>NC_140369.1:10397500-10930000 GCF_054491055.1 Hypomesus nipponensis
CTTCAAAGGCTACAGCACAGAAATGGGCTGCTAGAGAGATATAACAACTGAGCTGGGTGTGTGCAGCGAGAGAAAGAGAGAGAGAGAGAGAGAGAGAGAGAGAGAGAGAGAGAGAGAGAGAGAGAGAGAGAGAGAGAGAGAAGAGAGAGAGAGAGAGAGAGAGAGAGAGAGAGAGAGAGAGAGAGAGAGAGAGAGAGAGAGAGAGAGAGAGAGAGAGAGAGAGAGAGAGAGAGAGAGAGAGAGAGAGAGAGAGAAAGAGAGAGAGAGAGAGAGAAAGAGAGAGAGAGACCGAGAGAGACTGAGAGAGAGAGATGGAGGAGATATAAATCAAGAGATAGAAGGATAGGGTAGGCTACATTGGCATGGTTTACAAAAAAGGATTCATAAAATAAATCAGAAATAGACTTTAAATAACTGTACCTTAATTTCAGTAAAACATCTGCATTGCTAAGTGTTGATACTGCATGTCATATTCCAGTGTAGTTATCATGGAACTGTACACTTTTACCTACAAATCAGTTAAACTGTTCACCAGAAACAGACATGCATTATGGTACTGTGAAACGATCTCAAAACAAACCTTGAAACCGCAAAACACAATTCTGTTTAGGCTCACAGTGTGAGGTAATATACTGATACAAGTAGCCGGTATGCTGATACATATAAACCTTGTGGACACTGGAGACATCTGTTAAAGGGACAGATTTAGATTAGAGAGAGAGGACTGAGATGTCCTACGTTAAGTTGCCATATTTAATGGCCAGTGTTCCAGTAAACATTTTATTAGAGATGAAGAGGGAGGGATCAGGAGAGAGAGAGGATTGAGAGAGCTAGAGGAGACAGGGAGGGCAATGCTCAAGGGGAGGGCGCATCTGTGCCCCTGTAACACTATCCAAATGATCTCAGATGGGGAAATGTGCTTACAGAGCCAGTTTGCTGCCCTTCCTCTCTGTCCCCCAACCCCTCCATGGAGTGGGGCCAGGTGTGTGTGTGGGGGTGCGTGCATGTGTGTGTGGGAGAAAGACTTGTTTGTTTTGACCAGGGTGGGTCAGAAAAAGCTTTGCAATGGAGGGGTGGTTTCCTTAAACTCAACACATGGATGTGAGTTTACATGATGATTTACCTTCTCACAACCAAACTCCCAGCTTGAGCCACTGAATTTGTAAATTGAACAGAGTAGCCTAACTGCTGACCAGTACTTATAAGTGATTTTCCTGTAACACTTGTTACACTTCATATCCACATAATCAAACACCAATTTTGGTCTACACACTATTTTTCACCGGGCTGTTCAAATATAAATGCCACGGTAACACACTGGTGTAGAAGTAGTAACTGACTTCTATGAAGACCGTTTAGCGTGTCAGAATTAGATTGACATTTACTTGACATTGCACCATGCGTCAGCCCCCACCAACATCTTCTACCTCTCTTATATGACATCCTGTGCAAGCACATTTTACGACATTGGATCTTAATTTCCTTTCAAACTAGCAGTGGTGTTGTAGCAGGGGATAACGTGCTAAGGGACTACATGGGTAGCACAGGAGTGCCTAGCTGTATTTTGACTGTCTTGTATATCACTTGTGTGTTATTGCTTTGACTGCTTCTAAAAATAATAATTTGGTCTGGAACCTGAGTTTACATAGTCTGTTGTGGTAATTTAAAAGTTTTTTGAATGACAAGAATGGTAAGCCAAATAAAGAGCATGTAAATTTAGCACAACCATGTGAGGAAAGTCAGACAAAGTTGAAACAAAAATCAGTTTAATTGAGAATAGCATGTGAGAAAGAAGTGTATGATTGAATGGTCCCAGTAGAACCAGCACCATGTACAGTACAAATTGTTTTGACACTGAAGCTTATTGAGGAGGCCACTCAACTGCCTGTGTGAATTCATTTCTAAGTTAAACAAGCAAACAGACAAACGCTTATCATAAAATCTTGTTATGCTTTCATCTGCCAATTTCACTTCCCTCTCACTCAAATATGTTCCATCCCCTCCCCTCCCCTCCCCTCTCCCTTCCCCCTCCCCCTCTCCTTCCCCCTCTCCCTCTCCCTCTCCCTCTCCCTCTCCCTCTCTCTCTCTCTCTCTCTCTCTCTCTCTCTCTCTCTCTCTCTCCCCTCCCCCTCCCCCTCCCCCTCCCCCTCCCCCTTTCCTCCCGCCCCTTTCTCCCTCTCCCTCCCCCTTTCCCCCTCCCTCTCCCTCTCCCCCTCTCCTCCACCCCTCTTCCTCATTTCTCAAACACAGTTGTCCTCACATATTAGGTTCCCTGTCTTAAGAAGCAGAATTAGACTCTGGAATCTTGTGTACTTGTTACGTTCTCTTCAATGGGGTGGAGAAGCCAAGAAGGAGGGAGTGTGTGAGAAGAGAGGGGTATTAGACAAAGACGGGTAGAAACATAGAGGACAGTGAAAATGGGAAACAGGAAAATATTGTAGTGAGAAGAGAAATAAACATAGAAATAAACTCTCTTTAGAAAAAGGGAGAGAGAACAAGTGAGTGTGTGCATAAGCTGTTTAGAGAGAGAGTTAGAGAGGGAGAGAAAGAGAGTAAAAGGTAGGTAGGGAGGGAGAAGGAGGGGAGATAGAGCGTCAAGAAGCCTGCTGTTTGATCTCAGCTTTACTGCAGGCACGTGGCTGCATACACTCAACCACTCTCTCTCTCTGTCTTTCTCTGTCTCTCTCTGTCTCTCTCTCTCTCCCTTTCTCTCTCTGTCTCCAGTTTTCCTTTGCCTCCCTCTCACTGCAGTGTGCTTGTGTTTACCTGCATGTGGTTTGGACTAATACATTGCCAAGTAGTTTTAATGGATGCTTGGTCCTCTTTTGTTATCTAACAACAATCTATTGAAGAGGACTGGTTATGTGTGCGGGCTGACACAGTACATTGTCCTCTGGGACTGTGGACACACTGGATCAGTTCAGCCTCCGAGCAGAAGAGGAGCTGTCAATGTGGGGCTCCGGTGAGGATGCTTTGTGCTATTGTATTACTGTAAACAGGTGCATGTTCTGACAGGTGCATGTTCCAACTGCTGAAGCAGTTTTCCTTGAGTCTTACATTGTATGTTGTTGATGCCATCCAACTTCTAATGGATTAAAAGCACTGGGAAGTGGATACTGTGATTATTGGTAAAAATCAATTGTTGTTACTCAGGCTCTGAGCAAACCTATTTGTAGTGTGTTTGCCAGAATACAACTCCATATTGTGTAGAAATAGACACTGCTAACCCAATGAAGGGAGTCAGTAACATGACAGTGTCTATCTTTAACTTTCAAAAACAAGCTGTTAAAAAGGACAAAGTGATTTAGCGGTGTGCAGAGAGAAAGAATGCTTTCCTTTGAACCTGTTTCCCCTCTGCCCTCTTCATAGAAGTCTCTAGATTCATCACCCTGAGAAGAGAGGGAGTGTAGGAGACAGAAGTAGTATGGAATGAGAGAGAAAACAGGTTTTGGCAGACATCCCACGTCTCCTGGAAGGTCCGGGAGTCTCCTGCATTTCAATAGCGGCTCCCTGACGCCCGCTAATGCTATACAATCTCCTGGAAATCGGGGATTTTGTATTTCGAGCGAGCGAGAGACTGTGAAATGGTCATTTATGTTAGAGATAGGTGCTGATTGCGCGTCATGACAGCGTTTCGTGGGGGGGGGGGGGTGTACGTGCTGGTTGAGGGGGTACTTCAGGCGTCCGGATTGCGTCCTGGGGGGGGGGGGGCTCCCGGAAATGAGTTTCTGCAACTTGGGATGTCTGGGTTTTGGGCTCCTCTGTCACGACCAGACAGCCAGGATTGGAGGGCAGCGTTTCTGGAGATGTACAGACAGAGAAGTTATTTTTAATTGGTAGACCTTCCAGTCTTCTTACGTGCTGCTTGGTCTACTGTGGTCTGTTCTCTGACCCTTCTCTACTCCTGTAGCCCCTTGGGTTCAGTATGCCAGTCCCATGCCATGTGGCTAGGTCACCTTGCTTATTTACTTGCCCACGTCTGGCAGGTTCAACTCCTTATTTCTGAATTATTTTCTGACTCATGTGACCACCACTGATCTCGATCGTGGCATAGTCCAATTTGAACCGTCTGTCTTGTCTGTCTTTTTAAAAGCAGGCAGTCTGGTGTGCCATGCTAGCACAGTGTTCCTGCTCTTTGACAATGCTACCACCAGGGGGTGAAGACACTCTCATACTAGTTTCAATCTCTGACCAAAGGAAGAGATTAAGAAACAGAAATAGCATTACCCTGCTATAAGTGGCCTGGTGCACCAGGGGAGGGAAGGACAGACAGGGACACCTACTGATCTACTAAAGATCTAGATCTTCTGGATTGCTCAGTATACCACAGTCAGCCACAGGTCAGAGTGGCAGGTCTGCTTATAACAGCAGCATTACAGAAGACTGCACAGTTCCACAAGAGAGGGTATGTGTATGTGTGTGTGTGCAAGAGAGAGAGAAAAACCCAGAGAGATTGAGAGGAAGAACGTGAGAGAAAAAGAGAAAGACAAAGAGACAAAGAAAGAGAAAAGAGAGAGAGAGATATATAAGGAGAGAGAGAAAGACAGAACGCACCAGAGAGAAAGAGAGCTAGGATCAGACTGATGAGAGTGTGTTGTAAGCTTGTTCAGTGGTGTTACTTGTCTTAAGTTGTCAGATGAAGTCTTAATTAAATATGGGTCTGACTCTTTACAACGAACTGTTAACGATCAGGGCTAATATTAGAGTTTAACAAGCCTGTCGACACGGTTTGACCTATTAGTGCAATTGCAGAGAGGTATAGGGTGATTGGAGACACACTTACACATGTATATCCATACACCGCAAAAGGGAATACAGTAGAGTGTTTTATTTGGTCATTTTGAGCAATCAATCAACAACAGATTTGCAATGTATCAGACTAAGATGTCCCTGCATTCAACACAGAGACACACACACATCCATGCTGTGACATCCAAGCCCTGTCGTCAGGTTTCAGTCTCTCATGGTGACATCCATTAAAGTCCTGCTCTGTCGGCCCTGCTGCCCATAGACAGCTCTATTAGCACCTGGACCATTGGCCACTACAATACCCTCACCTGCATTATTCAGAATGACCCTACTAATGAGGAAACCCTATCCATCACACACACACACACTCACGCACACATGGGCTCCTAGCTACCACACTACAACTTTTCCCTAGATGCCTGTTGGCCACATCCACATTGGGAGGTTAAGAATATCTTCTGAGGCTCCGCATTCAGAAACACAGATCCTCATTCAACACCTCACCCTGTCATTCCTCTGACATCATCTTCCTTCGTTCTGAACTGTGACTCCATCTTCATTTCCTCACCTCATCCCTCCATCCATCGTTTGTTTGCATCTATATCAATCTCCCCCTTCCTCTTGTCTTCTATGCCAGCTTTTCCAGCTGTCAGTCCATATCCCATCTCTCTCTCTCTCTCTCTCTCCATCACTATCTTTCCCTATTTATCTCCTCATCCCTCTACGTCTCGTTGTACCTCTCTCTTGCCTTCTGTCAGTTCAGTTCTAGAAGAGGATATGTAGAAGGATGACCTTCTTTGTCAGCGTTTCATCATGACGTGATATTTGGTGCTGTAACATGGTGTATGTTATCGGACCTCCTCCTCTTAACTTTGATGTCATTTCAGAGTACTCAGCATGTTTGGTGACAGGATGACAGACAGACATACAGACAAACAGATACACAGATAGATATCGAGAGTCAGAAATCCAGATGAGCAATAACAGGAGGAGTAGAAGAGGGAAACAGAGAGAGAGAGAGCGAGAGCAAAAGCGACAGCAGCATTATCACTCAGACTAACGTCTGCCTCCTGATTTGAACACCCCCAGAAAATATTCAGCAGGGGCTTCCCTTATTGGCCAGGGCTCCCACCAATCCGAGTACAGACATGTAAGGTGCCTTTAGGTTATACCCAGCCCCAAAAACTGAGAGAGAGAGAGAGAGAGACAGAGAGAGAGAGAGAGAGAGAGAGAGAGAGAGAGAGAGAGAGAGAGAGAGAGAGAGAGAGAGAGAGAGAGAGAGAGAGAGAGAGAGAGAGAGGAAAGAAGCTTGGCTCTCAGTGTTTCTCTGGCGGTCTGTGATGCAGCAGAGGTTTTTCATGTTAAGGAAGCTTCAGTCTGGGGTCTATTCTCTGGTAGTGGAGACATCCATAGTATAGCCAGGGAAAATGAGAGGATAGAAATCATTTCTGAATGCTGTGATTCTTCCATTGCATCCATTCTGTACTACATTCGGCAGTTCAGAAGATACAAGAACTGCTTGCTTTTGGAGGACCCTTTCCTGAACTGGACTAGGGAGAAAGAGTATGAGTGAGAGAGAGAGAGAATCATTGTATATGATATTAGACTGTACTTCTGTGTTATAAAGTTTCTCCATGTCAGATTGGTGACACCAAAGCAGGCAGCCAAGACAGCGTTCTGTACCCTGACAATCTCAGTGTGGACAAACAGGAGTGTGAGCGAAGATACTAAAGTTTGTCTTGAGAGGAGGAGAGTGGAAGGCTACTACAGGATGATTCTGGGTAAGTGGGAACGTCTATCATTCTTTCTCCCTTTCCCTTTTCTATTTTTGACTCAAAAAAAATAATATTATGGACCTTCAACACAAAGTTTACACCTCTGTCAGCGACAACTTTATATGGTACTTAAACGAAAACCAATGAAATCCTGTTTGTTACAAACCGTTTGTAAACGAGGGAGATGCTTGTGCCCAGTCAAACTACAGTGTGTGTTACTGCCCCTGTGTGTTGATGCTGTCCTAGTACAGTGTGTGTGCGTGTGGGAGTTTCTCAGCGTGTATGTGTGTGTGCGTGCGTGCCTTCTTGGTTGGTTTGAGGCCAAGCATGAGATTGTGAAACATAGAAGTCTATTAACAAGGTCTTGGCTCTAAGGCACATGTTGTTTAACGCAGATAGCACTGACCTGGTAGCCAACACACACACACACATAACTATAGATCTGGAAAAAGAGTTCTGTCTTTTGTACTTGAAATGGCACACACACCCTTGTATTGTCCTTCTTCTCATGTCCTTCTATTCATCACACACACACTTTCTCATTCCACCTGTCTCTTTCTCACATACACAATCCCCACCACACTCACACACATATGCACATGCACACACAAATACATACATACTGGCCGGCACACACACACACACACACACACACACACACACAAAAGCACACATAAACATATGGAATACAAATACACACTACCCCTAAACCTGCTCACACATGAGATCTTGTTCTTTTCACTGCGGTTAGTGAGGCTTGGAAATGATAAATGGACTATTGACCGAAGTGTCCAATGAGGCCGGAACACAATACAGCTTGATATGTGTGTTTGTGAGAGAGTGCGTCCTTTTTTGTATGCCTGTGTGTGTGTATGTGTGAGTATGTGTCCCTGTTGGTTGTACCACTGTTTGTCTATGCTGCATTTCCTTTCGGTCAGAGCCTTTCTCAGTCACAGGGTGAATAATTGAACATAATTGGATACACTCTGGTGGGCTTCTGATTAGAACACTATCTGTACAATGCAAGTAGTAAAATGCATTTCATTTGGTTACCCAATGGCTTTGTGTGTATGTCGAGTGTGTACAGTATGTTTGTGTGTGGCCACGTGTGTAGCTGTATGTGTGTGAGATTACGCTTGTCCATATTCATAATCATCCATAATTGTGTGTGTGTTCTATGGATGAGAGCATGTGTTTTCCTGTGATCTCTAATTGACCTTGAGCGAGATGGGTAAACAGTCTACCAACCAATGCAGTGGCTATGAACCAGCAGCATCATCAACAGGGAACCCAAGGTGTCCTGACACAGGATCTCTGGGCACACAGTACAGTAGCCTTCATGGTGTTGGATATAACCTCTGAGTGATACATGACTGCACAATTACACTCTTTTAAATAAGAGATAGGGTGCCAAAGAGACTGAAATAGTTGACTGTGGTCTCAGTAATGCTAGTGATTAAGTTGACAATGAGACAGAAAAAGGGATATTTCTCCCTTCTACAGAAAGGAAGAGACAGAGAGAGAGACAGAGACAAAGACAGAGAAAGAGACAGAGAGAGAGAGAGAGAGAGAGACAGAGACAGAGAGAGAGAGAGACAGAGAGAGAGAGAGAGAGAGAGAGAGAGAGAGGGAGAGAGAGAGAGAGAGAGAAGATAAAATAAAGTGAGAGTGGAGGTGATGGTGTTTGAGCGGATTGGCAAAGATGGCAACCTTAAATGATCATTTACTTTTTATAATTAAAAAACCTTTTTATGTTAAGCTCTCTCTCTCTCTTTCTCACTCTCTCCCCCTCTTCTTCTCTCTCACACATATATTCTCTCTGTAAATAGGTTCAGTGAAATCTCTTTTACCCCACTCGCTTTCTCTCTCTCTCTCTCTCTCTCTCTCTCTCTCTCTCTCTCTCTCTCTCTCTCTCTCTCTCTCTCTCTCTCTCTCTCTCTCACAGACAGTGTGTCACTCTGCTCCTCCTCCACCTGGTAAACTGTATCTGAGCTTCCATCAGCAATGTCCTCTATCTGTCTCTGCTCTGTCCATCAGCTCCACCATCCTTCCTCTCTATCTCCACCCTTGCCCTCCATTCTTTCATCACAGTGTTTCACCTTTCATCCTTTCTTTCTTTCTCTTTCTCTCTCTCTCTCTCTCTCTCTCTCTCTCTCTCTCTCTCTCTCTCTCTCTCTCTCTCTCTCTCTCTCTCTCTCTCTCTCTCTCTCTCTCTCTCTCTCTCTAGCTCCTCACTGGTAATGCATGGGGTTGGAAATGTACTGTAGTTTTGTAACCTTTGCTTGCCTTTCACAATGAATATTTCATTCTGGAGGGTTTGAGGTCTTCATTTATTTACCATTGAGAGACGTCCTCGCCTGGTCTGACACAAGGATGTGCTGAGTGAGCGCTATAAGAAATGGTGATGGCTTACCGTGATCCATACTGTTCACTGAGCAGAGAAAATCTTAGAGTGTGTGTGTACGTCTGCGTGCGTGTGCCTGTGTGTGCGTTCTTCTGTCAGCCTGTGTGTGTTCACCTCAAATGTCCACACATTCATCACCACCAAAGGCAAAGGATGTGCATGGTTCTCTGAAAAACCAAATGACCTTTAAATGTAAGCAGCGCAGTGAAGGATGGAAAGTAATGCCATTTACTGTAAGATGGGAAACCTTTCTGTTGTGTGTTTGACAGACAGACTGACACACATCCTGTGTGTGCCGGGGGTTGAAGAGCCAGAGATACATCCTCCTCAGTGCCCATCAGAAAGACTAGAGAAGGTCAAATACCCTAGGCATGTCTTGTTGTCAAGGAAATTGATTAAATCATGGAAATATCTAGTTTTGTCCACCTGGTCCATTTGAACTCTCGGTAGTCTATACCTAGCATGCATTTCCTTATCCCTACCACATCATGACCAGCGAACAACATGACTGCACCTACTGAAAGGAGTCCATGTGAGTAGTTTGTGAGGTGGAGGAGGTAATCCATGGGTGTGTATTAGAGTAAGGGATAAGAGGTAAGCTCTCCGTTTCAGCTTCTCTCCTCATCACTCTGCCCACTTGAACTTTTGCGTGTGGCATAAAGTCAACTTCCCAGAAAAGACACCCAGAGTAAAACCACACAAGCTCTCTGTCCTGAAACTACTTCTTTTCTTCATGGAGCTAACCTGTAATTAACCACTGAGTCTATTTCTATAGTGGGAGTTTCACAGATGGAGCTGCTGCTAGCTTTGCTAGTGTTTTCTTAGAATGGGGGGGGGGGGGGGGGACTGCAGTCCTGATGACTGTCTTTCTGTTTGCTTCCCATTGTGAAATCCCTGACAGCACCTGGCTAACTTAGGTAATCCTTTTATTAGCTCATGTGTGTGTGTGTCTGAGTGTGTGTACAGTATGTGTGTGTGTACAGTATGTGTGTGTGTACAGTATGTGTGTGTACAGTATGTGTGTGTACAGTATGTGTGTGTGTCTGAGTGTGTGTACAGTATGTGTGTGTGTACAGTATGTGTGTGTAAGCATATGTGCATGATCAGGTTTCTCAGGAATATTGTTATTTCCTTTCTTCCTGCGCAGGTGTGTTAAACGTTGATCAAATAAAAGCTGTGTACCACTAGTAAAACATGGGCCTGTGGGCACACTGCTGATTCACTCCTCGTATTGGCCAGGTTACACACCTCAGAGTGGTTTCATATTGTGGTCTCTGTTTGTCCGGCCCTTTGTGTATTATAAAAACCTAATGTAATAATGGACAAATAAACTGCAGTACAAAGTCTCCCTCTGAGGATGAAACATCTCCAGTAACTGACTGGGAGGAAGACAGCCTGCAGGATATCTGGCAGCTAGCACTTAGACAGTAACCTCGAAACGTTGCTCTGGATCCAAAGTTTTTTTGTCTCAAACAAATACTTTCCTTCTCTGTACAACCTTCTTTCTTTTGCTCTCTCTTTCTGTTTCTCTTCTTTCCCCATCTTCCTGTCTGACACATACACACAGGGACAGACTTGTGATGTTCTGACCTCCTTTGCTCTGGATTCCGTCTTCTCTATATGTGACTCATGTGTTCTTGACTCATGTGTCACCTCAGCTCAGTGCTTGTTACGCGGGCTCAGCCCCCTCTCCTCCACTACGCACACACAGATGTGCCTTCTGTGGAAAAAGGGTTTCATGTAGTGCTGCCAGGGCGCTTTGTCCATGTGAAAGCTCCATCAGTCCTCTCCTTCCACAGCCTGGGTGTCTGTCTGGGTGGTGTCACCAGCAGATGGTACATCCTCTCTATATTAACCGGCAGGTTAAACATAGGTCTTTACCTCCTGCTGTCACCTTGGGTTCACCTCAAAATATGCAGCCCCCCTCCCCCAACCCCTGCCTCTTCTCCTTCTACAAACCAGACTCTCCCCCATTCTATTCACTATCCTCTCTCCTTTCACTAGCTCTGCTCCCTTCCACACATCCATAATTCCCTGTCCCCTCTCTCTATCCGTCCTTCGTTCCATTCCTCCCCTCAATCTGTGATTTTTGCATCTTCTCCTCACTCTGTCCCCATCGCTCAATCTTCATCAGATGTGATTGGCTGTAGGGACTCTGCACAGTTAGAGGGCATACCACACATGATTAAAGCTATTTTTCCTTTCAAACTAATTTTTTCGAGACTCCATCACAATCTGTGTGTGTGTGTGTGCGTGTGTATATGTGTGTGTGTGGGTGTGTGGGTGTATGTGTGTGTGTGTATGTGCATGCCTGTGTGCTTGATGAGGTCTCTTTGAAATAAACATCTGCACAGAGAAAAACGTTTCATGGGAGGAATCTGAATAATGTACAAAATTGGCAACATTTCATTTATTAATAAAGAGAAGCTCCTAAATAACTGTGGGACCGAGGGAGAACGGTGGTCACTCTGACCATAACTCAAAGACTCACACTGAGTACCTGTCAGGTTTCTTGGCTAGGTCAAAGACAACATTAAAATCTCAACACTGAGGTGCAGTATGATTAACATAGTGAGCAGACTGAAGTCAACCAAGTGTTCTCTTTCTCTCTTTCTCTCTTTCTCTCTTTCTCTCTTTCTCTCTTTCTTTCTTTCTTTCTCTCTTTTTCTCTTTCTCGCATTCTCGCTTTCTCTTCCCCCCCCCCCCCTCCTTCTCTCTCTCTGCCATATTTCCGCTGCTTTCCCTGATCAAGAACCTATTTCATTATCTAGAATCATGCCCTTCTGTGTTAAGGACATATTGTGCTGGGGTAATCATTCTGCAGTATCATCTAATAGTACCATAATTATGATTCCGAGGAGAACTGTGCCTCAATTATGCATGCACTCATCTCTAATGACAAGTATGAAAATAATAATGTGTGTGTGCATGAGCTTGTGTGAGCTATTTTCTCAAAGTTGTCTTTAATATAATACAATCAGCATTAGCTATATTACTTTAGTTAATTACACTCCCATAGCTTCAGCAACAGAGAATTGAGGTTGTTGATGATGAGAGATGAAATGAGAAGGAAAGAGTATGTTGATGTGGGTGCTTGTGTTTATATGTGCTTGTGCTTGTGTGTATGCTCATGTAAATGTGTGTGCCCTGTGTGTTTTTACCCCATGATGAGGTCAAAAAATAGCTGGCTTGAGGGTGAGCTAAGCTGCAGTAAATACGATTTCATGACCAGCCCGTCACAGTGGCAGAATGTGACACCAAACAAGAGCCATATTTCCCTTGCAACATTAGCAGTGTACATTTCTATAGAACATAACTCTGAAACACTGCTCTGCCCCTTCAATACCATCCTAGCTGAATGTTAATAGAGTCCTCAAACAGGTTTTTTTTCTGGTAATGCATCTTGCTTTGTCCTTGATAAGGGTCTACTGTGGTTGTCTTTTATTTGACCTTTATCAGTCTCCATCTGTTATATGGATAGGACATGATATCATGAATCCTGAAATGTTATGCTACAGTCCCTTTAACAAAACACAACAAGAGACATGAGGAATTAGGTATACCGATTAAGTGAGGGTTTCATTATTGATGGCCATTCAAAGAAGGATGTTTGAAACTAACACCTTATAAACAATCTCTGTCATCCAAATTCATGCCGTTTCCAGAGCTTACAATGATAGACACATACACACACACACACACACACACACGCACGCACGGTTGAGCTGTGACTAAGGCTGCCGAAATTGGCAATTCATTTAGCCAATTCAGGCTTAATGATCACAGAGGTAATGTCAATGTCAGTGATGCAGTGCCTCTCAGTATTCCCTGCCTGTCTTCTTTAGCTCCAACAAACAGCACAGGGTGTGTGCATGCTCAGGTGTGTGTCTACAGAAAGCTGTAGGTGTGGGGCCCAGCAGATCCTGCTGAGTGCTTGCAGCAGTGCAGGATCCCACTACAGTACCTGGCCTTGGGCTCCCCAGCTTCACCCACACTGGATCATCTCAGCACAGCATGTGGGCCTGTCAACCAAGCCACATCTGCATGGAAATTGGCTGCTGTGCTCAGAAGCTTTATGAAATGAGCTACTGGACTGGATTAGTGACCCACCAGCATCTGACTGAAGACTCTGTCACTGCAGTGTGGGAGCACAAAGACTGTGTGTCTGGAGGAAGGTTCTGGGGATCAGACAGAGGGGATCCATCTGATCTAAGAGATCATGCACTGTATGGGATCTTTTGGGTTTACTGGATCTCTGTCTTTTTATATCTGTGTGGACGTGACGAATAACAGGACCTGTGTTGTGACTGCCAGGCAGACAGTTCAAGATCCATGTAAATGATGAGATTAATTGTCATGTTAATAACATGCATCGTTTTTTTATCATACACTCCCAATGTTAGCGTCTTGATTTTCTTTTGTTAAAGACCACTAGCGCTTATCTCTTTATCTATTTCTTTCCCCATTCCTCTCTCTCTATTTCTCGCACTCCTCTCTCTCTTACTCTCTCTCAGACACACACATATACACACCCACACACAATCTCTACGTCTCACCACCTCTCCATGGCGCCACCTCTTTCTCACAATCTCTGTACAATCCAATAAGCTATTACACTCCGATTGATCTCGCTCACCTCAGCCAAACATTTGCATTGTAAAAAAAAAGGCCAAGGAAAGAGATTACAGAGTGAAAAGGGAAAACGGAAAGAGGGGCAAGGAAAGGAAATTGCAGAGGGGGGATATACTGTTGAGGAGGATAAGGAAAGGTTAGAGAAATGTGAAGCATGAAGTGTGTCAGAAAAAAGGGAGAGAAAAGACAGAGAGACAGAGAAAAAGATATATGGTGAAAAGAAGATGGATTGAAGAAGTTTGGCAGAGGGTTTGACACTTTCACGGCCCTCAGACTGTGTCGGATCGATGCGTTCTTCACTGCGTGAGTGGAAGTGTGTGTGGGGCAGATCCCTGATCTGATGTCATTGTGAATCACTCAATAAGAGTGTGTGGGTATTGACTTGCATGTGTGTGTACATATGAATTTGTGTTTGAATGTGTGTGAGAGTAAGTGAGGGTTGGTGGGTGTTTGTGTTTGTGACACAGGATGCTGCAGTCCAAATGCTCCTGCAAGACTGCACCGTGCAGTTTAGTAAACCTCCCGTATGCTCTGTTTTGTACAGATTGTAGACGTTTAAAAAGAGCTGACTAGTCTGAGTTGATGACTGGAGTTCAGAGCTGGTAAGGTTGCGGTACAACACATGCTCTGAGCTTTATTTAAGTTGAACTGGATGTTTGCCAGGAAAAAAAAGCATGGTTGAGAAGAGACAGGGTACTGGATCTGGAGATACAAGACGTTTGACTAGCAAAACTTCTCTGATAATGTCATGAAATGAGTCATTCCATTACACTTGAGTTTCCTCATCACCTCCTTTTGAGCAGTGGTCTGCTCCTCTCCCGTCGCCCCCCGCTGCAGTGTCTCAGGTTGCTATGAGCTGAGCGGGTTGGTTTCAGACGGTTTCTGTGACACGTGAGAGCCCTCCCGGACAGATCCTGCTGTGGTCACTTTAACGCAGGTGATTACGACCATCATGGAGACTGAAGGATTCCTGACAAGTGGGAATGACATTCAAACCCCAGAGCTCCTTACCAACCACCCTCACTACTCCCTCTTTCCCTCCCACCCTCTGTCTCTCTCTCTCTCTCTCTCTCTAGTTCTCACCCTCTATTTCTCTCACATCCACCCACTCATACACATTCTCCCTCTGTGTCTTTCTCTTTGACACACACACGCACACAGTTTCCCTATCTGTGCCTCCAATTGTTTCTTTTCAAGGCATCTCTCCATCATCTCTCTCCATCCCTGCAGAGGCTAAGAGACTTGTCAGACCTAGCAGCACGCTGATAAAGCTGATGAGGCTGGTCGCAGCTGATCCTCATATGTCACATCTTTTTAGCTTCTGGTGGTGAGAAGGAAAGCGGCGTGTGGATGTGTTCGTGTGTGGATGTATTTGTGTGTGTGTGTGTGTGTGTGTGTGTGGGTGTGGGTGTGTGTGTGAGCTTGTGCTTGAGAGACTCCCCCCTCCCTCTAACACTGACAGTCCTTCCAAGATCCTCTTCAAGTCTCTCATATTCTAAGGAGCTTCCTCCTGCTAAAATAGCTCATGCTCACAGTGTTTCAGATATGTGACCAGTTTTTCAAACGCAGCAAATTTGCTAAGTAGCTCTCATCACAATTGAACCCGCAATAGTGGATAACAAAACACATAATCCTTGAGGAAAAAAAGATTATACAAATCCTCATCGTTCTAAAACTGGGACTCATGCACCCTGCTGGTTTTACACTGAATAGATGGATAGCAGTGAGGGGAGGTATGGCGTGCGCAGGAAAAAGATGGAGAGATGGAGAGAGGAATCATACACATGGAGTATGGGGGGAGGGAGGAGGGTTACAGAGGCAAAAAGGCAGAAAAGGGGAGCGTAAAATGGGGAACGACACTGAAAGGGGAAGAGAGAGCGCGAGAGAGAGAGACAGAGACAGACAGAAAGAGAGAAAGAGTGGGGGGAGGGCGAAGGCTGATATCTACAGGGTTCCAGCTGTGGGGCTTAAGGAGCTTAGCCTCTCTGCCCGTCACAGTAGACTCCTCAAGTGCAGGCTTTCACAACACTGCTTAACCAGCGTCATGAAGAGGAGGAGGGATACAGCGAGAGGGGAAAGGAGAGGAGAGGAGAGGAGAGGAGAGCAGAGCAGAGCAGAGGAGAGGAGGGGAGAGGAGAGGGGATAGGAGGGGAGAGGAGAGGAGAGGAGAGGAGAGGAGAGGAGAGGAGAGGAGGGGAGGGGAGGGGAGGGGAGAGGAGAGGAGAGGAGAGGAGAGGAGAGGAGAGGAGAGGAGAGGAGAGGAGAGGAGGGGAGGGGAGGGGAGGGGAGGGGAGGGGAGAGGAGAGGAGAGGAGAGGAGAGGAGGGGAGGGGAGGGGAGGGGAGAGGAGAGGAGAGGAGAGGAGAGGAGAGGAGAGGAGAGGAGAGGAGAGGAGAGGAGAGGAGAGGAGAAAAGGACAGAGAAGCCAAGGGAGAGAAAGATGTAGGGGGAAATAGTGGAGAAATAGAAAAGTAGGGACAACCACAGAGAAAATGACACAAAAAGTGACGTGAAGAATGAGTCCGAGTGGATGCCTCTGTATGCGGTCCCACTCCCTCTAAGGACTTGGGCCCTGAGGGAACGTTTGATTTGATGAGAGGAGAGGAGGCTGTCAGGTGTGGCGGGCTATCTGGATGTTTCTGCTGTTCCTCCCTGCTGTCTATGGGTTGTTTTTCTCTCCTCCATGTGAGATGCCCTTAGTTCATGATGAAGGTAAAAATGTACATGACGTTTCTAATAATTCATATTTAACCTAGGGAAACAGCAGAAAGGTTTATTTACAACACGACAATCAATACCCTGCTCATTTAGTCATTACATTATTTTACATCTCTCTCCTTCTTCTCACTCCTAAACCTTCTCGTCTCTCATCTCCTCCTCTTCAGGCAGTATAAACCGACCGGGGGCGGTCCCTGCCTTCCTAAGGACCCCCACCATGATCCAATCCCCCCTGGACATGAAGCCCTTCCTGCAGTTCCCCCTGGATACCCCCCACCCTGCAAGTGTCAACCTCTTCCACAACTTCAACACTGTGAGTAAACATCATTGCACACACACACACACACACACACACACACACACGCACGGACACACAAAGACACATATACTCAGAAATACACTCTTAAGCACACACCAAGAGTATGGCTGCATAAACATACAAATAGATGCAGGAAGCATTTAGGAAAGTATTAAAGTATACGTTTCACATGCATAGAGAAACAGCCACACACACCCACATAGATGTAGATAATGATTTGCATGCAGAGACACATTTGCAGTAGGGTCACTTTTGCACTTAACCTGATGCCCTTGTAAACACACAGAATGCATACATAATCATTATGGATACAGAGGTCAGAGAGCTCCTTTTTGCTGATGAAGAGTGAGTAGACATACTCTCACAGAATGATTCAGTACTGTGTTAAATACCTTGAGGAACAGTAAGAGCCTGGTAGAGTACAGCCAGAGCAAGGGTTTCAATTGTGCTTCTGAACAGACAGCTGCACTGTGTTCTGATGAAGTGACTTGGTTTTATTAAATTATCCTCTATAATGATAAGCTGACAAGTGTTTGCTTTTTCACTGGCAGACTGGCGCTTTGCATATTCACAAAATGCTCAGGCAAGCATTTTACTGCAATACAATGACTTATGGCTAATCAATTTGATAAGAGTCACAGGATGCATTCCCTCCAGTCAGCGTTTTCAGACACGACCCCATCCACTTCATTTGCAGATTGGGTTTCACATGAAGGTCAGCATGGTGACAAACAGTGGTGCGCGCACACACACACACATACACACACTCACACACACATTACCTCATCTACATACAGCCTTTCTCTCAGACGTCATTCATTATAAACCTTTTAATGTTACCAACTAAAGCACATTGAAATAGTTACTTCAGTGATTTTCTTACACTTACATCACTTATCTCAAGAGGGTGCTGGTGCACAGGCTGTTAGTACTCAATAAATACTTAAAAGCTGCTTGAGTCTGATTATCAGATTTTATTTTAGGAGCATTGTTACATAATCTATGCATTCAATCTATACAGTCAGATAAATAGTTTTCTCTAACAATCTAGACTGACGACTACAAATAGGCATACTGTAAACATACTCATACTAACATCACAACTGTCTTATTGGATGACTCCCTTCCTCTCCCTGACTCTTAGTGGATCAACCAGAGGGCAAGCATCTCCATGCCTCATGTGGGATACAACACAGTATATACGGTTAGTGGGATAAAGAGTCTACTGTAGGAAGATTGGTCGTAAGGAAAGAAGGGATGAAAGAAGGAGTAAGGTCATAGTTAGGGAGAGGATCTAGAGACGAGTGGAGTAGACAAGTAAAGAAGTGGAGGGAGAGAGCACAACCCCCGAGAGCAGCTGAACAAGGAGTGAGGGACAAGGAGAGAAACTGAAACATAGAGAAACTGGGAGATCATGATCCACACGACCAATCAAACAGAAAAAGTTTAACAATCAGAGATAAGTATTCTAGGTGAGTGCCATGATTTCTTTAGAAATTGACTTTCACACCCACATACTGTGCATATACCCCTGCAGAAATACACACACACACATACACACACACACACACCAACACACAAACAGGTTTGTTTTACTATGCTAGTGAGAACCAGCAATTCACTTCCAATCAAAATGGTATCATCATTAACCCTTAACCCCTAACCCCTAACCCCTAACCCCTAACCACTAACCCATTCCCAAAACTCTGACCTTAACCTCAACCCTCATTTACTTAAAAAAGCACTTTACGTTTTGAGGCCCAAGAAAATGTCCCCACTTCTGGTCCTCACAAGGGTAGTTAAACAAGACCACATGCACACACCACACACAGACAAGTGTCAAAACTTTGAAAAACTACAAAGTACGTTCCCATGGTGGTGAAAGAACCTTTGTCTTGTCATGAGTCATGAAACAGTGAGGTGAGAGGAGACAAGCTCAGAAAGAAGTGAGTATGAGAGAGGCCCAAGGAGCTCAAATCCAAGTTAAAGATGAAAGTATAAAAATAAAAACATCAAGCAAATGGTTTCCAGCTGCCTTCTGTGTAATTAGAGACTTGTGTCTGGTGTGTGGGGAAGGAGAGTGAAAACAGTCGATACAGTCCATTGTGAGGTATCCAGTCTGAGCTGATGATGAGAGACTGGGTAAAACCTCAGCATCTGTGTGCTGCTGGCCTGAGACAGGGCGTGGCTGGGGAGCCCCACACACTGGTCAGAACGGGTGCCATTTTGGTCAGCGAACGACGTCTTTTAGCAGTGCTGCAGATGAATGAATGTTCACAGGACTGCTACTTGTATCTCTGTGTGAAGCTTGTAGCCCAAATGCAGTCTTTGTTTATATGGATGTGTAGAGTCTGTAATGGCCGCCCTCCAACCCTGAACAAACACATTTGAACAGCGCCCATTGCACACACAGCACTGCCAGCTTGCGGCAGAAAAACACACCCTCTATTGTCTCTATCAATCAGTGTTCTCCCTCTCTCTATATGTTTCTCTCTACTTCTCTCTTTCAGTCTCTGATCAGTTATTGCAGTGACGTAACTTATATATCACCATGGCCTTTCTCAGATGTTGCCCAGAACAGCCTACTGATCCTCCATCCTCCCCTCTCCCTTTACCCTTATCCTATATCTCTTATTCCTTATCCCTCGTCCCCTCTCTCCTTTCCTCTCCTCTCTTTCTTTGTGTTTCCTTTTTTCAGATGGACCCGGTTCAAAAGGCTGTGATGAGCCATACCTTTGGTCCGCCTTTGATCAAGACCAAGCGACCAATCATCTCCTGCAACGTCTGCCAAATACGCTTCAACTCAGAGGTACTGACACAACTCTCACATCATCTTATTCAGCCCACATTCAGCTCAGGACCAGCTGTAGCAGTGCAGGGTTGTACCTCAGGAGGCTTCCAAGTCCTACTGGCTACAGGTCAGCGCACTGATCTGACTGAGTAGAGAGTACACACCTGGACTCCAAATATTGTATCAGCCATGAGATCCAGCAGACTCTGTGGTGTGTCAGGTCTGGGGACTATGCTTGTGAGGTTTGAGTATATCAGATCCTGACCCAAATGAGAGTAAATGTTGGTGATTGACTGCACTGCTGGAGCAGGTGACAACTGTGTGTGCGGTTTCTCAGCTCCACTTTTAGCACTAGGATTGAGAGGGGGGTGGGGGCCAGAAGAGGTGGAGAGGAAAGGGCCAAAGGGGGGGCAGAAGAGAGGTGGGCAGGAGAGGAGAGGAGAGAAGGGGCCAGGAGCAAGGCGGGCAGGAAAGAGGAGGAGAGAGTGGTGCAGGAGAAAGGAGGTAGGGGCATGTGATCTGGTGAGTGCGGGGGAGATAGAGACCCTGTGCTAAGCTTACATCATTCCTGAGCTTGACACCATTTTGTTGACATTTCCCAGAAAGGAGTTGAGAATGTGCGACTGTACTGGTCCGGTGGGGGGGCGGAGTGAGTGACAGGGTTGGGGGCAGGAGGCTGGGAGGCTGGGAGGCTGGTGGTGTGCATATCTGTGGTGTTGGTATTGAAGTTGGGGCTCACTGTAAGGGTGTTAATGATGTTTGTAGAGGGACCAGTGATAGAAGGCTGTGGGTTAAGAGGGAGGATAAGTAGTTTGCAAGAGCACTGGAACTAGAGCTCATCTAATCTGGTAATTAGAAAAAACTGAGCACTGATCCGGCACATTTTGAGCATTCCAGACTGGATAGAGGGCACCGTCCCAGAAGAGGGGAATGGAGATTGCAACTAGAGACTGAAGTGATTCCATTATAGAGGGGGGTCCAAGTGTCCCCATAAAAGAAGCAGTGGTGTTTACTGATACCTTTATAGTTGAAAAACTCATAAATCATCATACAATAATACACACAAAACCATGCTCATTGGCTGCACACACACAGAAATATATACTGTACTGTTCACATATGCATGATCCCTTGAGCCATGGATCCACACCAAGGCTTTGCCTCTGTATGTAAACAACCTTTGGAAACGTACAGTCATGAACACAGACAGTGGCCCTTTCGCAACGTGACATTTCATCCAAATAAAGATGCTGTAGCACCCATAGTACAGTATGTATTTTTAGTTCTACAACTGCTGTAATTAGTAATGTTGCTTTTAGGATAACATATTTTAAAAGTGGGCAGTAAGAAGTACATGAAAGTTCAATTAATAATACATACTTAAAAAAAATTTGTGACACAGACTTTAAACTAAGCACCACATACAAACTGTGTGACTGTGTTCAGCATGCTAGAGAACACATGCATGATGGCCTACAACCCTTTATGCTATTTATACTGTCCGGATAAAGGCTGGGTGCTGGTAACAGTAGAGCATGTGTAGAATGTCTAGTTAAATGCATTCTCTTCCAGACTGCTGTGTCTGTGCATGTGTGCGTGAGTGGGTTCAAGTGTGTACACAGATGTCTGTGTAAACGACGGCTGGATGTCGACCATTGAAGACTTTGTCAAGGCCCAGAAGCTCAAAACTTTTTCAATTTTGGATTTTCCAACAACCCCTGGCCTCTACACAGATGTGTATCAATAAGATGTTACATTCCTATGCTGGGCCAGACCTATCTTCAGTGGCAGGTTAACTTCAACCCAAGCAAGGGGTGGTGTAATAGAAACTCATGGACCAAGTTATAATACTGTAAGAAATACAAATGTGCAAACTTGTTACTGGCAAAACTCTTCACAGAAGGCTCTAGGTTTTGAGTATCTTGTAATGGTGTTCAACACTAAAAACAGCAGACGCTGCTTGTGGGAAGCTATAGCGAGATCCAGGGTACCTTTCCACAGTAGCAGTGTGAGTGACAGGTAAAGCTATATACCCGTCACTAAACGTAAGTGTCTTTGGACAGTGGAACCAACTCCAGTGTTTATGGCCTATGCTGTCGTGTCTAAGCCAAACACTAGTTTGACACACAAGCTTGCCTAAAAATATTGACGCATGCCAATGAATAAATCACTGAATAGTTTTCCTCCAAATGCAATAGGGGTAATGATGGGAGGTTTGCAGGCCCAGCAACAGGGAAGGGCCTGAGCCTCTGGGACAGCTGCCCTGTGCCCCCCCTGTGCCCCCCCTGTGCCCCCCCTGTGCCCCCCCTGTGCCCCCTGAGGGGTCTCCTTCCCACCCCTTCTAACCCCACTCCTGCAGACCTTCATGTTCTACATGGTCTACACAGGAATGTTTGGTCTCAGAGTTACGTGTCAACCACACATATGCTGTGTGTATGTGTGTGTGTGTTTATGTATGAGTGTGTGTGTGTGTGTTTATGTATGAGTGTGTGTTGTCTGTTGTGTGCTAGCTGTGCCAGTTCCCGGGCCACCTGTTTGGTTCCCCTCCTGTCTCCATCTTCATCAGTCAGTGTGCGTGATCATTCCGATCTGAATCTGCTACATCATATATACACAACCATTGTCTGAGTATCCTGAGAGCAGATTTCCTGTGTGTGTGTGTGTGTGTGTGTTCATTCTACCAAACAACAACAATAATAAACACACCAAATGTACCAATTTTCCAAAAAATCTCCGCTATGGATAACTGTGGTCAAACTCAGTGGTCAAACACAGTGTTGCAAAATCCAAAGCCATTCACTTGACTGATCACTCCCTGCCACCAGATAGCACTGTAGTATCCACATGTCGCAATTATCAAATTGCAATTCATCCCAACGGGCCACAGAGGACAGATTAGGCAGCCAGTGTTCAGCCCTGCTCTGCTGCAAGGCTGACGTCACACCCTGCTGCATGAGCCATCGTCACCACTGCAGTACCACAATGCTGGACATCTTCCCTCTCCTTCTCGCACCCTCCTTTTTACTGTTGCTCTCACTACAGTATATCTTATGCTCTTCCTTTTACTTAATTTTTCATTTCTCTCTCTCTCTTTTTCACCTCTCTGACTGTCTGTCCCTCCTAACACCCCCCTCTTTTCCCCTCTGTACTCCCTCTCTCTTTTCCCTCTCTTGCCCGTGGGCAGTACAGTAGATTGGGCTGCTGGACCAGTTTGCTCTGGTTTCTGTGCCTTTGTCGCTTTATAGATAAAACATCAAAGCACATCACGCTCAGAGAGAAAAGGATTTCAGGGACGTTCACTTGTTCTCATTTTCTCACTCTTTTAAATCTCTTCCGTTTCCCTCGTTCATCTTAATCCCTTTCCCACAGCTTCTCTTCATACTATTTCTCAGTCCATCTCCAAATATCATTTTAACTTCATCTCTCCTTATTTAACTTCAGTGACCCCAATATATATCTCTCTCTTTTTACTCCGTCCTGACAGATCTTTTTTTACTCTCTCTTTCTCTCTCTTGCTCTCTTTCTCTCTCTTGCTCTCTTTCTCTCTCTTGCTCTCTCTCTCTCTCTTGCTCTCTTTCTCTCTCTCTTGAAATCTGTCTCTCTGCCTTTTCTCTCCGCCCTCCTTCTTCTTCTTCTATCCAGTCATTTTTCCTGGACTGTTGATACTCTTTTAACTTGTAATTGATAGTTGACCCTTCATTGATCCCCACAGACCCATCTGGGAAGGGCACGAGGAGACAGGAAGTAACAAGCTGAGCAGAGCAGAGGAGAATCAAAGAGAGGGAAAGACAAAGAGGAGGAGAGAAAGAGACTGGATCAACAAACAAGGAGTATGATAAAGAAAGACACAGAGACAGAAAGAGAGATAGATAGAAAAAAGATGCAAATGGAGAGAGAAGGGGAGAGATAATAGGAGGATGTACTGTAGAAGCTGGCAGCAGTATGGCAGAGCCCATACTGTAGCTGTCATTGACTAGAGTTGTCTCAGCCCCCTTCTCCTTAATGTCTAATCTGAGGGCCGGGGGAACAGCGGTCTAAGATCCAGGCAGAGCTTGGGTTACAGCAGCAGGGCTATATCTGCTTTTCTGTCATCGCCAATCAGAACTAGGGCTATATGTAGCTCTGTCATCGACAATTATTGCCTAGGGCTTAGAGAGGCATCTCTAAAATGTCCCAGTGGCCCCTTCGCCTCGTTGATGCACACCACCCACCCACCATTAGCCTTCTAGCCTGTCCTTCAGTCTTGTTTAGAAGCTGTCTCTTCTTCCTTCTTCACCAGCAGTGGGAGTCAGCTGTCATGGGGTCCTGCATTGAGGGGCCTGTTGAAGATAATCTCACCACTCTATATTTTCACTCATCCTAATCCACTAATTACTACTCATCCTGTAAAGCAACACCAGAATATTCTGGAATGAACTCCTTCACAGGATTGACAGAGGTTAAATCTTACAGATTCAGGGCTTGGACAATTCTACACTTATTTAAATGTGTCCTTAAATGTGTCATCACGACACATGATAATGGGAAAATGTGCTCATCATGGAAAAATCCAAGACAAAACGTACATTTTGTTTAATGTTTGTTTTATCTGCATGTTAATGTTTGTGAATTACATTCACTATAAACAAAACATGACACGTGTTTCTGGGTTTGACTAAGAAAGCCCTGATCTCTAATGACAGTGACAGCCAGAAAACAGAGGCCTGAGTGCTAAATTAATCAGATGATGAATGTATAATTGATCACGTGGACTCAGAGTGTTCCAGCTCTGGAGACAGGCAGGTGGGGAGAGCATGACCAAAGCGGAGAGGGAGAAGTGAGAGAGCAAAGATAAGGCAGCGATAGATCAGGATCAGAGTACAGTTTGCGCTTAACCAGTAAAATGCCACAGCAGGACCAAGTAGGGGCAGTAGAGTGGGTTAAGAGTAGGGTTAACATGGGGAAGGGAAGGGCTAGAGCAGGGGTAGAATGAGGCTAGCCTTGGACTCAAGTGTCAGCTTTAAGCCTTCTATCGAGAGACAACCCCTCAGCACTGCAGGTAGAGTTGACCACTCTGACCCCACTGGCTCTGTGACTGACATATGCCTTACCACACAGGAAAAAGGGACTTAGAATACACTGTAGCAAGCAGGCATGGTGTGACGGCATGGGGGTATGCCTGTCAGCAGGGGCCTCTGGCCTCCGTACTAAGCCTGTAACTGGGGTGAGGGAGTCTCATGTTTGTAGATATTAGATTAGTGTGTTACATCGTTGAAGTTTCCGTGTATTAAGCCGTATGTATTAAGGAAAACATGAGCCAGAGCTGATACATGAGCATGTTCTAAAGTGTATGAGATGAACTGCAATATGCTGTGAATATACTGTGGATTATGAGGTAACTCAACTCTGTCCTCCCTTTCTCCAGAGCCAGGCAGAGGCCCACTATAAGGGTAATCGCCATGCCCGAAGAGTGAAGGGCATTGAGACTTCCAAAACTCGTCCCCAGGAAGGGGACAAGCAGCCCCCTCCCCCCAACGCCTCTCCCTCTCCCCCCAGACCGTCACCCTCCAGCCCAGAGCCTGACCCGAGCAGCAAGCAGGGTAAGGCTCACCTGTGCATATGTGTGTATCACACACTCGTGAACACACATTCTGCCATGAAATCCGCTGACACTCATTTCACACGTGTGTGTGTGTGTACAGCTGTAGTGTCAGAGGTCAAAAGGGGACAGACAGGAGTGTAAGTCGATGTCTGCCTGGAGACGCCTCTGTCAGCACTGATGAGGATCAGCTTCCTGCTGGAGGCCCCAGTCATCAGGACTGGCCTCTCTGGAGAGGAGAGGGGAGGCAGGGAGGAGTGGAAGAGGGAGCTGGGGGGAGAAGGAGAAGCTGAGACATAACAGCTCCACCTGACCCTCCACAGACAGGACAGACATGGCACAAATACATATGACATAGTACATATTTAGGACATGCCTGCTTAAAAACAAAAATAGACAAAAAACATTTATTCTGAAAAAAATCCTCACCTATACGGCACATTGTTTTCTACATATCTGCAGATCTTCTATATATGTTCATTCAGAATTTCCCTACTGGGATGAATAACGTTTTATCAGGAGTAATCTAACGTCTAAATGGAGCTCTCTAGATGGATGAGCCTGAAGAACTCAGCTCTGAGCCCACACATTGGGGGATCAGCACTGCTATACAACCATCATTACAATCAGCAGGGTCACAGTCATCCTTGTCACTTTATTGTGCTCAATGCAATCCACTGTAGTAATGCTAGAAAAGTACATAATATGTTCTTTTTACCTCTCCACTGTGATCGCAGATGATGTCCTGTCCCGCCCCAATTCAAATGGGTCACCCATGACTCCAAGCCCGCTCCCCACCTCCCAGGCCCCAGCCACCCCTGCAGAGACACCCTTGCTCCCCATCAGATCCCCCCTGCTGCAGGGCAGTACCCCAATGTCCTGCACCCCATCTCCGGGGGCCAGTGCTTTCTCTATGGACCCAGCCGGGACAGGCAGCCTGGACGCGCCCTCCCCAGCCCCCAGCCCCTCAGGGGAGTCTGAAGAGGACAAAGCCAAGAAGCTGCTCTACTGCTCCCTGTGTAAAGTAGCAGTCAACTCCCTGTCGCAGTTGGAGGCACACAACAAAGGTAAAAATTGCCTTATGCCATGGATGGAAGAACTTCAGGAGTAGAATTTCAGAATGTCAAAATAATGATGTTTATTTAGGTTGTGACTGAATCAAATAAGCATGAACACATGATGAGAAAAGTTGAAAGACAATGAAAAGGGCTCTGATATAGCTGCGAATGAGATGCTGCTCTCTAGTGGCAGATAAATGTAACTATGCCTCATGGTCATTTGTTTGTGTTTACTGCTCACACTGTACTACATCCTTTTGGTATAAGGTCAAATCATGTTAAACATACATAAACACTACACTACACAGGACCGCAGATAAACAGCATGAACACTGCAAATTTGCATTGATCAAATATGCCGACAACAAGGACGTAACCCTAATACATATCGGGGGGGGGACACATACCCCCCAATATTCAAATCTGGTCAAAATGTTCCCCCCAATGTGTTGATATAAACATATAAATGTGCTACGTTATGACAGGCAACCACACACAATGTCCAAAATGATCATAAAAATGTAATTCCCCCCCCCAATGTTGACTCCATGGCTACGGCCTTGGCCGACGACATGTATTAATCTGTCTCTTTGGGGATCACAGGAACCAAACACAAAACCATCCTGGAGGCCAGGAGTGGGCTGGGTCCCATCAAGGCGTATCCCCGACTAGGTCTCAAACTCAGCCCAGAGCAGGGAGGGGGTCTCCCCACAGACCCCAACACTCAGGAACGTACCTTCCACTGTGAGATCTGCAACGTGAGGGTGAACTCTGAGCTCCAGCTCAAGCAGGTGAGCAGCTCAAGCTTGTCTTGTGTAGAATATGATGACCACAGCATGTGACACAGGAAGCAGATGAAATGAAGGCCAGTGTGAATCTAAACATCCATCTGTCCCCTCAGCATATCTCCAGCCGACGGCATCGGGATGGAGTGGCAGGAAAGCCCAATCCTCTCCTCAGTCGGCACAAGAAGCGTACAGACTTTGTGGTACAAACTCAGCTCTTTGTGATTCATATAGCTCCACCATCATAGTTTTCTGTTTGCACTGTTCGTCATTACAGATGAGGATAATAAGGCTCTATTATAATGTATCAAAAGACAGCAAAAGTCTAACCTTTATACTTTGTCTTCTATTACCCTTGCTCTCTCTCTCTCTCTCTCTCTCTCTCTCTCTCTCTCTCTCTCTCTCTCTCTCTCTCTCACTCGCTCATTCCCTTCTCCTTCATTAGTCTTCCTTAGCTTTTCCAAAGGACCTTCCAAAAACTCTGGGTGCAGGACTGTTGCCTAACCCTCTGGCTGTTGCCGCAGCAATGGCAGCTGTGGCCTCCTCCAATCAACTGGCTTTGCGTGCCCCCGTTCCTGCCCCTCATCATCACCCCCATCACCACCTCCTACAGGGAACACACCTGAGCCTGCTAAGGCCCGCCCCTGGGCCCATGCGCACCACCCACGGGCCAATCCTCTTCACCCCTTACTGATGGTAGAGGGACCGGGACCAGTCAGGAAGAAGCACACTGTGAAGTAAACAGGGAAACACATTGATAATCAAAACGTTTACGGCAAACAAAAATTATTTATGGGGTAAAAGACCCCTTCCTTTTTCTCAATTCCGGATCATCCTTTCACAATTTAACACATCGGAAACATTGTTTGACACAAAATCGTGGATTTTCTGCTGCTGACGAGGAAGGAGATTGCGTTAATGGTGGACTTTCTGTGATCCTCCTCCCATCTGGGGTGGACTTTCAGACCATGTGTGTACTGTAGCAACCACATTGATCACATGTCTAACTAAAGCATTGTACCATGGCTGAGACAGCAAATGCTCCTATGATGTAATTCTTGTTCATGTCTTTAGTCATGGTAGAGGGCTCAGACAAAAACCAGCATTCAATCCACAGTAACAAACACATACAGTAGTTGGGATTGTAAAAGTAGCTCAGTTAGTTGAACCTTCGTACCACATGGCAAAGTTAAATCCCATTAGAGCTTAACCCTATGTGCGTGGCAAAATCCAATATTTACACTGTTGTTGCAGGTCCTAGATTAGCTGTATGTTCTACAGATTCAGGCACAAGGTACTCTGTGCTTTTTGTTCCCAGGTCCTTAGTATCTGTAGTATTGTGGATGATAGATGTTAGTCTATATTCCCCTCTATGAAGGAAAAGAGGGACAAACATTTTTATTAAAGGAGCGAGCAAAAATAGTCTCAAAAGTGCTACTGAAGGTGAATGCACTAAGGTCTGATGTGATTGGCTGAGGTGTCCCTGTTTGGAGGAGTTTCTTGGTTTCTTTCAGCATTCCTCAAGGTTCATGCTATCCAGCTAGTGTGAATAGCTACTGATTATATGCTTTGTGTAATTTTGATGTTCACAAGACAGACAAAGCACACCAAAGTACAACAAGGCTTCAACTGAAAAATCTACTTGACATCTTCCTAAATATTGATGGTCAACCCTCTTTCAGTAGTTCTCATCTCTGAGGCATCATACCAAACTACTTTTCAAGTTTCACTGTACAATCCAAACCAGGGGGATTCTTTTGTCTTAAAATATTATTTGTACACTGTGAAATATTATATGGTTTTGAGTGGGTGACTTAAAGGCAGCAGTTGTTGAGTTGAATTAACAAATATACATTTTCACTAATTGACCTGATGAGCCTATGGATGGTGGGGTCAGGGTTCAAATTGTGAGCTCTTAGGGATCCCCAAGGTGGTTGTTGGGGTGGTGGAGAACACAAATTGCACAGGGTTTCCCATACCTTATGGGTGGTCCAGGACCTCCCTACCAGCTCAGTTTGAAACTGTGCTGGCAACGAAAAACTCTATGAGAGGGGAAGTTGCATATATGTGTATAAAAGAATAATGCAGAGGTTATGATAGTGAGAATGACCAGATATCTGAAGCTGGCTTTCTGTCATGAAAGTCATATGCAATATTATGATGATCGTTGTCACTGAATCATACAGAAAACCATTACATTTCCATTCATCATGGTTTATAACTGGTTCTGTTGACTTTGTCTGAGCTCTGGATGAAGCCTGCTATCATTAAACTATTATGTCATGTATAAAAAGGGTATTGTGGGGGATTTTAGCAATACTCATAGCACTCCTGCTATCTAGTCCTTGCAATAAAGAGCTGAATTATATGTCTATAAATGTATTAAATGTTATTTAGAAGAACTGTGTTGAATCGTTATTGTAAATATAGATTGCTATACCAATGTGAGAAAAAGCAAGAATCTCTGGAGCACTCTTAATGTAGAGTAAATAAACAGAAAATAAAATATATATTTTTTATTACATTTTTAAATAACTTAAATGATGTAATGGGGTGAGGACATTTTGGCAAATCTGACTCTCACTTTCTTGCGTCAGATCAATTCCTATTGCAAAAGTCACACCATTGGCATGCAACATTTGAGCAATACGTAAAACCCCACTCCTTTTGCGCACCACAAAGAAGAGTGGGTAAGCTCTTGTAAGCATAAAAGGAACCAGCAGATACATATTATACTGTACATAAGGAAGTGCAGACAGAGCAAACAAGCTCAGATCCAAAAACATTCAGTTCAACTTATACAAGGCAAGAACACAGAGGGACTCTATTGCCAATCAAGACAGAACTCAACAAGACCTCAAGACACAAAACAGCCCAAGACTCTTCAGCCTGAAGCCATAGAGAGCTGCAGCTTACGAGCAACTTCATCAAATGAGATATACTTCCACAATCAGGTACACATTTATTATTCTGGCTTCTCTGTTTTTATATAAATGTGTATGATTGTGACTCAAAGGTTTAGTACTGTATACTGTGGTTTACAACTGTTGTATTGATAGAGTTCTTGTTTTGTTTTTAAATAAATCTTTATTGGACAGTGACAGTATGAAGGGAGAGCATTGTAGCAGCCTGTTAAGAGTAAGCCTACTGCAATATGCACCCACTTGTGGGTTTGCCCAATGGGATGTGACTTGTCCTGTAGAACAAGGACTTCTCATTTTCAGTTAGCGAACAGTGAGGTGGCAATTATAGACAATCAATGTTTTGGTCATAAGTGTTAAGTGAAAAGGGGAACAAATCCCTAACTGAGTGCATAACTGTGCTTCCTTTTTAAGACTACTGACGATGATTTGCTCTGTTCTTTTGTAGTTGGATGTCCGGACCTTCACACAGAAGATGCTAAACATTACAAATGACTCCTTCTCCTGTTATGATCCCTCAGTGGAGGGCTACCGCTACTTTGGCGTGCTGTGGGGGTCCTTTGTGTCAGTTGTCGGCACAGTGGGCAACATACTGACTATCCTGGTCTTCGCCTCAGACTTGCGACTAAGGACTCGCTTTAATGTGTTGATCGTCAACCTGGCAGTGGCTGACATCCTGTACTGCACCTTGCTACAGCCTGTGTCCATCGACTCCTACCTGCACCTCCACTGGAGGGGCGGCCCCTTGTGGTGCAGGATCTTTGGCCTCCTCCTTTTCCTTTCAAACTCCGTCTCCATCCTCACTCTGTGTCTGATAGCAGTGAGCCGATACCTGCTGGTTGCTAGAAGGCCCGTGTTTGAACGTGTGTTCTCTAGACGAGGCCTTGCCCTCCTTCTTCCCTCCACCTGGGCCCTGGGTTTGGCCAGCTTTGGCCCACTCTGGTCCGTCTATGTGTTCGTCCCACAGGTGTGCACATGCAGTTTTCACCGCACCAGAGGACGTCCTTACTCCACCATACTGCTCTTCTTCTACTTCTTCATCGGCCTGGGCTGTGTTGGCTTCTTCTACCTGCTCATCTACCGACGAGTCCGGGTGGCAGCTAAAGCACTGGTCAAGTACAGGTTCAGCAGACGCTCATCCAGGAAGAAGCCTCCCCTCACAGAGGCACAGGGGACAGAAGGGGACAGCGGTCTAGGGAGTGGTGTGGCCACACATAGCTGTGAGATCAGCAGCCAGGGGGAACTAGCCCATAACATGAGTGGAGACAGAGAAGAGGAGCATACTGGGATATCCTCCTCCTCTCACACAACTACCCAGGGCTCTGCTCGTGCATCACATTCAGCTGACCCTACAGGGGGAGAGGAGCCCCCCCCTGCCCTCACCCCTGCACCACCCCCACCCATCATGGCTACACCAACTCCCTCTGCTGTCCAGCCCTCCTCCTCTTCAGAAGAGGATGGAGAGTTCAAACGTGTGACCCGGATGTGTTTCACTGTGTTTCTGTGTTTTGTTTTCTGTTTTGTCCCTTTTCTGCTCCTGAACATGGCAGACAAGCAGGGTCGAGCCCCCCAGGCCCTCCACATGTTCTGTGCCAACCTGACCTGGCTGAACAGTTGCATCAACCCCATTCTCTACGCTGCCATGAACCGTCAGTTTGGCCAGGCCTACAAAGCTCTGCTTACCAGGGCTGCCAGCCCTCTCAGAAGTCTCTGGACACTCTAGCTACATCCTGGGTTCCCTTTTCCAGCTAATCTACTGCAGCTCACCACCAGAAGTTAGTCAAATTAACCTCACCTTTCCAGCTCTGAAACAAAAGTAATTTGTTGTTACATATCATGATCCTTGTTTTTTTTTCAATAAACTTGATTAAGCCACAATGGTTTAAGCTTTAACCAATAGCCTAATAATAGGGTAATGAATCTGAGTAAGCCATGTAGGCCTCCACCACTGTTATTACAACATAATATCCGCCCATGCTTGTTAACTGGCTGAGGAAATTATCAAAGAAAGCTTCAAACTCAAAATACATTTAAATGTACCTACCTTCAACATCATAAAGGCTAGCATTTATTTGAAGAAGCAACTTTTCTTTCTTTGACAAGTTTGTTGGATACTGGCGTTTCACTTTGTAATTTCGTATCTTTTTATATTCTTCAGGATCCATTTTGTGAACGATGTCTGATCCTAACAGTAGTTTCTTGACTCATAATCACCAGATAATAGCCTCTAACTTAAGACGTCAGATAACGTGACCATGGAGAATTGTAATTTTATTAGGAGATTATGAGAATAAATATAGCCGAAATAAATGTAAGCATCGAGTTCAGTCACAATGGTGACCAAAAACACAGAACATAACACAAAAGGATGGCAGGACAGACCCTTTGCATGTTAGGGAGGGGGTACACAGTGATAAACGGCCTGATATAATGTGTATTCCCTCTGTAACTCATATGGTAGACAGGTGAACAAAGTGGTTAATTGAAAAGCCATATTAAACTAAATTAAAACACAGATTTACATTTATGCATTTAGCAGACGCTTTATCCAAAGCGACTTCCAAGAGAGAGCTTTACAAAAGAGCATAGATCACTGATCATGACAACAAGGTAGTCTCAAACATTGCAAGCAGCCAAAACATGAAGCAGACATTGTGAAAAACTAAACAAGTGCCAAAGGAAGACCCATAAGAGCATGCAGTTATACAAGTTAGAAATGAAAACAAAATGAACCCCAATAAGTACAAGACTATACCTGTAGAAGAACAATCAACAGTAAAATATTTCACAGCGAGTACACGTTTACAAGAGTTAACTTCGTTATAACTAGCCTACAAGAGCAACACAAGTCTCTCAATAAGAGTCATTGTGTTCCTGGAGGAAACTAACATCAGGTCCAGCCAAGCATTCCTAAGTGCCGTTGTACTCCCGGAGCAGGTGCGTCTTGAGCCTTTTCTTGAAGGTGGGGAGACAGTCAGTGTCCCTGATGGAAGTGGGGAGCTGGTTCCACCATTGGGGGTGTAGGGCTGTTTTGGCAGCCCCTTTGTCACTGGTCACCCAGACACTCGTCTGGGACAGTTGTTGATTTGCATTAATGCTAAAATGACAATCACACCTTGATGACACACCTCTGGAGAGGTGGTCTCAACAGTTGAAGAGGAAGGTGGACAGAGGAAGACTCTGAAATTATCATTAAAGGTTGTGTTCTTGAAAATAAGGTTCTAAACAGCTTTAAATGTAATGTTTGATCTTATTTTGTGTGTAACATTCTAGTAATAATTTTAACACTGTAACATGTACATGTACAGGGTTTACAGAGTTTGTGCCTGCAGCAGACCAACATGTGTTTAACATATTCCCTTGTCTTGCAAGGGCACCACTTTGTCTACTGCAGTCTTGATTAATGATCCAATTTGAATGTGTATGCGTTCGACAACTTTTCTGTCACATGACCGGTGTCCCCATTTTAGTCAGGTTTGGGTGTATATAGGAAGAAGTTTTTACCAATCACTTGGAGTTCTGTTTACGATACAGCTCCGGTGCGTTAGGCGCCTAGTCCTCATTGTGAATACCTTCGTTAACCATTGCTCTGAAGGTATGTTTTGTACTTGATGATATTTCATTGTCATTGTATTGATTATCTTGCTATTTAGATAATAAACTATTAATGTGTGCATTTTAAAGTACTTGTTCTCCTTGAAACGTATCTATCAAGCTACGGCGGTGAAAAACTTTGATCTAGTCTGGTTGATGCCGCTAACTGATTATAAACATAGACTTTTGGAGTAGGTTTTAACTTAAGGCCTCTGAGTCACTTACAGTGGATCTCCACGCTCCGAAGGAATTTACCGGAGCCTCTGAGTGATCGATTACACATCCTACTAGGTCTACTATGGTTAAAATCCATATTATAGTAGAGATAAACGACTGTTTAGTGAACACGCATACTTAAGGGTCGGTGCTCTGATCAAGCAGACGATTTTTACCTACGTCAGAGTTTCATGTCATTAACTGTTTAGCGCTCCAGGTTACAGGTAACGCACTTGTGCACATTGTCAAAAATTGGAGTCAGATATTAACGAGTCAATTATCTCCCCGAGAATCTAACCAAAGGTGAATTGTGGTTCCCAAGCCAGGGACAAACACCAAGCGCGTCTCTGGCCTTTCGATTCACAGCCTACAGGGGGCCAGGCAGGAGAAGAGCTTGTGTTGGGACCGGGCGGTCTTGAGCGGTGGGACCACCAGGCGGTTGTCTGAAGAAGACCGTAGGTGAGGTCTTGAATCTGATACGTGCGTTGATGGGTAGCCAGTGGAGAGAGATGAGGAGCGGGGTAACATGGGAGCGTCTGGGTAGATTGTAGACCAGGCGGGCCGCCGCATTCTGAATCCTCTGAAGAGGGCGGGTTGCACATGCTGGGAGACCAGCGAGCAGCGAGTTGCAGTGGTCCAACTTGGAGAGGACCAGTGCTTGGGCTAGCAGCTGGGTGGAGTGCAAGTATCTCCTGATCTTCCAGATGTTGTAGAGGGTGAATCTACACGACCGGGACACTGCAGCAATGTGGGCCGTGAGGGAGAGCTCGTCATCCATGGTAACCCCAAGGTTCCTGGCAGAGGATGAGGGGGTCACCATCGCAGATCCCAGGGTGATTGACAGATCGTGGGAGATGGAGGGTTTAGCCGGGATGATGAGAAGTTCTGTTTTGGCGAGGTTCAGCTGGAGGTTGTGCTCGGTCATCCAGGCGGAGATGTCTGTGAGGCAGGCCTCAATCCTAGCTGAGATCCCCGGATCAGTCGGGGGAACGACAGGTACAGCTGCGTGGTAGGAGAAGCCATGGGAGGTGATGATTGGTCCAAGAAGGTGGTGTACAGAGTGAAGAGGAGGGGTCCAAGGACGGTGCCCTGTGGGACACCAGTGTAGAGCTGGCGAGGACCTGACAGTTTGCCTCCCCAGGGGACCTGGTAGGATCTTCCCGACAGGTAGGATGAGATCCACTGGAGTGCAGTGCCAGTGATGCCCATCTCAGAAAGTCTGGAGAGCAGGATCTGGTGGTTAACCGTATCAAACGCTGTAGAAAGGTCCAGCAGAATGATGATGGATGACCCGGAAGCCGCTCTGGCAGACTGGAGGGCAGTGGTGACTGAAAGGAGGGCAGTCTCTGTGGAGTGGCCAGTCTTGAAGTCCGATTGGTTGGGGTCAAGCAGGTTGTTCTGGGAGAGAAAGTTTGACAGTTGGTTAGATACAGCACGTTCAATTGTTTTTGAAAAGAAGGGTAACAATGATACCGGTCTGTAGTTCTGGAGGACGGCAGGGTTAAGGGAGGGTTTTTTGAGTAGAGGGGTAACTCTGGCCTATTTGAAGGCAGAGGGAAAGGTGCCGGAGGTAAGAGAGGAGTTTAGGACATGGAGAAGAAAAGTTATGATGGAGGGGGAGGTGGTTTGAAAGAGAGGGGAGGGGATAGGATCAAGGGGACAGGAGGTGGGGCCATGAGAGAGAATGAGGTCAGGGAGCTCTACCTCGGACAAGGGAAAGAAAGAGTTTAGACATTAAGTTGGGTCAGTCATGGAGGGTGAGAGGGAAGGAAAGTTGGGTTTAGGGAACCGACTGCTAATGTCGACGACTTTAGGGGAGTCGTCTGCTGTCAGGGTGGAGGGAGGGGGTGGGGGAGGTGGGTTAAGAAGGGTGGAGAAGGTAGAAAAAAGTTTGTGGGGGTTTGAAGCAGAGTTAATTTTGTTCAGAAAGTAGAGGGTTTTAGCACCAGTTATGTGAGAAGAGAAGGATTTAAGGAGGGAGTGATACTTATCAAGGTCCAGACCGTCTTTGGACAAATCACATTAGAAGCCAGGGAGGGAAAGGTTAGCAAAGACGCGGCATCCTTGTCAGACCACACCAGCAGAGAATGGACAGATGGAGGTAGCCTAGATTAAAAGGAAAAAGTATTGTTCATAAATCTGCATGTGATGTCGAGTCACATAGATAGGCCTATCAGTCAGCCTAGTAGCTAAGATGCATGGCAATATGGATCTTTGGAAAAAACTGTCGATTAATCCACAATATTAAACGATGCATTAAACAATTCACACGTCGCTGGAATTGTCTAAATAGACATTTGTTTAATGTAACAGACAAATAAACTTATTTATGTAGATAAATGAGTCCCCTGTTACTATGGAAAACCCTGTCGAGTCTTCCACGTCGCTATTTGGTTCAATTTAAGAGGTGAATTCGAAGTGCAGCAGTTAAACTGTACGTTAGAGTGTACGTGCATCCCGCGGCCAGGGGATACAAATCCTGGCGGGGATAAGTGCCTTGGCACGACACTGGTCACAGCAGACAATGACGCGTCGGTGTTGAATTTGAATTCTAAATTTGCATTCTAAATTTGCATTCTACATTAATTCTAAAAACTTTAGCCCCTTAGTATTAGTTAGACTTTGTATCTTTAGTATAGTTAGATTTGTACACCACTTATTTAAGATTCCTATATGTCAAATGTATGCACCTTCCTGCCAAAATAAATTCCTTGTCTGTGCGAACTTTCATGGCAAATAAAACCCTTTCTGATTCTGATAAGTGTAGTAGTGACCATCACGGTGTGTCAGGGTTCTGGGCCCTTCATGTTTGCTAGCAGCGTGGCTAGCACTCCTTTGCCTTTTTGCCATGGATTCCACACACAAGGGAAACAGAGTTCCCAGTGGTTCTAATCGATTTCCGAGTGGGACAGTAGGAGAGGGGATTCAGGAAGAGTTTCTGCCTCGCTTTTTCTGCTGTTTATCCTTGGTGCTAGTCCCTGTGTGCTAGTCCAATCTCCAATGAAGGTAGAAGCGGCGCTAGGCCTCTTTGGTTTGGTGCCAGGAGCAGGCCATGACTCATCTGGTCCACTGGCTGGTGAAAGAATATTTAAATATGTAAAAACAGCATATAACTGTACATAAGGAAGTGCAGACACAACAAACAAGCTCAGATCAAAGAACATTCAGATCTACTTACACAAGGCAAGAACACAGAGGGTCTTTATTGCCAATCAAGACAGAACTCAACAAGACCTCATTCAATAAAGACAACACAGTCCAAGACTCTTCAGCCTGAAACCATAGGAAGCTGCAGCTTACTAGCAAATTCATCAAACATAAATGAGACATACATCCACAATCAGGTAGAAATGCTATAAATTTGTATGACTGTGACCCAAAGGGTTAGTACTGTACACTGTGGTTTACAACTGTTGTATTGATGGGTTCTTGTTTTGTTTTTTAAATACATCTTTATTGGAAAGTGACAGCATGAAGGGAGAGCGTTGTAGCAGGTATCAAGTGAAAAAACGGCCTGATGTGGATCCCCTTTTGCTAGAAAAGAGCAGCCACCTCTATATGACCTCAGGTTGTTCATTGTGACCAAACGAACATAGAAAATCTCCAATGAAGGTATAAGCGGTGCTAGGCCTCTTTGGTTTGGTTCCGAGAGCAGGCCATGATGACTCATCTGGTCCACTGGCCTATATGTTGGTGGAAAGAATATTTAAATATGTCAGACATCCCAAGTCTCCTGGAAGTTCTGGAAGTCTTCCGTGTTGTAATAGCGGCTCCCTGATGGCAGCAAATTCTATAAAATATCCCTGAAATATATATATTTTTGGTTTTAAAGCGAGCAAGAGACAGTTCAATGGTCATTTCTGGTAGACAGGCTCTGGAAAAGAGAGAGCGAGTGACAGACGTGGTGAGAGAGTGACACAGCGCACGTCCTGATTTAGCTTCCGTGGGGGGGGGGGGGGGCTGTACCTAGCTGGTGAAACCACATCCCTGAAATGAGTTTTTGCAGGTTGGGATGTCTGATATGTAAAAACAGCATAACTGTACATAAGGAAGTGCAGACAGAACAAACAAGCTCAGTTCAATGAACATTCAGTTCAACGTATACATGGCAAGAACACAGAGGGTTTTTATTGCCAATCAAGACAGAACTCAACAAGACCTCAAGACACAACACAGCTTACGAGCAACTTCATCAAATGAGATATACATCCTCAATCAGGTACACATTTACTATTCTGGATTCTCTGTTTAGAGACAGGTTTTTACTATGCTATACATTTGTATGATTGTGACCCAAAGGGTTAGTACTGTACACTGTGGTTTACAACTGTTGTATTGATAGAGTTCTTGTTTAGTTTTTAAATAAATCTTTATTGGACAGTGACTGTATGAAGGGAGAGGGTTATAGCATAACTACCTGTTAAGATTAGGCTTACCGCAATATGTGCCACTTGTGGGCCTGCCCTATAGGATATGACATATTCTGTAGACCAAGGACTTCTCATTTTCAGTAAGCGAACAGTGAGGTGGCAATTTGAAAAGTTTCCTGTTGTCAGAAGTGGTAAGTGAAAAGGGGAACAAATACTGTGCTTCCTTTTTAAGACCACTGATGACGATTGCTCTGTTCTTTTGTAGTTGGATGTCCGGACCTTCACACAGAAGATGCTAAACATTACAAATGACTCCTTCTCCTGTTATGATCCCTCAGTGGAGGGCTACCGCTACTTTGGCGTGCTGTGGGGGTCCTTTGTGTCAGTTGTCGGCACAGTGGGCAACATACTGACTATCCTGGTCTTCGCCTCAGACTTGCGACTAAGGACTCGCTTTAATGTGTTGATCGTCAACCTGGCAGTGGCTGACATCCTGTACTGCACCTTGCTACAGCCTGTTTCCATCGACTCCTACCTGCACCTCCACTGGAGGGGCGGCCCCTTGTGGTGCAGGATCTTTGGCCTCCTCGTCTGCCTCTCAAAATCCGTCTCCATCCTCACTCTGTGTCTGATAGCAGTGAGTCGATACCTGCTGGTTGCTAGAAGGCCCGTGTTTGAACGTGTGTTCTCTAGACGAGGCCTTGCCCTCCTTCTTCCCTCCACCTGGGCCCTGACATTGGCCAGCTTTGGTCCATTCTGGTCTGTCTATGATTTTGTACCACAGGTGTGCACATGCAGTTTTCACCGCACCAGAGGGCGTCCTTACACCACCATACTGCTCGTCTTCTACTTCTTCATCGGCCTGGGCTGTGTTGGCTTCTTCTACCTGCTCATCTACCGGCGAGTCCGGGTGGCAGCTAAAGCACTGGTCAAGTACAGGTTCAGCAGACGCTCATCCAGGAAGAAGCCTCCCCTCACAGAGGCACAGGGGACAGAAGGGGACAGCGGTGTGAGATCAGCAGCCAGGGGGGAACTAGCCCATAACATGAGTGGAGACAGAGAAGAGGAGCATACTGGGATATCCTCCTCCTCTCACACAACTACCCAGGGCTCTGCTCGTGCATCACATTCAGCTGACCCTACAGGGGGAGAGGAGCCCCCCCCTGCCCTCACCCCTGCACCACCCCCACCCATCATGGCTACACCAACTCCCTCTGCTGTCCAGCCCTCCTCCTCTTCAGAAGAGGATGGAGAGTTCAAACGTGTGACCCGGATGTGTTTCACTGTGTTTCTGTGTTTTGTTTTCTGTTTTGTCCCTTTTCTGCTCCTGAACATGGCAGACAAGCAGGGTCGAGCCCCCCAGGCCCTCCACATGTTCTGCGACAACCTGACCTGGCTGAACAGTTGCATCAACCCCATTCTCTACGCTGCCATGAACCGTCAGTTTGGCCAGGCCTACAAAGCTCTGCTTACCAGGGCTGCCAGCCCTCTCAGAAGTCTCTGGACACACTAGCTACATCCTGGGTTCCCTTTTCCAGCTAATCTACTGCAGCTCACCACCAGAAGTTAGTCAAATTAACCTTACCTTCCCAGCTCTGAAACAAAAGTAATTTGTTGTTACATATCCTTATCCCAATTACATCAGGCAGTCACATGTATCATAAAAAATGTGTTGTGCAGTGATATGCTTGAAGGCAGCATTAAATCTGAACTTAATGTGCCACCACTTAGAGTGGTACAGAGTCATAAAGACATGAAGGAAGCTGTAACACTGTCCTGATACAAATTCATGTGTGTTTCATGACATATCTTGTCTATGAATAATATTAAACATTTTATTTTTAATACATCAATAATATTCAATATCAAGGCTCCAAATCAGCTAATGTGTGAAGTCCACATTGATGACTCAACAGAGAGTATTATTACCATATTTCCTGCACATGGGATAATCTGTTTTACACAATAATGGTCTGATTTCCTCACAGAGGAACTTCTGAATTTGTTACGGTTACAATGGGCAAGTTTAGACATGCTTTGAATGAACGATATTGAGAAACAGATCATGGTGAGTCACAAGCAATGACTGAGGTGACGTGATTCACAAAACTGCTCTACGCAGGTATATGTACATCAGATGTTACTAAACTGTTATCTGCCATGCGAAAATGAATGAGATGTATTGTAAGCTTGAGGCAACATAAACCACGTCACCACTCCTACATGTGTGAGAGACTTATCGTCATCAGTCACCAAAGACAGCGCATACATATAATTATGAGTACAGGTTTAAGTATATCATAATTGCCTTGCTAAAGTAAGATTTCAGGTACTAATTGTGACAACTATGTTTGAGCAGACAAGCAAACAACATAAAAAACAGTATTCTGTTGTACAGTTTTGCACAAACTAAAGTACAAGAAAAAAAAGTGTCCCCATCAGCCACTAGTGCAAAGAAACAAAGAGCAATCTTGGGGGGTTCTGATGAGAGGAGCCATGTTCCTGTGTGCGTCACTGGACCACCATGTGTTCCTTTTCAGATGCCTCGAAGAATCAAAGTATTCTCGTTAAAACTATGGCATTGTCTTGTTTATAGCTTCTAGTTTAACTAGCAGGCTGCAACTGAGGAGGAGTAGCATTCAATGTGTTCTCTAGATCAAATGTACAGGTGAACGTAGGTTTCAACTGTATGCTCAGATATAATTTGTTTTCAACAAATTATGAATAAGTATACATAACGTTACATAGTTGGGTTAAACATGGTCAGTTGTCAGAGCTGTGGTCTATAGGGTTTGGTTGGTGCTTCCACAGAATTGCAGATGGGTGCGAGTGAAACCAGGCAGTGCTAAATCCAGAAACATCTGCAAATTGGTCAGGTAGTTAGAAACAAAGTGGGGTCAATGAAGATCTCGTTGAATTCCAAATCCACATTTTCATCGATATGTGTGGAATTACAGTCAATCCAGGAGCATAAGAGGGGGTCCAAAGCGGGGACTGAGGAACAAAATGAAGGAGATTAGAAATCTTTATTATTTATATGCTTTCTAATAGATTTATACTTTTTTGATGCATGTTATCAGCATTCAAACAATTGAGTTGAATCTACATAGGTGGTGAAAATGAACAGCTGTGATTAACCAAAGCCAAGTCTGCTACAACATGTAGCAAGACATCTCACAGTCATGCATGAGGCACAAAAGAAAAGAGTAAGTTAGGGTTAGGGCTAACCCTAAACTTAATGATAACAAAACTGATTAGTTGATTACTTATTTTGGATATTTAGTAAGTTAGTTGCACTCAGTACCCTTAGTGACAGTGTTTTGGCCACAAACAGGGTTATCATCATAAAGCAGTGTTTTGGTTAGTAATAATCACCTAGTTTCACGTAAAAAATTAAACTCTGACAGACTTGACAATACAGTAGATATGACAGTCAGGCATGAAGATCCAGACCACTAACTACACAATGTGAAAAAAAGAGATAAACCCAGAAAGCCCAAACAGATGACATTGGCAGCCCCATATAGACCCTGCGGGGAGGTGCACAAGCACTGGTTTGATTGGGTTTCAGACTGTGAGGTCCAGCACGGCGAGGCGAACCATGACTCACCGGACACTGGTTCAAAGCCTTCACCATTTGTCATGTCTGAACTGGCCGGCGACATAGGGCCCAGTGTATTCCTACAATGACCAATGATGAACAGCCATTACAAGCAGCATCTTAACTGACTGATGACAGAGTAAAAGGAGTAGAACACATCTACTTCCTTGGAGACAATGTACCGGTATTCCGATTTGAAGCTATTAGAACCTGTTATGGCAATGTCAATCGTAAGACTGGGGGTGGAAGAATTATTACAGTTGGAATTCCATAAATCTTTCAATGACTCTAATGCTGAAGTTGAACAAATAAGAAATAAACAGAAAAAAATTATACTCACTCCCTTGAGACGAAAACCAGTCTGGTTTTGATGTACTTTAAGTATGGACTGTCAGCTGAAAAATGAATGGTTTTAAGATTAATTTGGGTTATATTCATCACTCTTTGTTTATCCGTTTTATTACAAAACAACCTCAATGTCTAACCCTTACAGTACCACCCAAAATCCTCACCTCCACTCTTCACTGTGTAATATTTCTCAAATGCCTTGTCTTTGGGGGTGTTTGGGTAGAGGTAGAGTAAAGGACTTTCTGGAACATTCTCAGGTATCTGGATCTGGAAGTTCCTGATGATCTCATGGAAGGGAATCTGGTTGAGGTCAACCTTGGTGAAGGGCTGCACTGAATGGACAGTTGGCTCCCCTGATAAGAAAGAAGGATCCCAAGAGAATATGAGGAGAACGAAGTGACAAAACAAGTGACTATAGTAAAACCACAGTAGAAATTGTGATTAGGACAGCGGTAAAAGTGGTTAGTTGCTGGAAAAAATGCATACATCTGGTGCACTTTGAGATGAAAACTGGGCAGTAAAACTGATCAGCATTTGTTTAATTATTGACAATCACCTCATGTAGGCATACCCATTTTTTTTTTTTTTTTTTTGGAGCTTTAGGTTCAAGGACATAACTGATCATGGATCAAGGTCTACATGGCGAACGGAATTTGACACGTCAGGTTTCTACGGTGGTATTAACCTTTGGTATTTTTCTGTTGGCACTAACAGGTAAATAACGTTTCAACCAAAGCCTTCATTCTTGACCAATGTAGGCTAGTGGGATAAATTGTGAAAACATGAAAAGCAGGGACATTTAACCTGTACATCATGTATTCACAGAAATATAGTTGTACACTGTCAAAAGATTTGTAATTTGGAGCAAAACTGAGTGGATTATTTAGATCATTCAAGAGATTTCAATTCTGTTATTAGCATCATGACTATGTAGGCTATAGCTTGCCTGATTGTATTATGTTTATTCCTTTGGCTAGAGCTGACATGCTGAGCAAAAGGACTTGTAGATCTATCCGATATTTGTTGACCTTTTGGGCTTGATTTGCTGCTGCGCAGTCATTGTGACAGCTGACTAGATTGCAGACTAATTCATCTTTTCTAAATGCTTCCAGGTTGGATACCATACATTTATCTCATAACAAAGTGTAACTGTAAATGTAATATTGTGTTCTTAACTAAATGATCCTTTGCATTTAAAAAAATGAATACAAAATATGTTCACGGTAAAGTGTAGAGGCATACTTTCGCCAGTGGATAAGGACCACCTTTTCAGTTAAACATACAATTTTATATTACAACTATACAAGAATGCAATACAATATATATTTACTGACCATTGATGTATAATATTGTACATGCTCACCAGTAGGGGAGTAGTCCACCCAGGAGAAGGTGATGCCTCCATCTTTGATGCTCTCACTGAAGCGCAGAAGGAATGTGCCTCTCTGTTTCTTCTTCAGCAGGGACTTCCCTTTGCCTTTACTCACAAAACCCATAATGGAGCTGCACAGGACACATCAACAAAGATGTATGCAAGTCTTTTGGATAAAAGTATCTATTCAATCAATACATACTTTTCACAACTGTGCCATTAAATATTGGTCCCAGGTTCAAGTAAAAACGGTCAAATGTATACTTCTATGCGTGTGCATTGACGAGTCGAAATATTAGCCCACTGTACTCTTCCTAAGGATTGCAGACAGTAAAAAGTAGAAAGTTAACAAATGTACCCGTCTTTCCAAATGTTCTCCAGGTGGTTCTTCACCATTCCCAGGATCCCATCAAACCAAACCCAGAATGTGAAGCTTGTGTCAGGAACATTCTCCTGCAACACAGGACGTTAGCATTAAAAACTGACTGGATTGTTCGTAAGGCATTAAAGTAGTTTGTATGTGTATTGTACAGAAGCTAAATTCTCACCTTGCTAAACTTGGCCCATGAGATTTTGCATGCTTCATAGCTTTCCTGTTTTCCTAATGTAACAAAAAATATTAAACAACAATAATTCAACAACTGTACTCTGTAAATATCCTTAGCAAAACACTTCCACATAGTGATGACAGTATTATTGTATTAGGTAATGTTGTTGAGGGCGGTGTTTGTACCAAAAAGTTTTTGTGCAAGCATGTCCAGCTGAGAAGAGTTTAGGCCTCGTTTGGTAGCAGACAGGAACTGCCAGCTCAACATTTCGCCAAACTTGGACCAAGGGGCAACAGGACAATTTGCAAAAAACAGGACGTTCTAAAATCAAGAAGAGATAATACAATTACCATCTTGGTTTCTGACAAGGTTTGAGGACATCTTATTCTGACCTACAGATGATGTCTCACCTTTACGTTTTCACTCAACATATTGAACCAGAGGACAGAGGCCCAGGCACTCTGCTGCTGGCTGGAGTTGGAGATGATGACCACAGGAAGAGACCAGGTCTATGGGAGGCAAAAGGACAACAGACACTGGTTTAAGCCCAACTTAGCTTGTGTTTAAAATATATGCTGTAACGTAAACCCTTCCTCAAATGGATGATTATTTAAGAACATTTACATAAATGTAATTTCTCACACACACACAACTGTAGGTCAAATGCACTACCAGCCAATAATAGAGCAGAGAATATGACCCACCTCCAGAGACACGGAGAAGTCTGCCAGGTAAAAAACAGTGTCAAAGTAGATCATATGCATCTCCTCTGTAACACTGAGAGACAACTGGGAAATAAGAGGAACAGAGACTATAAAGACACACACACACAAGCCTAAACACACACATCTCCACACATGGCAAGTAATGAGAAAATATTTGGATACAACTGTGTTTTTGGTTTCTGAGTTGACAACTAAGATTAAGTAATTGAAACTCACATCAGTAATACCCTTGCCTCCTCCACCTGACTTCTGCTCCTTAAGAGTCTGCATACACACACAAACACAGTTCAAAAAATGGATCAAACAACCTCTGGGCAAGCATAACTAACTGCAAACTTCTCTGGTCACCATTTGATACCTGTTTGTATGTCACATACCAGATGTCTGAAGTCTGCCACCATACCCCCATTCATGCTTTCAGCCATGTTCAAGGCTTTACTGCAGGTCCCCAGAACATTAAATCGTCTATAGCTGCAGGCACAACACATAGAAGCAGAATGTGACCATTTTTGCATTTACTACAAAAAAATGATTTTTGTACAGGCTCTTCCTTATTATGACATTCACAGTTTTCTCTGTGACAACACACATTAGCCTCTCACAACATTCTTAGGATTGTGTAAACAACTACTTACCCTTTAACCTGAGGGGCCTCCCTAATCGGAGAAAAGAGGATATACACAGTTCAGTATGATGACCACTAGAGGGAAACATAATCAATTCAGTAGTAAAGATTCCAACATACTTGTCCATGGACACTGTCACCTTCATGGCATGGTTCATCTCAGGAAACTTGACAAGAATTCTGCAGAAGAAAGTTCATTATAAAGTAAACCAGGTATGAACTCATAAGAGACATATAGTGCACCTAAGGTAGGGTCCATAGCTGTAAAGCAACTTTAACTGAGGTACTGACCTGGTCTTGACAGAGAACTGGACATTAGTGCGCAGAACCAAGGGGCCTTTACCCTGCGGCATTGACGGCTGAGTCTCCACCACAAAGGAACTTAAAAATACACAGTGCAATCCATCTATACAATATACTACATACACACCACACTAAGGTTTGTATGTACAGTATGTAGTGGTAGTGCGTGTTTAGTATGTATGTATGTATGTATGTATGTATGTATGTATGTATGTATGTATGTGTGAGCATGTCTATGTGTGAAGTGAATACCTTTTGATGAGAGATGTGAGCAGGTCATCCACCCTAGTCTGCAACAAAGGTTTCTGAGCAATCAAAGGGTCGTTCTGGTAAGTCATCTTCCCCATCAACTCATCCAGCTTCTTGAGGAACTTTCGTACTTGGAATAGACAGGTCGTCTCTGCCGTGAACCTACACAGGTGTTAGAAGTCAAATACAGTAAGTCACAGTGAGGTCACAGAACACAGCTGTCAGTAGGTGAGGAGTTTCCATGGATGTTGAAAATGTACAATTCCAGAACATGGTGTTTCTACTAATAGCATACCCACTTCCTCAGTCCCCACTACAACACTAGATGTGTGTTTGTGTCTGTGTGTGTGTGGGCCGTCTGTCTGGGATGTGTGTACCATTTTTCCAGCTGCTCAAGGCTGGTGTCTTCTGGGGCTCCTATACAGGCCCTCTGCTGCCTTAACTGCCACCCCTTTAGCTCATCGTTCACCAGGACATTCAGAAGATCCTTAGCAACATCCAACAGCTCCCCCAGGCCGGCCAACATGTTCTGAGGGAGGGAAGAAAGGAGGCAGACATGTAAGGAGGAGGGACAATAGGATACAGGACAGAGAGTAGAGGGTCAGGTTGACATTATACATGTATCTCCATAGAATTTCAATGACGTAGCATGGGATGGAAACATATTGATGGAATATGAGTCCTCTTCTACCTTTCTTGAGAAATCCAGCCTGTTAAGAAGATTCTGCAGTATCTTCTTATCTGCCTCAGCTGGACTAGCTGCATGAAAACATACATTCGGTCTTTAATACCCATCCTGACACTGATGCACCTACAACTGGAGCCCAAAACACCAGGCCACTTTGAGGGTCAAACACATTTGGGAAGAATTCAAGAGCCATCTGCTGCCAGGTCTACAACACCCAACATCAGTGCCCAACATCCCTAATGCTCTTGGGGCTGAATGGGCACAAATCCCCCAAGACACCCTCCAGAATCCTGTTGACAACTGACAGCGCTCCCAGAGGAGTGACAACTGTTATAGCCGCAAAGGGGCCAACTCAATATTAATAACCATGGTTTTGGAATGGGATGTCCAACAAGATCATATAGGTGTCAAGTGTCCACATATTTTTCACCATCGATGTGTGTGAGAGCTCACCTTCCATTTCGTGAGTCTTAAATTTGAAATCAAATTCATCTTGCTGTTCTTCCAGACATTTCACTGTGTGGTCCATGCACTGCATTTTAAGAAATTGAAAAAATAAATATCATTAAATCACTTATAAAGGGTTGTAAATGTTTGGATAAACACCACTACAGGAAATGAAATGCTAAAGTAACATGTTATATGTGTTATTGTTTTATTCAAGATAAACACTGGTTTTACTATGAAGGCAACTCACCTCTACTTTATTTTTGAGTATGTCCACCTTACGCTGCACATTCCTTTGGATGTCAATCTCCATTGGGTTCTGCTGGACCTGGATCAGGCTCACCTGTGAAGAAGAGGATGATGATGAAGAGGAAGGTGGTGAACAGAGAACGTAGATGTTGACATTTATAATAACTATTTTTCTGTCGTTAAAATGTTCCCATTTCCAAGAAGGCTTAAAAAAAACATACCGGGGAAGAAGGAGAAGATAGTCATGTTTTAATGCTATGAACAACCTGTTTATTCATGGCAGGCCAGTATGTATCTTACCTGCTCTGCCAGCTCAGCATTATCCAGAATCTCTTTCTCCTTGGCCAGGAACCAGAGAATGACATTGGCCAGATTGCAAGGATGTTCCTGATATCGCTGTGGACGAGAAGTGGACCAGGTGACATTAGCAATAATGTATATTTTGTATTTTTTCTGTTTTAGTTTTGTTCCATCTAAACCAATGATAACTGCTTCTCCAGCTGCTCTGAATAACACAAATATACAACCCTCATCATTCTCTACAGACATTGGTTCTTAACAAGGAATTAGCAATACTTTTATGAGCTGAGGGCTGTTCTGCCATGCCCACTGCTCTTCAAGACTTCCCAGATGCACCTGGGCTTGGGGTGGAGCTGGCACAGACCTGGAAGTGGTGTTTATGGCGTCTGATGTTATGCTGCTGTAGGAAGTCGTCTTCCTGGACAAAGCGACTGTGCTGAATATCCAGTTCTTCCATCAGTACCTGGAACAACACCATGGCTCTGTCATAATCTTGTGATGCAGTCTCCCTATGAGAAAGAAATTCTCAAGTTAACAATCTGTAAAATTATGAACTTCAATAGCCATTAGCGTCGTTAGCATGATTAGCCATTACAGCAGTGTTGTGTGCAGAAAAGAAAATGTGAATGCGAGTCTAAAGCCATAAAATGCTGCCTCACCAATCCTGCGTCTCTATCCAGGAAGCCAGGTAATGTCGTAAGTCCATGGGAAGGTTGTCTCCATCATACAGGTCATCTACTTGCTTACGGTAAACAGAGTCCAGCGTATTGAGCCTCGCCCACAGTGCCATTCTGGTCCGACGAGAGAGAGAAACGGAGAACCAACTTTACATAATCAAAGTATTCATCCAATGTCGCCAAAAGCAAGGGAGGCTCATAAAATCAATAGAGAGACGATTTCGATACTGTCATTTCCCAGCCAGGTCTACGTTAGTGTCTAAGTAACACTTCTTGCATTCAATTTAGCGTGCAATGTATAAATGATCTCAAACTTCCACTCACCAGGTGTTGTTATTTTTATGTTGTTATAATATCTTGCTCGTCAACGGTTTTAATGTTAATTTCCGACAAAATACGGGACGTTGAATAATAGTTTATAACACAGTTGTCGACAAAACAAATTCGAGGCCGACTTCCGAAGCAAGTCCGTTTCACGCGAATGTTGTGTTCCCCCCTCCGAATGTAACAGCACCGTATCTACGTTCCATTGGCTAATTAAGTATTCCCTCCTCTCTGACATTAAACGTTTTATGAGAGCATGTCCTCTGGTTATCAATACGCCACTTCTGTATGTCAGGTGGAGTCCGGACCCAGGTTTTCCGTTTAACTCATTACAGCAAACGGATTGGTGAATCCTCGCACTGTCATGTAGGTCTGATTGGTCAAACGAATGCGTCAATCTATTTGTAGAGGGGGTGAACATTGATGCAACAGCAAAATAGAAACCTAAGGCTGAAAATACAAACTTTCCAAGAAATGACGTTGTGAAACTTAACTGATGTGACGTGTGAAAACGAAACGTACCACTTGTGGCGCTGGTTCTTAAAACAATTATTGTTTTAAAATACTTTTTTTTAATTCTATTTCACATTACATTGTATTCAACATCCAGAGTCATGATAATCAAATACAGTTAATGTTAAATAGTCGTAGGTAAAACATTTGAACGGAATTTACTGTATTAGTAAGAACATGACAACTGAAAACTCACGTCATTATTGCTGATCAATTACTTCTTTTTTGTAACCACCCACTAACAAACTATAAACAACACAGTAACTATGGAAATAATCATATTTTGTTACACTTACACATGCCTAACAATATTCAAAAAACACTGATTTGGAATACACTCTAAAGCAGCCTACAAATAAACCTACATTTATAATGACTTCATGCAAAGGTATTTTCAGGCCAAAGTCAGTTCCATGCAGACTAAAGAAAAACCAAAAATCGATGAAAAAAATGTGTCAATAAATTGATACCTGCAAATACCCAGTGTTTATATTGCTTTACGAATATTGCTTGCTGAATATAATAAAAATAAAGACATATTTAAAGTATTGCTGATATAAAGCATCCTATGAATATTCCTTATTGATAATAAAAAACAACATTGAAGTAATACTGAAACAATAGTCCCTGCTGTTTGAATTATGAGGTGGATAAGAGTAAGTCTGACCTGACCCGTAGAGGTGAGCGGGTTGGGATCGTGTTCAGGGGAGGACAGACAGAACAGAGAGAAGGGAAAGTTTCAGGGTCTGATTTCAAGGGGGGTTTTTCAGGGGTTTTCTAAAGCCCCTTCATCCTTTAATCAGATCAAAGCCAGATTTGTTTCTGATTAATCCAACCCCTGCTATTTTTGAAAATACAAACATAGCCTTTTTCCCATATGACTTTTGGCCAGTAGAACACAGATAGTAAAGGTGGATGAATCAGGATCAGATCTGCAGCTGCATGTTCTGGTCCTGGATTTATTGCATGATGATGACTCCCTCCTCCCAGCTGTACTGGTTGACCATCAGGTCATCCTCCTCGTGCTTCATGGAGCTCAGTAGGTATTTGATCCCTGCCTTCACTCCCGTCTTTACTCCCGCTCCCAGGGCATAGCCTGCCACCCCTGCTGTGCCCCCCGTCACCGCCATGAGGGCATCGGTGCCCAAGTCTACAGCACTCAGGATGGCTCTTTCTTTGGCTGTCTCGGAACAGTTGACAGAGGCATAGTAGACAGCTGTGCCTAAGTTGTAAAGGGTGCTTACAGCAGGGATCCACTCCACCACATTGTAAACACGTTGCTCCTGTTTGTCCACACAGTCCCTGTGGGAACTTCGCCTTGCACGCCGACCTGAGGAGGCAGATAGTGCCTCGCCTTCCTCGGAGCGACATTGTCGGATCCAGCTCTCTGAGTCAGGGTGCTCAGTCGGAACGACCCAGCTCCCTGGTTTCATCACAGCCTGGTAGTGCCCAGAGTCGAGGACCCCACCACGGGACACACCAGCACACTGGGCCCCGAGGTTCTCACAGGCTCTTACAGCTACTTCCAGCGCCCCCACGGATCCCTTCACCATATCCCCTAACAGCAAAGTACCGTTCACCTTGGTCCAGCCATAACACTGATTTACTTTCTTGCCCCACCAAGAGCTGCCTTGCCGCCTCCCAGCCATGGCGAGCTGCTGGATATTAAACATCACTGCCTGGAGATGGCGTTCTGCCTGGACCTGTCCAACGGGTGAGGAAAGAGCGGCAGAGGCTCTGGGGCGGGGAACTCCCTTTTCCATTAGACTCTCTAACTCCAGCAGAAGCTGCTCTGTGTCCTCCACACCCAGCAGCTTATAGAGCCGCAGCACCAGGGTGTGGGCCTCCCTGGGGCAGTCTGCCACCACCAGGACAGGCACCAGTGAGAGGCCAAGCAACTCCCTGGGAAACAGGGCAGAGGATGGGTTGGAGGCTGACAGGAGTTCTTCACAGCTGGCGTTCCCCTGAATGTGGATGCGGCCCTGAAACTTTGCCCTGAAAGTGGCGAGTATGCGCTGGGCTGACTTGTCCTTGTCCTCCCACTGCACCCTATCCTCCGCATGGATTGCTTCTTCCTGCACCCCTTTTGAGAGATTAGGATGGATTTGGGAGTCCAGAAGAGACCGTTGGCTCTTTTTAGTGGTATCCCCCTCCTCCAAGACAGGGGTGCTGGGCATGGGACTGTTACTTAGCACTGGGGGAGGTGGCGCCCTGCAGAAAGCGTGCTGAGCCAGCAGGAGCTGCACCAGAATCAGCCACTTCATCTTATAGTGTAACATACTACTCGAAAGAGAGATTTGACACAATAGAACAACAACCTGGAAAGTACCACAGTAAAAAAGGTTGAGAAGAATAGTAAGTCAAGACAAAAACATTCTTATTGTAGATAAGAATTGTACATATTTAAAAATGTAAAAACAGCATACTATTTCAAAATCAGGACCTTAATGGAAGGAGTAATGCTAGGACAATGTATTCTATTTTTCTATTACTGGCAGTAATTTTTCACTATTTTCCTGCAAGATTACTCTCATTTCCGGTTTTGAGTAACAATTATTATTACTATGGCAAATTACCACTAAAGAGAAGTAAGATAGACAAAAACAACATTTGATTAATCATGGGATGTTATTCAAGTTTCTTAATTTACAGATTGACACATTTTTAAGATGCCATCCTTATCCAAAAATGTTATATATAATTAATTGGAAATGTTGCGTAAATTGCTGATCATCAATACATACCTTAAGTTTTTGTCTGGCTTATTTCGAGCTAAGAAAAGTTAGTTGGACAGAACTGCCACAGTCTTAACGCATGCACAGAGAAATATGTTCTGTACTGGGAATCAGAGGTCCAAAAACATTCCACAACTCTTCTATCTCTCTCTATCTCTCTCTCTCTCTCTCTCTCTCTCTCTCTCTCTCTCTCTCTCTCTCTCTCTCTCTCTCTCTCTCTCTCTCTCTCTCTCTCTCTCTCTCTCTCTCTCTCTCTCTCTGTCTTTCTCTTTCTCTGTCTTACTCTCTCTCTCTCACTCCCTGTTGACCTCGTTGCTCAACAGGGAGGACAAGGATGGAATATTGATTCACGTGGGGAAGGTCCATGTTTTTTCTAAAGCCTTTTTGTTTGCTCTCATGTAATCTCTCATCCTCTCTCACACTCTCTTCTACTACCTCTCTCTTTTTCCCCTTCTGCAGTAGTGGTGGTCTTTGTTTTTGACCTAGATAGTTGGTCTAGTAGAAGATTTCCTTCTTGCCCCAAGCTGATTTGTATTATGGGTAAAATAAGGGTGGAGAGCCTGTGTGTGTTTTGGGGGGGATAACGTACTGAATCTCATTGTTGACTTGCTCATAATAGTATGATTAAAATGAATCAAAGAAAACCTGACAAACCAGACAGTTCTGCATGTTTTCAAAAACAGACTTTCTTCCTACAGTATGGTCACTTCTTACGTAACGTCCCTGTTCATAGGAACAAGAATCCTTTGTGATAATAATAATAATACTTTATTTATATAGCACATTTTATACAAGAATGGTAGCTCAGTGTGCTTTATATAAAATCAATAAAAACTAACATAACATTGTGTCGAATGTTATTTGAATATGGAAGTCCTCTCTCTTCTCCAGAAATCAAATTCACAGTCATTCACCCTATCAAAGCAGTCCAAAAAAGGAGGAATAACTGTGCCTTGGGGAGGCTACCATAGTTTGTTTGTGTGTTTTTGATTTTGACTCTATTTTGGAATTAGGGAAGAAGTGTGAAATACTGTGTCTGGAATAGATAAAAGATATAGACTGACCAAAAACAATATGACTCAGTATAGCTCACCATAATGGTTTCTCACTATCAATCTTACTTAAAAAATGCAAATAAGAAGAGATAAACAATATGTTTGGGTCACTCTGGTCCTCTCGTCTGAAGTTGACTGCACTTGGAACAAAGCTTCTCCCCAATTGCTGCTCCCATAACAATGACAACTGGTGTACAGTAAGATCAATCACGCACAAACACACAAGTTTAGGAATAAATGTTATTACAAAATATGAATATGATGTAATTGCTGTACCATTTACAAACACCAAAAGGCGCTATTTCACCGGGAGTGATTTGGAAGGAGTAGTGAACTACAGAGCGGTTTTGTTTGTTGAGCCAAATATCCAGCAGAGATTTGACCCATGAGTACGTAGGGGTTTGGCAGATACTCCTACTCAGCAGCTGAGACAATAAAGGCCCTGACACACTGATCAACACTTTCAAGCAGGAACTGTATGTCTATAATCTGTCACTTTGACACTGGTGTTTGACCCCCTGATGCCATTGTGAAGTCTAAAATGTCATGACTTTTGTAATCCCACTTTGGAGAATTGCAAAAATGTCTCATATATTTAACCTTTTTTGGTCCCTGAGCAGGGTTTGGCAGTTTGTGTGTTCATTTAATGTCATGGGTGTATTTCCAACACTAAAGAAAACTCCCATACATACAGTATGTAATACTAATCCATAGCAAATGTGCTACCTCAAGACTAGATCTACTGTAGCCCCTTGAAAGCAATCCAGGGTATAAAGAGGAGTCTGATCCATCCACCCATCATCATCTACATATCTGGGGCTGGCAGCAGGCTAAGCAGGGTATCCCAGACACCCCTCTCCCAAACAACACTTTTAAGGGAATCCCAAACTGTTTCCAGGCCAGATTAGATAAATAATCCTTCCAGCGAGTTCCAGGTCAACCCTGGGTGTTCCTCTCAGTTGGACTTGCCCAGAAAAGTACTTGCCATTCTTGGTGTCTGGGTGGCCTAATGGAGTGGTTCCATCCGGGGACTGTATTGTTCTGCTGGGAGACTTCAACGCTCACCTGGGGTATGAAGGAGAAACCTAGAAAGGGGTAATTGGGGGGAAATCACTAGCCTGATCTGAACTCGAGAAGGAAGATTTTTTTTTCCAAAGTGTATCTATATTGCCACAGAGAATGCAATTGTTCATAATCAACTGCCTGGCATGCTAGTTCCTGACTGAACTTAATGCCAGGCTACATTACCTATGAGTATACATAAAATGCAACAGATCTTCCTCATCCACATTTAACTTTCTCAGCGAGGATATTTCTGAAGTAGTAGAATGATATCCATGAGTCTTTCCACCCCAGTTGATAGCAAAATCCCGGCTATGTGATAGCTTCTAACATTGACCATTATGGGCTGCAGCCTACCCTGTTATTGAATAACAATGTAGCCGGAGTGAAGGTGTGCAGTGCTGCAGCATTTTCATCAAAAGCAGTATACAAAAACTGCATGTTGTAAGGGCAGCATATAATGAAGGACCACAAAGGCACAGTATTTCAGTGGTTGTCTGTATTTCTACAAAACAGTGCAAAAACGACATCATTTCAACTGGGCATTAATACGTTATTTTGATGATAGGACAGTGCACAATAACAACACTAATGTGTGATTGATTCATTATCCCACACAGCATACAGACACATACACATGGAATGTTTGACCAAACATTTGCATGAAGTTGTCTTTTGACTGATGACAAAATCAGTTGTCTATTTAGTTACTTCCTGAGGACTAAAACAATTTAGAGAGACAAAATGAGATTTATGAATCATCTGTCATCTGTGACTAAATAAATCCATACCTCTCCCCAAACATTCACACATACTTACACTCATACTCCCTCTCCTACTCACACATCTGCACACAAATACGCACATATACAGCACACATGCACAAGGGAATGACAGTGTAAAATAAAATGATTTCCCCTGTGAAGGCTGTCTCTCCCTGAGGCCAAAGTTTGATGCCTGGTTCTGGAAAATGGCCAGCTTTTCGAAGTAGGGGACTGAGACAAGATGCTCATTCTGGTCACAATATTGCAGCTCATTATTACACTCATTATCAGCTTATTGTGCATTCCATTAACCTCTTTCAACCAACCAAGTGTATTGGTAATAATATTCTATACATCTATAGAATTACAAGACACAGACACCTGCACAACTCTGTCTCCTAGTATTCATCATCAGGTTGACATGGCCAGAGATGCCAGTAGTTCAAGGTGTCATGTCTTGGTGATTTATTCCACATGAAAGAAAACTAATAAAGGAAATTAAGATGAGGATCTCTGAGGATCATGCTCACTAACAAGAAAACAATCACATACATTCATAACACTAACACAAATCAATGTACTTAGACTTGCTCTTCATCACGCACACAGAAGGAGAGAAGTGAAAAACCGTTCAACATAAATGAATCCATTGTGAGAGTATACTGTATGTGCTTGTATCCATAATTTGTATTCAGTAAATGGAAAGACTAGCAAACAATATACATGTAATGATCATTTATGGAAACTATCTTAGCCCTGATGGGTAAAAACGAATATACTCCAAGACATTAAGTTGTAATATTGTTAGGAGAGAAAAAAGGGCGATTATGGATAGTTCTTGTCAGCTGAGGAAAGGCGGTGATAGTAGACTGGTCATCCATCCTGTGAGTGTGTGGGAGTATTTCTGCTCCCAGTTACGTCTGACATCCTGGTGTTGACAAGAAAAAGACACAAGAGGCAGCCCCATCCACAGGAAGTCAGATCAAGCCACTGCATGGACGAACAAGAAAAAAAACGCCTACACTTGCTCGAAGATCTCTCATTTCTTACTGAGAGGGGGAATATTTGCTGTTTGCCTCTGTTCCCTATAGTTTGTCTCTCACACATACTTACACACATCTGTCTCAGACCAGCCCTTCAGTTGTCCCCTTTGAGAAAAACTCAACCAGTTGTCAAACTGTTGATGTTCTTGAATAGTGAATCACTTACAGTGCATCTCCAACTAAATGTTTGTACACTTCCGGTAGATTCTTCCTGTTGTGTCGGGACACATTGTACCATCTCGGCTTTGAACAATCATAATGAGTCCCCTATCTTGCCTGTCTATCAGACTTCAAAGAGTATTGAGAGGATTCATGGTAGAGGTCATTTTAGCACCATCGAAGGCAGCCACTGAAGTAATAAAGTGTCTGATTACATTTTGCATAGGACCTAAGTGACTGTTACATAAATACTTACAGTCCAATAAACCTCAGACGATTGTCTTGCCTCTCAGTTACATTAGAAAGACAACTTTGATACATGGTCAGTAAACGACTAGGAAAAGGGAGACATGGTATAGAAAACTACATGAGATCGTTTTTATTTATGCCTTTGCCCTAATACATACACTGAACATTGTCCTATCTGCCAAATTATCTTAAAAAAACAACTCTGTAAGTCAGCATAAAGAGGAAACATGTTGAACACACACACACACACACAAACACTGCTATTCATCTTGCCATGTCATGGTCACCTAGCCATTCACACTTTTGTATGTGAGGATTGCAAGATAAGATATTGTAAGATAATAATGTCTTCATGATAATAAAATAATACACTGGTATTTAACATATAAATATATTTTCTCAATTTCACAGCATGCAGCCATTCTTCGACTGAACATAATGAGACAGCCAAATGGAACTATTTTAAGACACTTTCACTTATTCATCTGTTAACACCGCGCTTTATCCATGTAAATGTATATGTCAACTCTTGTGTGATCACACCATCATCAATGATGGGGATCGCCTAAGTGAAACATTATTCTACGTATCATACTATATGATTAAACAAAGATGAGAGACACATAGCTTCCAACTGGTATCGGTGCTCAATTCCGAAAGTATGCATAACTTCCATTTACCATTCGATATATTATTTAAAGCAGTTTGATAAGAAGATAGAGGATGGGAGAGAAGATGTGCGCAGGCGTTGGAGCGGTTGAGTCACGTGTATTTTATACGAGCCTGTTAAAACATTTGGGGTATATTGAAGGAGTGTTTGTGGTCGACGTTGTCAGTGGACAGTTTTATTTAGATAAAGACTCACTGGACAAAGTGGTCACGCAGTGGACCTTTTCTCATCGATGCAATATTAATCAATAACAACAGGTAAATTAAACATAATTAATGTGAATTTTCTTCATTTAAATAACCGATATATGAAATAAATGTATCTTAGTTATCATGTCATGTGTTCGACTCTGATGGAAGATGTGTTATATGCCCCTCACAGTTATGGCTGGACAGGTGCTCATGGTTCAGACTGAAAACTTTTACAAAACAATTACTCCGAATATCATGATGACTGCATGATGCCGGTACATCAATAATGGTAGACTAAATTACAATTTCGCTCAATAATGATTTAAATTCTCGGTTTCAGAAAGTTAGGCTGCTAGATCACGTGAAATAAAAAGGAATGTTTGGAAATTGTTGGGCGCTGGCATTAGCGTCATTCCTGATGCTCCTTGCCTCCGGGCCGACGGTGTCCTGGTGTCAGGAGGTATGGCTAACATGTTTTACTGTTTGTTCAAATTCATTTAACGGGTTAGCTAGTCAAAATATTTAAATGCAGGTGCACAGAAAAATGTAACCCACTTTGTATTTTTAAATAATACCTGAAGATGTAGCCTATGTATTGAGTCTATTAGATTTTTTTTTTTTTGTATTCATTCTTTCCCAGCTCTCGCAGAACAGCCCAACCTTCCTCAACAGGGATCTCACAAATCTAAAACGGTTCCGTGACATAGACTATGACAGCTTTGTAGGACTGATGGGCAGGAGAAATGCAGGTGAGTATTTTTGTTGTTGTTGAGAATCTCAACAACAACAGGACTAACTTAGTCCAGTCTGCTTTTTTAATTATGTTGTCTTCATCATTAAAATGAGCTTAACCTCAATTAATAAAACATTGGGCACACAGAAAATGGCAATGTTTTAAGAAGCGAATCTGAATCAACCTGAACCAAACAATCAAATTAACATTTAACATAATCTATTACACAATTGTTATTAATTTTCTAATAAAATTGTCTTCTGTAGGAGACATGCATGATGTCTTTGTTGGTCTGTTGGGGCGCAGGAGTCCTGAGACAGGTGAGTTGGAGATATTCTGAACATAGTTTGCCCTCTACTGGCACAAAGTGTAATAAGTTTACTGACGAATCAACTGGACTTTAACCCAAAACAGTGGTGAAATGTAACGTCTTTGACCGTTATATCTTTCTAGTCCCTCGTCCATTGAAGAATGTCGGATATCCGCAGCCAGCAGGAGGCTTTTTCATCCATAAAGGGAGAATAAGGTAAAAAGACAATCCATAAACACATAACATATTGTCAACCTTCCATTTGCATACTGCATGCCCATCAAAACAAATTCTGTATTTTATTTACAGATTATTAGATAATCCTTTATTTGTCTCACAGTGGCAAAATTGCAGTTTGCAACAGCAGCAGGGTACAGTACAGCACCAAGAGTAACAAATTAAATATAGAAATAGATATTCCTATTATATTCTTTATATAGTTATATCCTATCCCTGTCTGTGCTTAATGAACCATAAAACTTTAATATCCTTCCAGTGTTGTGTGTTCTGCTCTTGTGTTAAAACAGTTTGTTCTCTCTCTGCTTAGGTTACAACGCAACGCATAGGAAGGATCCTATTTCCCCACCTTTAACTGCATCTCTGCTATAACCAACCAGTGATATACAGTTGATTCATTCTATGTTGCACATCAAGGCTTTTTACCCATGCAAATGTACCCTCATATGTGGTAGTGTACCAATGAGTGATTTCAAGATGATTCATTAACTAAATGTGTTCCATTGAATTTATGTGTGTGAGAATATGCCTTTGGTAACTTTCGGGACCAGTACTACATGGCAAATGACCCAGTTGATCAGTTCTCACTACCCCCATTAAGGAGGGGGTACGAGCCGTGGGTGCGAGCAAGGGGCACTGATACAATGTTACAGTTTCAGAAGGGGCAGGTATTAGCCATGGTAAACAAAACAGTTGTGAGAAGGGGCTGGACGGAACCAAAGCAAAGAAAATATAGCAAAGCCCCCTAACGCCCCCACCCCCTAACCTGGCCAATACTGACTAACTGGCGTTCAAGCAGAACGCCTTACCCAAAATATAGGGTGTGGTTCACTCAGATCTAACGTAGTGTGTTTAGACAAATAAGTTACCCTACAGGTGATGTAAGCCCAGGGTATCTCACCTTACTCTCCCAATGTGCTTCCCCTCCTCCCTGGGAGGACAAAAAGAAACAAAAGAATAACAATGGTAAGGTAAACAAAAATAGTACAACACAGAACAATCACAATCAACAGGCCTCTCTGGCTTCCACAATGTTGCAAAACAAAACCCTCACCGATTGGATGATGGGAACAGGAACAAGCTAAACATGATACCCGGATGGAGGAGTCAGGGATAAGTGGCAATGAGGGTGATTGATGCCATCTGTACAGAAGACACACAGAGATCAAACAAACACTTGACAGGACTGGGGGACGTAACGCAGTGGAGTGGATCAATGTGTTCTTGGTTAGAGGGATTGTAAATGCATTGTTTGTGCAATATTCTGTAGTTTACAGTACTACGTTTAACCAGATCAGGATCAATATCAAAATGCTATGACAAAAGTTATGGGTGACATTTCTGTTGACAAAAAAGGATACAAATGTTTCATTGTACCGTAAAATATTTATTTATTATGCTCATTAAATAACTTTTATTGATTTAACAGAAACAGTGTACCTTGATCATACATTTGGCTGTTAACTACTCCTGTGCTCAAATTGTCAGGAAATAATTACGTAGGCATCAATTTCAGAAGCCCAAGACGCAAGGAAGTGTGGGGAACTTTGACATGTCATAATTACGCTGCACACAATTAAAAACTGGTGACTGATCATACACAATTTAATTAAAGTTAGTCTGTAAAAAGCTCGTCTGCCAAAAAATTGGTGCAGACTACAATGTGTTATAATAGACATTCCACTGCCAATCACTGGCAGATAAACCGTTGCTTGTGTACTTATAATAGTATCCTAAACATACAATGTAAACATTTGCAAAAGACACACAAGGCATTTTATTTGACAAGAGTCCCGTTTGACTTGAAGATAGAGGTAAAGTATATGGGAGAGGAATGGAGGGATATAACATTGTCATATAATGCATACAGTACATTTATTTACATCAAAATGAATCTGTGACATCAACGTTTACCATCACCCCCACTAGACACAAATTTAAGAATATATCAAAATAATAATAAAAACAAATATTAATCCAGTTTTGGTTTGAAAGAAGTACATAAAGTAATTTAGGGGATGACATTTGGTTAACACTTAGTGGTGATATTAAATCCATCAAGCATGTTGCAATAAAAGTATTCCATAATACCAAGCTCTATTAATGTTAGTACACGATTGTTGATGTAGTATTTTGTGCAATACAAGTTTAACAGTTTCAACTTGGAGACTTGAGCATTTTTTTAAATGCCGTTTATAGGCCTATTACTTTATAACTTTGCCACAACATATGTCAAAGCATACAGTAGGTAACTTTGGTAGTATGCATCTTTATGCATGTTGTTTTACCATCACCACTAAGCATAACGTATGCATAAATTAGTATGCGTTTAAACAGAAACATAAGATTAAAACATCACTTGAATCTGGGAAAACTGAATATTAGATGATTCAACATTTGAATAAAACTAGAAAATGACTTTTGAAGGCTAGAGATTGTTTGTCATGCATAACCTCACAAAGCAGTCCAAATGTGACTCTTGTGGCCCAAAGACTTCAAAGGTCTTCATGCTGTCAGTCTGAAGGACACGCCACCTATATGAATGTAATCAAGTCATTGTTCCTCCTCAAACTGTCACAGTGCAAAGTCAAATGTGCAGCAAACCATGCCATACAATCATTTCACAAGGCACAAGCCAAAACTCTTAAATCAGAAGATAATCTCAGGTGAGAGACACTCACACCTTTTCAACAGCTGTAGGGTTTACATAGCTAAAGAGAATGCACGTCTTTGGGGTGGGAATGCAAGTCCAGTTTAGTAAATTCTCCAAACAGGTTATGTGAATGCACCCACACAGTAAGGAGTGGTTAAACAGGTTGTTACATCATCAAATATCCAATACATGTCCTGATGAACTCTAAAGCTGCATATGTTTTCATTCGAATAAAGTGTCTCATGACAGTGGTAAAAAAAAAAAAAAGTATACAAAAAAGTCAGTCGAAAACTGACATTTTGGGAAATTCTGGTTGTAATTTTGACATTTTATTGCAAACTCTGACTTTTGGTCTTCAAGTAGCAAATGTGACTGTTGAATTCAGCCGTCATCAGCTCTCTCGAGTACACTGCACGTTTTGTTCCTTGTAAATTGGGGACTAGAAAGAAAACACTGGATTTAGGGTTGTCGTTGCTCTTTTTGAAGTTTAATAAATATCAAATGCTTAGCACTATTTACATATCAACCAAGTTCAATGGGATTCCACAACCCCATACGCAATATAAATTATTGTTTATTCCTTCCTTACCAGAATACGTCAATGCTGCACCTACACTTGCGCACAAATATTTGAAATCTCTCCCATGCAGTATCCATTACATAATACGCATGACAAAAGGCTGTTATGTCATTACATCTTTTGGGGCATCAGGAAGGGCATTTGCCACAGCAGCAGGAAGCACACCCTCTTGTTTCATGACTGTCAGGTCGTGCCCCCCTTCTCTTTCCTTCTCTGGAGGGGGCAGTTCTTTGGAGTCTCTGACCTCTGCACCCTCCCAGATTCCTTCAAAGCCCTGTGTCCTGTATCCCGGTGGGGCTGGGGGCTGGTAGCGGTATCTGTAGCCAAAAGCTCGGAGGTGGTAGATATAGTACTCCATCAAGTACATGAGAGATGGATCCACATAGTGGAAAGACACCGAAAGATCCGAGCAGCAATTGGGGCCCTGTAAGGGAGCACAAATTAACACTCAAAACAAGACAAGTCACCCAAATCAATCAATAACTTAACTACAGACAATTTTGCAAACTTTGTGAATTTCTTTTAAATTTTCCCTACGGGCTTTACTGCAAGTTTAACTGGTTTAACAACCAATCCTTTAAACAACCAATAATGAGCAGCCTTCAAAGATTCCATTATGTAACAAGTAAATATTTTTACTGAAACCAAGCCAACCCCAAACTCCTGTATTGCCAGTACTTGCCTCTGAGATGGGGTAGTAGCAGTAGCTCCAGTACCAGAAACTCTTGGGGAACTTGGCGGTGAGATGCTGCTCAGGGACGAAGGGGTGAAAGGTTTCCCTTTGGATAGTGTCTCTGGAATCCCCTGCCTGTACCCCCACCTTCTCCATACACTGCCCCATGGCAAGGTCCTCCACTGGAGTGGTGTGAGTGCAAACCTTATCTCTGAAGCCCTCTACAAACCGCTTCAGGGCCTCTTTGCTCAGCACGTAGCCTGCGCCACCGCTCATATAGCCCTGCTTGGTGTAGGGCTTGAACCTGCGACCAAAGTAAACCGGTTCCTCAGGCGTGTGGTTGGCCAGCACCCAACGAAGGTTGTCCACAATCACGTAAGTGTCGTCATCAGCCTTGAGGAACCAGTCTGCCTCGTGGACATGGTGCTCGTAGGCATAATGGAAGGCGCGAATGGTTTTCCAGTAGAGCTGATCACGGCCCTCCTGAGTACCCAGCCCCACTGTGGGAAAGTCAGGATCATCTACCGAGCTCATAAAAACCACCACGTTACAGTGGCGGCTCCAGGTGGCCTTGACATGGCGAGCTTTCGTCTGCAGGTTTTTTGGTCCAGTCATCACCCAGCACAAGATGCGGACCTTCTGGTACAACTCGTCTGCCATGCGGCTGTCCTCACCTGACAAGTTATGACATTCATACAACATAAATGTTTTTTTACTTTTCACCTATTCCAGACAATTTAACTTTAACTCTTGTTTTACAACACAATTTTACATTCACATTGTGATGATGGTGGTAATATACAAAGTAACCAACAAAGGACACACTTAAACAAAGGTCACATTTTTACTATTGTATCAGAATGATGAGAAGGAAGTACCCTCATCTGCCTACACAAATGTTAACAACAGTATGACAATGTCAATAAAGATAAAGGCAGCACATATATGAATAAATAGATTTGGCAATGACGGCCAGTCTAGATAGAAATTGAACTGTAATTACCTTTGTGGTGAGGGTGATTTAGGTTGAACAGAGCCGATCTCTCCTTCTTCCAGTTTTTTTTCTCCTCGTCCAAAGCATGCTGCTCTCCTGCAATCTTCTCAAGTCCATCGGGTTGACGTGTTTGAAAACTCTTTTCGAACCACACCTGGCGCAGGAACACATAGAGCGTGCAGGTTCCCACCAGAAAGCCCAAATAAAAGGAGCACCTTGAGCTCAGGGCCTTCATGCTGAACTCAACGAGTCTCACTCCAATTCTCTAAGAAAGCTGAGGACAGAGTAACAAGGGTTCCTGGTTAGCAAGGAACTGAAAATTGGCGGAGAGCTCGAGCTACGTCCGAACACACGAACAAGCTCGATCTACATGATCGTAAGAAGGAGTCAGCAGATATGCAATGAAGCTGAAACAACAAACAGCAAAACAACTTGTTCCGTCACTATCTAAGGTAGTTGCCAAGATAAAATAGAATTGTATTAGGGGGATAATGGACGGTAGGATGTTTCGTCCAATTTAAGTTGCTTAGTTTTCATATTTGCTGGATAAGGTTAAGCTAGCTTTCTGTCAGCTATTTATCAGCGTCAAACACGAAATTGAGCTAATATGTATCAATTAAACTGTCTAATTTTTAAATTAACAAGTTAAGAAAGGAACTTCGTTCTTGGGAAGCCAGCAGTATTAGTTAGTTTAGTGGTCACTTACCCGGCACTAGCTGAACTCCATTGTCGACTTGGGTCATGGGAAAAGTTACTCTCAGCTGTGACACAGTGGGGTTTGACACATGATTAAAATCTAAAATGCATCTTACTTATTAGCTACTGTACCATGTTTACAAAAATACAGCAAGTGAAATTATTGTATTTGCTAAATTATCAAAAACAGTACGACAGTGAGCGTGAGCTAGTCAAACCCTACTAAACATATCGTAGCTGTGGTGGGACTAACCGTAAAAATCATGATAACTTAGCAAGCTACTCAGGTTACTGTTCTAGCCAGCTCTGGCAACTACAAGGCTAGCAAGTACTAGCACCCAGTCAGCGTACGTAGACTAGCTCAAGTCAAAGAAGCAGTATTCAAATCACAATGGCCCAGCCAGCTTGACTACTGAACGGCTAATTTGGTTATTCAGCTGTTGGAAACAAACTTGCGTATTATCCCATATTCAATCAAACTCTGCGATTGCTGCGAAAATGTGAAGTAGTTAGACTAGCTAGCTACAAGACACGGTAGTATTCCCGGAAATGCTTTTGATTGGTTATTTCAGTTCAGCGTAGTTGCTGAGCTTGACTGGTTAGTGCTACCTCCTAACGCCAGAAAGCCGAAATCGAAGCTACATGTAATCATACACCGTCTTGCTTATGTCCGGATTGATTGACCATGAGTTAATATTTTACAAACTTTCTGTAAGATACTAAGCATGCGTAGGAGCTTTCCTGACACGTAGCCTACACAAGTTGGAATGTAAAGATTAATTATGCAACATATTTATGCTAGCACAAATAGCATTACGTTTCATGTATAATGCCTCGTCAATGTTTGGTATTTTTTAAATTAAGGGCCATAAAAAGACAACCCTTTAAGGCCGCTTGTCACAATGTGACCTGGCTCTCCATGCACTGTTCTTTTAAATCAAGTCATTGAGGATGCCAGGACTTATGGAAAAGTTTTAGGTTCATACTGCAAGTGGTAATTGATTTAACAAAAAATATAAGTCTGAACCCTCAAGGAAGCATTTTTACACTGACCTGAAATCGTTCTTAACTTGTTAAAGTACAATTATATAGTACACATCTTTATGAAACTACATCTATTCACAAACAATACTTTCTATATGCCCTTATCATAAACCTGTAAGGTGGCCTAATTTTAACACAACTAAAACGTATTCAAATGAATATATGGGTTGATTTGAGATTGACATTGCTTTCAGTCTTCAGCCAATAATGTGATCAGGACAAACACATTTTTAATGAATAAACTCGAATTTAGCAGAGACATTAACTTTTAAAGTGCTACAGTATAAAATGCATAATAATTCACATTGTCACATCTATTTACAATAATCAAATTATTTTTGAGGAAAGTAAGTTTTACAAAAATCACGATTTTATTAAAAAATTGTGGTTTAAGCTTTAAACCACATGCAATTCTTATTTTCTCAATTCATTTATTTACATCCCAACCTTACTTTCTAAAGCCTAAAGAATGGGGTGTTATCGTGCACACAACTCTCCTTGTGTTAACAAACTCATGTTTGTTTAGCCATTGGCAAATATGGCTTTCCTACAGACACCTCTTAACAAAGCAATTTCCTTATATAGAGAAGATAAACTGCCGTTCAACAGCAACACAAGGTGCTCTCAACGTTCTGTGTAATGGTGGTCAAATTCAGTCTTTTCACAGTTGTACTGTGATATACTGTTGTATAGTGTCCAGTCCAAAATGCTATCCACCCTCTCTCAAATAAATTGATTGTATAATCCATGAATATAAGGAACTTTTTGCCAACATGATGATGTGACTAACTCTACCTTAGCTGAGACATTTGGATGTTATTGTGCAAGGTACAATTGATGCCTGAACAAGACAGAACACAGTTTTAATGAGGAAGCAGGTGTATTTGTGGTCACCAACTGGTGAAGCTGGTCATTGCTTAACAGTGTGTTCAGCTTGGAAGAAAAAAAAAAACTAACATCCCAGCAGCCTCCAAGGTGTTGGGTTTCCACGGCAACTGATAAGGGCATCAGGAGCTCAAAGGTCAAGATCCTCCGAGTCGGAAGTGGTTGTAGACTGGGAGTCCTCCTGTGACTCTCCCCACACAAAGCGGTAGTTGTTCTCTAGCTCCTGCTGCCTCTTTTGCTCCTTGTAAACCTCTTCTGTGCCTCCTGTCTGGGGACACAAGCAGGACAATTAGATGGCTATTGTGGAAGAAAGTGTTTACTGTCTCCCCTAGAACGGTTTGACTATCAGTTTAGGTTCTAGGTTTACAAGTAGTTGACAACCAGCTGATTGGAGAGTTTAATAAACACCTTGATGTAAAAATGACCAGTTCAGACACAGCAAAACTACTGTAGCAAAGTCTCTCTGAGGCATGAAGGTCAGAGGACAGAATTTGTAGTAAAAAAGGAAAACAAAGATGACATTCACAATATAGATTACCGTAGGAACACATCAATATGAATGAATAAGACAATAATATTACATGAACAGATAAGGCAATAGCTGATCTACTGATTGTGATTAACATATTGAGCACATTTGAAATCCCAGATCTCCCCCACAAATGTACATTAAACTTGGTATATTTTATGGGTCAACTGTAATGAGTGTTTTTTTGGAAGATCATTTGTGATCCAACTGTTCAAATTACCAGTAAGTTGATAAGTAGCTCCCTGAAGGACTTTGTATCTTCTTCGGTCAACCACTGTTCCCCATTCTCTTCTGCATTCTTTCGTGTTAAGATCTTTACCTCAATTTTACCTAGAAGAAAAACAACTAGACTAGTCAGATTAAATGGTCTCTCACACCAATGCATCCGACCAAAGATAAAGAGAATATACATTTGCTTTCAGGCATGATAGTGACTATAAATTCACACAACCCCTTTCAAAATGTTAATGGAGATCAACAAAGAAAATGAAATGCAGAGAACAGGATGTGGAAAGCACGTGTGCAGTAGGACAACCTGTAAATATAAAGTAGATAAAATAGACTAGTGCATCTCAGCTCAAACTCCCTTACATTTGTTACATAGGACAACCCATTGTGAAACCGAAATGAATGCAATATACATAACCCACCTTCCACAGAGCCGTTCCATTTACTATACCTTCCTACATTCTCATACACAGAGCGGAAGAATTTCCATGCTAAAAAGCAGTATATTGTCTGAGATGTGACCCCCCCCCCCTCCTCCTCGCTGGGGAAAGTAACCTAACTAGGATTCAAAGATTAGAGGAAAGGAGCGATATGAGTTTATAACTGAAGACATCAGATGGAAGAGAGAGACAGGCCGTGTTTCTCGGGCACCCCCCTTCCTACCTTCGGCCTTCAGTCCTGCTTTCTCTAGCTGCTCTTTAACCACGTCCTTTATGTGCTGCCACTGGGGGTCTCCTTCTCCCATCTCCTGCACTCTGACCTCCCCATCAGGGCTGCTGCCCGTCTTATACTTAGTTATTTTGATCTTAACATGGTCGTCAGCTGCTTGCTCTGGGGTGACGAGACAAAAGAGGGACAAACAACACCTCAAAATCTCATGTGTGGGGCGACAGGATGCAGGGGCTGGAGCCAAGGGTGTGGTGTTTATTGTCTGAAATAATCAAATAAGCTTACTACAAAAATAACTACAGGTGACAAGTGTGACATGAACGAAATACTGGATCCAAACGAAGCTGTCTTTTTCTACTGTACCATTTAGCCTCCTGTGAGCACAGCTCAAGTCAGGTATCTACATAAAAATGAAGACCCACAGTATGTAGATGTAACAATGAATATGGATGCTACACATGGATTCAGTGGTATGCACTCAAGAAAGAAAGCTCCAGAGAAGCTCCTGGAAGGCAGAGAGAGATGTCCAGTTACCTGGCTGGTGTGGGGCCAGGCTGGGGCTGCCCCTAGCTGGGTCGTTGGCTCTCTGGCCCCCCTCGGTCTGGGACTCAGTTTCTAGACTCTCCTTGTCCTCCAACCGGTCCAGCAGCTTGTCCAGGGTAGTCTCCAGCGTCTGAGTGGCCTGTGTTCGGTCAAACTCCCCTTTAAGTCCCTCAGTCTCTAGCTCTTGCTGAGCCTGCAAAAAATGTCGATAAGGTTAAAGCTCGATCAATAGATCAACAAGAGCCATCAATTCTGAAAAGCTTGCACAAAAACAAATATTGCTAGTAAATACTGCACACAAGCGGTTTAGATCTATCTCCTAATTTACCTCATGTACTTAATGAGATTTAGCCATACAATAGATGTTTAATTCTTTAGATAGAACCACTCCTACCACAGAAATTAAATGAACCATAACAGGAGAACAATGGAAAATAAGTCTGATTTAATTCACATCTCATTTCCTTTGTTTTGCACCTCATCTATGATGTTGTCAAACTGCTTTTGCATTTCCTCCTTGATCTCTTCAATTTTAGCTGAGGGCATTGAAAGGTCAGCAATCTCCTCTTCAAACTCTTGTAGAAGATGGCCATCCTCCTCCTCCTCACCCTGCCTCTCTATCTCCTCAGTCATCCTATGTGACTCTGCTTGTGTTTTGGCTTGATTTTGTGCTTTCTGAAAAGACAGTTAAAGAAAAGTTATTTACTTTATATATAGATATTTTTGTAAGGAATTCCTGCATTATTTGGACAGAGATAGTAAAGTGTGACAAATGTCACCTGGGCCCCTGTGATAAGACCTCAGTCTACATGGTATATGCACTTGACCGGTGAACCACTGGGGCACCAATTGGATAATAGTTGTAGTTTAACTGATTACATATACAGATTACAGACCTTTCGGTTGCTCTCTTTGAGATGCTGGACAAACTTCATTAGGTCTGCTGGGTCGGTGATGATTTTAAAGTTGAATTTTTCATCAACAAAACCTGTTATAAATACATTTGAATAGAAAAAATAAACTAAATGCAAATGTACTAAGAAGCAAGAAATGTATGAGACTGCCAAATGGCAGTGTGACACTTCACCTTCATCTATGACTTCATTGTCAACCAGGCCCCTATTCTCAGAATCCTCAGCAGGCTGTGAAAACAGATACACAGTTAGCGCCATCTTGTGGGCTTTCGGACACATGGTTAAAATGAACCTTTGACACTAATGTGCAAGGTGAAATAATGGGATGTGTCAAGCTGCTACTAAAAGGAAAGTAAGCAGTTGAGCAGGGTTGACCTAGAAGTCCCCAGGTACCTTTTGGGTGTTAGTTGCCTTGGCACCCCGTGGCTTGGCCACACCCTCCCAAAATTCAGAGTCCTCTGGCTCTTCAGGTGCCGCATCAGAGTTTACAGTGTCTGTGCCTACAGGGGTATAGACAACAATAACATCAGTTGCTACCCAGCATTTCAACAGAACATTTTTAGAATGAGTATGGTTATAGAAAGTGCGAACACCAATACGGCCAGGTGAGCAGTGCTAACTGCTGGCATGACATTTAATCAGTGTTCTTTATGGATGAAATGCTGGCTAGCTAACAGAAAGACAAAATAGGCCATGATGTCTATTTTAGTATACATCAGTGAATTTTGTTCCATTAATTAATGTATTTTATGATGCAAAAACTATGCCCGCACATTGCAAATGTGCACAAAGATAATGTGGAGGTTGAGCAAGCACTTTGGAGATTTTCAATTGTGATCTGACAAATGTAAGTATCAAAGCCACTAAGAAGAGGTGTCATCACCTGCTGCATCACAGGCACTATCATCCTATAAATACATATATCTGTGTGTGTGCTTCACCTACTTCATCACAGGCACTGTGCACAAACAATCTATATTTCCACAAATCTGTGTTTGTGTCTAACCAACATCTTAATCAACGACTACATCACAGGCACTGTGCACTAGTATATTCAAATATAAGAATTATTTGGTACAAAATTAGAAAGTTATGCCAAAGGTGAAAATTATGCCTAACCACACATTTCTACTGTTAAGCACTGCATGCTTGCACCTAGAAAATGCACCTTTTGTGTCTGACTCCAGGATGCCATCAGTGGGCATGGTCGACTCCTTGCCAGTAGTCTCCTCCGCAGTGCCATCTGTCCTGTCACCGCCAGCCAACATCTCATCTAGACTCTTTAGCTCTTCAGAGATTTGCTCCACTTTCCGTTTTGTATCAGCTGAACAACAGGAAACAGGACATGAGGAGAGAATATACCAATATTATTCCTTGTTTTTTTTGGTAAGATTGGCATCTAATTAGGGGTTCAAAAAAGGTTATTATATTTTGAAAATAGGCATGCTTCCTTAGAACCCCTGCGACTCACAGACTTGGACCCTGACATAGTCCATGTACTGCTGGGCACTTAGGGCTGGCTGGCACACAATGCCCTGAGGCTTGGCTGTGGAGGGTGGGCGCAGGTAGGGGTGCAGGCAGGTACGACTGGTGTGAATTGTTAGTACGTAACGGCAGGATTGAGGCTCATCCACCCGGGAGATGTAGTCTCCAGAGCCTTCCTCACACACAAACTGGATGAAACAATACATGGTGTAAATATACTGTTTAAAACCATCTACATTGCTCTAGGAGACACATTAGGCAAGTTGAAGAGATCCAGAAAAAGGGCAGCATTAGTTTTCTTCTCAAAGGTATGATCAACTTTGAAATAATGATAGCTCTCCACCTTCCCATTTCTAGAGATTGTGGCTTATATTCGAGTTTGGTTCGTTGTTTGAGAGGTATAACTTTTTCCTCACCCTGACTTCAGTCTCCCTGTGGTTGCCATTCAAGTCACACTTGGAGCCATTGACATAGCTCTGACTGTGGTAGCGTTTCAGCCTGTGCTGCTTTGAGGCCTAAGAGCAGAAGAGAACAAACACAGACAGTTATGAATGGATGGACATGTTTCCGTAAGGACAGATATCTCAGAAATGAAAGCCATGCTTAGAATACAGGACTATGGCATACTCTATATTTCATATACACTGGCTTCTAAAAGTCAGCATTTCACAGATCTATCAGTTGAAGAGTCTTTAGAGATTGAGTCACATCTGCTGCAACTATCAGGCAAACAAGGTTGTGCTGTTCTTTCCATCATTATCTACCCAACATAATCAAGGTGCCTGCTGTGTTCCAAAACCAACATGCAGTCACAGCCGGCCAAAAAAACAACCTTGATAACAGGTTGCAAAACAATAACAAATAGGCATATATATCTATCTATATATATATATAAATGTGTGTGTGTGTGTAAAGTAAATTAATGCATATTTAGTGAAGATTATTCTTTCAGCCAAAATAATATAAAATAATATGAATATGAATAATAATAATAAATACCTTGGCAGTTTCATTGCTCCAGTCAAACTCTGACTCATAGTAGCCTAGGAACAGAACATCTCCTCTGATCTCTGTGTCTGTGCAGAGAAATAATTAGTAGTAATAATGAGTAGATTGTACCCTCAGTATAACACCTTCAGTATAAAAAATAAGAAAAAAGCCGATCAGCTCTTCATCTGTACCATGCACCTGATGGACATATGTTCAATGACTTACCCTCAAGATGGTACTGCCTTATGTGCTGCCCAAGGCAGAACTCATATGTCCACCAGTCCTTTGTCTGCAGTCAACAAAAATAAAACATTATTCAGTCTCTGCATTCTGAATACGAAAGGCCAATGAGTATTAGACCAGATCCCACTACTATTTTTTTATTATTATTATTATTATTGATTGCCTACCATATAAAGAACCTTTCAAATGAGAAAGAATGCACTTTTTTACTTTACCTTATGGTTTGTCAGACATTGGTATTGTATATAGCATGTACACAGTTGTGATGGCCCATTTGGATTATTATTATTTGCACAATTTCATTTGAAATTCAAGTTCAAATTGAATTTTATGCTAAATTGGAAATAGTATTTCACAGATTGAACCTTGTCAGTGGGAGTGTGACTAACCTTCACTAAACAGGGAGCACTGTGCATTGGTTTGAGGAGGTCTGGGATGGACAGCCCCGAGTAGCCTTGGTTGTCAGGCTCTGAGGCAGGGTCTTGATGAAACCTCACAGCCTGGACTGGGAGACGACACTCATACAGTTGCTTGTACTTGCTGGATACGAGCATAACTTCCTCTGTCTTAACCTGAGATAGATATGTCACATACAATGTGAATATTTGATGGTAGATTTCAGAATGAATAAGCTAAAACATGTAGCCTACAGTAACTTGAAATAAGAGACATATAAGAAAAGCTTATTAGGGGTTAACATGCATGTTCATTGAAAGACGCAGAAGTACTGCGTGCACGCTACACAAAAGTGAGTATAGCCAATATAAAAAAATATATCATATTGTAAGAAATGACATCGTGATCGCGACAAGCGCCTAGCTAGTACTTTGACAAATTAGACACAGCCTTCTCGTCATATAATCGGTACTCGTTCAGTAAGGTATATATAAATATATTTAATGATATATCATTACATCAATATTACTGTTAAGTGTGCTGTGTAAAATTGCTGCAGCTACAGTAGTTTAGCTACGTCGTGTACAAGTCTTGTACAGTACTAGTAAAATATTTAGCTAGCTAGCTAGGGCTATATTTCCCCAAACTGTTACGCACATGGCAAACGTTTTTGAGTTCATTTCTTTTTATAAAAACACACCTTTACTTGGTAAAACAACGTTAGTTGAGTGTATTGCAACCAACGTAACCTACCCCACTGATACTATCCTTACTCGGTTATTATTGCTTAGGCTAGCTTCGTTCTGTAGTACTGTAGCTGACGGCGTGAGAGTCTAAAAAGCTTGGACATGTTACCTGGCCCATGATGACGGGATCGGGCAGAATCTGAATGCCATATTTCATCTCGTTTAATTCCTCTAAATTTAAGAAAGCAGGGACAGATAGCAGACATGTCAAAAAGAAAACGTAGAGTCCCCTTAGCCACCTAACCAAGGAAGCTGCCATGATTCTTTTCACATCACCCTAGCTACCACACAGGTCTCCTCCTTCTGGTCCAAAGTCCAGATAGAACGCCTTCATATGACATAGAGGTCATGGATTGGACAAGATGAGAGTAAAATGTCACACATAGGCTAAAAGACCTGTCAATTAATTACATTTTTTAACACCCTCCTTTCAGACACGAACTGTTCTTCGATTGGTGCAGAATGGTCTGAAGGTACGGTAGAAGCGTAAATCCTTTGAAAGTTGCTTATGTCAGTAAAGATGACAATAATACAATTATAGCTATCATTGTCTTCTATGTGTCTTTATGTTATACATTCTTAGGTTGCTTTCAGAGAACACATATTTTCTCCAGAAAATCTAAGCCCAAAGACTTAATATGTTGTTGGTAGCTGGGCACCAATTGTTCATTCCTTCTTTTTAAATATAATATTATCTCCGTTGCATAATTTAGAAGACAAGTACAACTGATAACGTTTACATGAGAGAGATAGAGAGAGAGACAGACAGACAGACACAGAGAGAGGAAGAGATAGAGAGAGAGAGAGAGAGAGAGAGAGAGAGAGAGAGAGAGAGAGAGAGAGATATATTACTGTAAAATGTCCTTTCAATATGGACTGCTTTGGCAATACTGCTCAACCCGAACTGTCATGCCAATAAAGCATTCTGAACTGAACTGAACTGAGAGAGAGAGAGAGAGAGAGAGAGAGAGAGAGAGAGAGAGAGAGAGAGAGAGAGAGAGAGAGAGAGAGAGAGAGAGACCTTTGGTGTCTGCGTGCTGCATTCCCTGAACTGGCCGCTGACGGCATCGTTGTCATGTCTGTACATCCACAAGTATTGACGGGCCATAAGAGCGAAGCGCGCAGTGCAGCTACGCAAACCACATCATCTATCGGAATTGATTCGGGTTTACTGCCGTTAATTCACCTACGCATATTGTAACTCCGGTTTAAGAAAAAAATGGTAGATGCAGATGGGTGAACATATTTTTTTAAAAAAAGAAACCCTCAATGGTGGAGCCGTGTAAGGTAAGATTGTGCCAATATAATTTGTGCCTTTCGTTTGAGGTTAATTTAATAATGATAATATTACCTTGAGGGGATTAGAGGTGATTTAGAATTCCATCAAACATTTTGACCAGGTGACAATAATGAAAATCCACAATTTCGGACTCAGTTTGTTGCAAGTGGACAACCCAAACTTGTTATGTTTCATTACCATATACAGACATGTTTAGGCGTTGTCGATGTTTCTAGCTGTAATGTCACGTGTTTAATTCATTATGTAGGGCCTAGGCTAATTTAAGAAAAATAATATTAAATCTCCGAGAAGGCTATAGACTATTGTACCCCTTGGCTGCCAAACCTGTTAATAGGCATTGTTGTGCAATACCCGGTTAGTTAAAAGGCCTGTAGTAGGCTAATGACATAATCACATATGACAGAGGGCAGTGCTTTTAGTTGGGTGGGATTACAAAATAATGTTAAAAGAAAATATGGTGCGAATCCGATGCTCAGGGACTGCAGTAGCCTGTTAAATACAAATAGGGTGGGTTCTGAACCGGCCAAATCGTCACGCACTTATGCGAGGGATACAGAGCCTCAGCTACCCAAGTCCCGTGTGCTTTCATGATTCATTAAAAAAACATATTTGCTCCTTTCAACTACGGGTCTATGCACAACAAAAATGGCGTATATATTTTTACTAACATCCGAGGTATTTTGGGGAGGATTTAGACTATCCCATGTAGGCTATCTGTCTCGAAAGCACCGCGTTTGCGTCACTGATTAGCCCATAGCAGGACTCGCCTGTCCTCACTATCTCAGTTATTCTACCCAAATGACAGATATTTAAACATCTAGTCTACAGCTAAGCCAGTATTTGCGCTTACAATTTTTAGATAAGCCAGAATGTACAGTATTTAAATCGGCATGCTTCGTACCGACATCAACTCCAAACAGGCTATGTCGATTGAAGCATCCACAAAAGCACATCCAGTTCATGGAGAAAAACATTCCTGACACATTTGAGTGGGCCAGATGTGGTATGACCATTGTTTTTACTTTTGTAAGACGCAAATTTAATTCTGCCAAAGATTGCATTGACAGAATTTTACCTTAGCCAATTTATCTTTTACCTTGTCAAATATTATTCTACTGGAGAAAATGGTTGTAGGCCAGATTGTTTTTGCTTTGCCTGATACTGTGAAACAGATTATATCCATCTAGTCTATTAATGATAGACTTCATAATTCTAGTTATATTACAGTTTTTTCTTGTTTGATTAACTTACTAAAACAGACTGAATGTTTTGTAGTCTAAAAATATATATCCCAAATTGAATAAGTAAAATCAGCAGTAAAGAGATACTGTCCTTCTCCTGGGTCATGCAAGTGATATTAAGACATTACATTATATTATAGATAGTTAAGGCTGATAGTGCTGAGTGCTTTCATGGTCCTTTCTTTATAGATAACCTTCTAATGACAACAGTAAAGGGCACTCACCATTTACCATTCAAGGCTTCTGATTAGTCCCTATAATAACTTCTGTTCTAGTGTAGATTAGGCATGTTTTACAGATCAGTTGGGGGGGGGGGGGGGTGAAGTTTCCAGAAAAACTACGAAAAACATAGTTTATCCAAACAAAAGTGTTTTATTAACTACTCCTAAATCACTCGAATCGATGATCTCACACCAAAAACACCAGAGCAATCAGTGGCATACACATTTGATCAAAAGGGTAAATTGGGTAGTGTGGGGTATTAATGTGGTTTATTTCATTTATATATATATATATATATTTATATATATATTTATATATTGATTTACAAAACATATTATTACTTAGCATTTCTTATTCTTATGATTGCATCTGTAAGCAATATAACAGCAACACATTATTACATTAACTTTGTCAAGTTATGTAAAAAAAAAACAACATAAATGACATTAGTCTGGAAAATGTTTGCCTAACCTAACTAAGTCTTTTCTTTGGTGAACTTTTGCTTAGTACCTTCCCCAATCCGAGTCAGAAAGATATTTCATCATGTTTTGGGACTGTAATGTTTACAATTCATGGAGTGTTTGCAGGAGGTTGAACTTGTTGCCAACATTGTGATAGAGCTTGTCCCAACAAAGCGTTTGCACCTTTTTTTGTATGCGCTTGGAATGAAACTAGAGAATTTGATTGAGCTTCAGTTTGTACACAGAAATTAATCAATAGAAAAAATACCTTTGGGCCCTAACCAATGTATTTCAAGTGAGAAATACACATTATGTTTATATGAAAATATCTGAGATTTTTGGCAAACTTCTTTTTAGCAGATGGGAAACTGCTCAGTGCATGATTTCAGGAGATGCAGTTGTCAACAGGAGACCCTCTCTTTCTGAGTGGATAAAGGCAGCAGGGTATGAAGCCATCCACATTCAAATGTTGACAAAACACAGTTTTATGAATGACTAACAATGAAAAGGCATTTGATGTGAAGTTGTTACCAATAAACTTATTTGACAAAATGAATATACCTAATAAACTTTCAAATCTTCTCACAATCATTCTGTAAGGCCTAGAATGTCATTACGTTAGTCCAAATTCTATAAACTTGAATTCTGTCTGTTTATCACTGTGTTCTGGTGCCAGTTTGTAGGATGCGCTCCTTGAGGAAGACTGTGTTGTTAGCCCTCTTGGCCTCTGTGGTTCTGGTTGTGGCCCTCCTCCACTCCTGGCCCACCCGGACCTACAGCACTATAGATGTACGACAGAGGCCAGGGCCTATAGTTGAGCACCACCTGGAGGAAAGGCTACCTGAACTGGACCACATATCTGGAAACATCCCCTATCGCCTGAAGGAAAGCGTGGCAAGGTCAGTTTGCTTGACTGCTCTGCTATGCCAAACTAATTACCATGCATAGAGCTCATCTTAGCAGCGTTCTTACAGCACTGTTAAACAACAACATCACCTGGCGCATGGTAAGCAGGGTTTCCCGCAGAAATTTTTGCGATACAATTATGCGTTCTGCAGAGAAGGGAAACTGGCATTGGTCATGGTTTGGAATGAAAGGGAGAAAACAAGATACAGTAACATGGCGGATATCCCTATGAAAGAAAGACTAGTTTTTTTTTGACAACGTAGTTAAGGCGTGTGCTGCTTAGGCGACCGCCTTAGCTTCAAAGTGCTGCGGGAAACCCTGGTAAGGACAGGTTACTGACCATGGTCAGTTTACAATATTGAAACCTGTTCTATCTGTCTCTGATGAATCTTTAGCTTGTTGGCACGTAACGGGTGTGTATGCGAGGGCGAAAACTGGGGAGTAAACATTCCCTTTGCCCAGCTGTTGTTTCCAAGGGTGTCGGCCCATCCCCTGCACACCGCCTTCGAGGCGTCAGAGCTGGAGGAGATGAAGAAACGGAGGGCAAAAGAGTACCAAGGATTCCAGATGAGGTCTGCTGAAAACCAACCTCCGAATTTTGGGGGGCTTGTAGCATTCTATGGTAGAACTTCATGTTGGGACACAGGACACACAGATCACGCCTATAAGCAAGATAGCTGATGTAATTGCATAACATATTGTTAGTCATAAAGGGTTTGAGGTGAATAACTAGCCTGAAAATATTTCTTAATTCCTCTGTTTTTCATAATATTCCATGATATCCACTGTGTATAAACATCATTTTGTGAAGTGGAAATTGACTGACACACTAGTATTCGCTAACATTAATGTGTCTCCTCCAGATCTCAGAGTCCTGCTAATGCCATCATCCTGGCCGAGGCCAACAGTCCCCTCCAGTATCCAACACAGGGGGTGGAGGTGCGGCCGCTCAAAACCATTCTTGTTCCAGGTCTGACTCTACTCTGCAAGAACTCTTATCCTCCCTCTTCTGTTACCTTTATTTTAGCAGGGCTCTCTTACAACAGCTGCACTGATGGTTGTTTGACAACTAAGGCTTTTTTGGTCCAAAGCAGACAAAAAAAATACATTGGATATTTACCTTTGTAAGTACTTTAAGTACTTAGGATTGTCAATATATTTGTATATAACATCTAGAATCAATACATTGTAAGTACACTTTCAATTGCATAAAGACATAAAAATGAAATGGAAATGTATTAAGCCGTCATTTAAGACATTTAAATGAAATATAATTGTACTCTTTTTTCTGCCTGGGGGAGTGAAGAAGTCTTTTGTTGTACCTAATTGCTGTGAAAGTACCAAATCAATGAAGTCAGTTGCCAAATACAAGTTCAAGACCAAATCTAAGTATTTATTACAGATCTGTAAGGTGCAGTCTGATACACCCAAGGTGAGCATCTCAGAGCACAAGACAGGATAGTACAGGAATGATAATAATACAGGCACTTAAATAGGATCACAATATGGAAGGGGGGGGGGGGGGTGACAATCAACATGGCTTTGCAATCACAGACAGAAGATGCCACATTCATGGTGCTAGGTAGTTTTTGTTTAGTTTATAGATAGGGCTCTTAGAAATGGCCTTGACATTTCTCCTGATATCCTTGTTCAAAGTTGCATGGCACTATACGCTTTGGTAACATTGTGACCTTGGACCTACACAAGTGTCACAGACATTTCCTAATCGCATTTTACAAAGAATTAACTTATGGCAATGCATGCATCAGCAAGGTTTAGCCAACAGCATAATGACAGTTTATCAGTGTATCAGTATCAACCGCCAAAGTTCAAAATCTTTACCCCAAAAGTTTTGCCATCTCTTCCCCCTTCCCCTCCTCACACTGCTACTATGTTTATGCTGTACAGTATACAGCAGGAATACTGTATTGTTAGATGCAGCTGCTATGCAATGCGCAGTTGACTGTTCTGAAAGGAAAACAGAATAAATTCCTAAATCCGTCTATTTGAATGTACACCACTCAATTGTGACTTGCTGTTTTTCAGGTCTGGCATTGCAAGACCTTTCTAGAGAAATCTACTCAGTAAGTCCAAGACAGAGAACCAAACAAAATGATGAACATCTGTTTTTTATTAGGCAGCAGGCATTTCATGTGAACATCCTCTTAGAACCAGGCATCGTGCCATTAGTATGATGTGCAGCACTCCATTTGTGTGTGTTGTTTACGTCTCTCCCTCTCTCCTTTTCTTTTGTCCTCCAGATCAACTTCACTGTTTCATTGGGGACTCTGAATGTTGCAGCAGAGGTGGAGGGGGTCACCATCAAAGGTGATGGTGAGATGCATATGAGCCTGTCCAGCAGTCTGATGCCTAACCTGAACCGCCAGCTGCAGTTTGTCACTTACACCAACACATTGTTCCACCCCAGCACTGCAGACACAGGTGAGGATACACCTTAACACACACAACAGCTTACACACAAACCTAGCTTGTCTATACCCTTTTATTGCAAATCAGCAAAGTACACACAAAGTTACATCCTTAATATCTTCAATGATATGCCTCTTTGGTTTCTGCGGTCTCTGTGATTTAAAGTATCATGTTATTTTGATTTACATAGACATGATAACGTTAATGGAATTCCCCTTTACTCTGTGTTTCAGTGCAGTTTGAGACAGAGGGACATCAAGCCATATTCACCATCAAGATCCGCCATGGAGTAACTCCCAAACTCTACAACACAGGATCTCAAGGGGGTGCGTCACCTGCGTCTTTCATCACAGCTACACAACACTTTCTCAAAGCATCTCTTGTTTACATAAAAAGTCAACAAGCAATTCAACAATACCACCCCAAAAAAAACGTAGACACAAATCCTTGTTGGACAACCTCATCTTTTTTCATCCTAGAATACAACATCAGTGCCCTGGTTACCATAGCAACCAAAACTTTCCTGCGCTACGACAAGCTTCAAGATCTTATCGACAGTGTGCGGCGATACTATCCAACTGTCACCATAGTGATTGCTGATGACAGTGAAAATCCCAAAACTGTATCTGGGCCATACATTGAGCATTACATCATGCCCTTTGGAAAAGTAAGCAAAACACATTGAAGTATTGGGGCATTAAACAAAGGATCCAGAGCATTCATTTTGTTGCCAACATGTTTGTTTTGTTGACACATTATCTGATCTGATTGCTGTCATTGAGAAGTAATAACCAACATTATTGCCATCAAGGTCATTTGAAAATTGTCTGATTATTTTGTTTTGTCTTCTGTGGGTTCTGTTTTTGCTGGCCATCTCTTTCTGTCTCACTCCTCCTGTTGTAGGGCTGGTTTGCTGGAAGGAACCTGGCTGTGTCCCAGGTGACCACCAAATATGTGTTGTGGGTAGATGATGACTTCATCTTCAGCTCCAACACCAAGCTGGAGAAACTAGTGGATGTACTAGAGAGGACCACACTGGACGTGGTGAGGGGAACTGACACACACACAGATGTTTTTCTCAAGGAAAACGTTATTGTCATTTCAAAAACTAATTGCAACTGTTATGTTTGTAAATGTTAGCTTTTTAAAAACGTTTCATTGATAACAGATTGTACATCTGCTCCACCCAAAACAGAGTCATGTTTGTACATGTAAGAAAGGGAATATTTCCTGATGAGACACTTCCTCATGCAGTGATCATTGTGCTGTACTACCTGTAATGCATTTGTATGCACACATATACACACAGTGTGCACTGGTAGTTCAAATTATTTATAAAAGGAATTGTATTTATATAAATTTACATTTACATTTATGCATTTAGCAGACGCTTTTATCCAAAGCAACTTCCAAAAGAGAGCATAGCAAAAGGAAAAGGGCATAGGTCACTGATCATAACAACGAGTTAGCCCCAAACATTGCAAGCAGACAAAACATGAAGCATACATTGTGAAAAAACAAATAAGTGCCAAAGGGAAGAACCATAAGAGCATGCAGTTAAACAAGTTACAATTAAACAACATGAAACTCAAAGAGTGCAAGTACAATTAAGCAGCATGATACCCAAAAAGTGCAAGAGTGTACCTGCAGAAGAACAATCAACAGTAAAATATTTCACAGCAAGTACAACAAGTTTAAATCTGTCATAACTAGCCAACAAGAGCAACAAGTCTTTCAATAAGAGTCATTGTGAACCGAAGAAACTAACATCAGGTCCAGCTAAACATTCCTAAGTTCTGTTGTACTCCCGGAGCAAGTGCGTCTTTAGCCTTTTCTTGAAGAATGTGAATACTTGCATACAACTAAGAGCATGTCACTGAAAGGATAAAAGAAGCAAGGCTGGGGGTGGAGCCTTTTCAGGGTGGAGTACAATGGACCACTTGTGTCCTTAAGGAGGACTCCAGTTGTGGAGATGGTAGTGTATGTTCAACAGCTGCAGGCTACTCAGATCTTTGAATCACCCCATTCTTCACCCCATTCTGCACCTCATTCTTCAATGAGAAATGGTTCCCCCTGATAGACAGGGGGAACATTGTTCTCTTTTCGGGGGACTTTGTTATTGCTACAGCTTTTATTGGATGCAGCCAGTTTCTACAGGACACAATCAAAATCACTCATTGATAGTGACTGATGTTTCTGACTTTGTGATCCTTTTGTGACGCATATCCAGTGTTATCGGTGGTATCTGTTAATGCATGTATGTGTGCACATGTGCATGTGTGTTTCAGGTGGGTGGGGCTGTGCGGGAGGCTACAGGCTACACTGCCACTTACCGGCAGACTATCTCCATAGAACCGGGAGAGGAGCAGGGCGACTGCCTGCACATGCGGAGGGGCTTCCACCATGCTATACAGGGCTTCCCCAACTGTGTTGTCACCGACGGTGTCATCAACTTCTTCCTGGCCCGCACTGACAAGGTGCAGCAGGTTGGCTTTGACCCACGCCTGACCAGAGTTGCCCACCTAGGTGAGAGCACTACACAACGCCACTCCTGTCTTGTGATTGTAGACTTCTGAATGTTTCTGGAAATATGTGATATTATGGTATTATATTATCATCTATATACGTACCATGCATCAATACAACTTGTGTGAAGTAGTACATTCACTGTGTTTGAAGTATGACTGAATAGACAAGTAACTAGTCTTGCTGTTTTGTTATTTTAAAGAATTCTTCATTGACGGCCTTGGCTCACTTCATGTTGGATCCTGTGATGATGTCATAGTCAACCACGCCACCAAGATCAAGCTTCCCTGGGTTGGCCAATCAGAGAGTGACAAGACGTATGCCAAGTTCCGATACCCGCCAGCCTCCTCAGATGCCACTCACACAAAAAACGGTCTTCTCTTCTTTAAGAACCGTTTCCAGTGTTTGACTCGTAATTAAATCCCCCTCCTCATCCCCTGATCCTTGTTTTACCTCCTGTATGTTCCGTCTCTTCCTGAGTTGCCAAAGAAGCTCTTTCCCCATGTGTCCTGTCAGATAAGATTTAGGTCAAGCAGCTTTCATGCCTCCCCTAAATAATGGCCTTGATTAGCTCACTTGTGAGCGAGACTGTCATACTGTAGTAATACAAAAAAATCATGATTTTCTGTCGTTTGCAGTACTGCATTGCTCCTCAAAGTGTACTCTTGATTGTAAACTGAAGGTCATGAGGGGATACCTGTGTTTCATGCCTCAAGTCTCTAAGAAGAACATTTATTATTGAGGCCAAGAACAAAGAAAATCTGAAAATGTTTTGATGACATTATGGACAGATGCTTTGGAAAAGGAAATGAGTAACAACACTACTGTTTTGTTGCTGTTTGTTGTTGCGGAGAGCAGACACGTGTATGTGTGTACTCTGCCCTTCCACTTGCACTATACAAAAGACTATGCTGGGAGCACTGATAAAGGCCAGGCCGGAGCTAATACCAAACGCTACAGGACTGTCAACTAGGAGAGGGAGGACTCTTCTTAGCAATGAGACAATCCTAAAAAGAACCATTATCCAAAACCACATGAAGAACACATTCAAGACTGTGTGGTTCCAAATGGTTCCTACTCTCACTAGGTGGCAGATCCTAAAGTTTTCCTGGTGGTATGGGGTTAAAGTACACTTTAAATGTATGTATTTACCTTTCTGCAAACCCTTTTTCCCAGAATCATTTGTTTTTCATCTGACTGGCACATATCTGAGGAGGAGGGCTGAGGTGCACCAGTGTGGAACCTAATATTAGAACAACCCTGTTTATCCTAGTCATCTGCTGTCCATCTGTCTGAATGTTTGTTTGGGCTTATCCCTTCAAGTTTTATACTAAAAACAATGCCAAGAGCAATGTTTCTGTCTGTGCACGCATTTGAATGGATTTCTGAGATGAATTGCATTTTTATATGTTGCTTACCAGAAGAGTTGGTTGACCAAAGTGCATGTCTCTCTAATTCTTCTTTAAATTCATGTAAAAATTAAAAATAAAATCTCAGAATTGATGGGAATGACACAGTTTGGTGACTTAGCAAGATATAGAGTCTGAGTGATTAGAGCATGGAAGGAAAGGTTTGAATGACACTTACTAAGGTAACACAGTCCAGTACCAAGGCTGCAAAACATTTTGTACTAACAAACTAACAAAACCCAGGGTAAGGCCATACACTTGCCTAAAACTTGATTTTGTGTTGTTCTTTTGTATCATGGCATCTAGATAGAGCCCTTGTGTCAGAAAAATGTTTCTTAATTTTTAACTACTCAGTTTGTAACCATCAATTGTTATTAGCAACCACATAAGTTCACCACCCAGAGATTCACAAGAGGATTTTTATGTTGTAATGTATATGTAACAACTCGAACTTTTGTGCAAAGTTAATGTATGATGTGAACTATTTTTCTCCCACTGAATTGTGATACTGGGGCTAAAGCCTAACTCAAGATGCAAGCATTGAAGTCTGATATTTGCACAAGTAATTCACTTTCATCCATACAGAATTTGTCTACACTGTATAAGTGTGCTGATTTGTAGTTATGGGCAACGATTTAAGTCAAACTTCACCCCCTAGACCACTCTTGTTGAGGTGATTTTAACTTCCAATCTTAGTGTGTTGATGAGGGGTTTTATCAACCACCTGGTATGAGTCCTTATGAGTCTTCCAAATGTACAGAAGAAGACCTGTCTTCACAACCTGCTGCGTTATCTGTCTTTTTTATTTAACATTTTGACATTATTAAAAAAAAAGTATTTGAAAGTCCACTTGAATGTCCAATTATAAAATATGTCATTTAAGATTTAAATATATTTTTCCCTTTGGAAAATATGTAGGTTTGGTAGCCAAATGTAATTATTTATACAGTGTATTAATGTAAGTGCATTGATGTAAGACTACTGTTTGTTTAGCCATTTTACAGTTGGACTTAACACAGAAGTTCTATGCAGTCCTAAAAGGTGATATCATGGGTTAAATCATACATTCATAACAGTATTTTTCCATTTGTTATCATTTTGTTATTCCCTTGAGTCAAGGCCCTGTCACCGCAGGTCTGCAGCTTGGTCCTGGTGTATTTTGTGTGATTGCATCCAAAGACCATGCACCCTTATCAGTGTATCATTCGTTCTTTCATTATTATATTATGATATGTTGGGAATCCAAAACCAGCGTGAGGGGCTGCTGTGGGCGTGTGTATACAAATTGGGTCCCAACAAATTGATATCATTTCAATTACATCTTATCAAATCCAAGTCAAAGCATGGTCTTCGTCCATTATCTCAGCAGAGGGCGCTAGAAAACCACAATAATCTCTCCCAATCCAGCTACATTTCAGTGGGGCCAAGGACAAATTAATGTTTATTATATTCAGAAAACTCTCTGATAAGTGCTGAAGAGGTCTTATTGTCTGATGTCTCCTACTTCCTAAGAGAGTGCCCGGGGTATCAGAATGACTTTGACAATGTTTAATTTATAGAAAGGTGTGGGGTATTACTCTGACTAGCTCCTGCTAGTTTGAGTACATGTGACCATGAACCCAAGAGGAACACATAAGGACAACATTCATAAATCATACAGACACATCTTTATTGATAAGATCGGACAGTCGATTATGTGCATTCATGATGACATTGCCTTTTTCCTCTCTCCGTGGGATTTTGAAGTGTGCTTTGTGTGAGTTTGCGTGTGTTTTTATCTGATAACGTTGGAACAATGGTAATGTTAAAATAGAAAATCCCCCCCCCAACACGCACGCACGGACAAAAAAGGAAAACATCCATTAACATTATGCAGGCTGTACACACTCATGCACAACGCATGAAAAAAACTTTCACAGATTTCAACCTTTCAATCGAGCTCAGGTCTACTGTGAGTATTTTAAGATTCCTCCATTTGAAAGAAGGCTACGTGGTAGCCTGGTGATGAGGAGGCCATAGTAAATGATAAGCAATATAAGAACAGAAACAGTAAATATACAGTATGTAATTGGTCTTTGCTGCCTTCCTAATACAAAGTGATGCTAGCAGACAAATTGCATTGGAAAATACTAATATGGTCCCCCGTTGAACAAAAAAATTGTATGACGTGAAAAATGTGTTAAAAAAAACAAATAGATACACTAGAATGTCTTTAGAATTTCACAGAATCACATGACTGAATCCATGGTTGATGTTTCTTGCTTGTTGAAGAGTTGTTTGTCTGTTCCATCACAGATTTCAAAACTAGCCGCAAACAGGATACACACTACACACACCGTCAACATCATTATACTGAGATCAGAAATTGTCTATAATTAACATCATACAGGACCTGCATCGCAATTTTAAGCACAGATGTCAATTCAAACAGTAGAAAATTGAATGTTTTGGCAGAGACACAAAATCTTTCAACACACTAGAGATTCCATATTAATATTGTTTTGATGCAGTAGTTACATTGATAGTGGTTTCAGGACATGCTCATTCCTGTTCCCACTTGCTGCCTGGCCAACAAGTAGAGGCTGGTCTGGGGTATTTTAGCCTGCCCTCAAAATGATGCTAAAGACCATCTCAGGTCATCACTGGTCATTCTCTGTCAGCTTGTCCAGGTTGCCTGAGCGATGTGATGTGGAAGATTCTCCAACCACCGACGTGGACATCTGGAAACTGTCCATCAAACCCTGAGTGGGTGAAGACAGAAAGAAAAGGACAATGACCCAATTATAGTGTATCAGACTAACTGACTGGTAGTCAGAGTTTCCCTAGAGGACAGAGGCCTAACATATAGAATATCTACTGTCTGAATTTACTAAAAAGATTAAGATAGATCCTTGTGCAAGGGGTTCCTACCACGAGAGGATAAAACAATACTCAAGCCTAAATCAGAGACGTGTTCAAAAAGACTACTAATGCACAAAGCAAATTAATGCAAATATAATTTATGAATCTTATTCTTGGATAGGAACATATAGGATGTGATTAAGGAAATAGTGCCAAAAAAAGCTATTAACTGAGGTGTGGAAACAGGCATGATAAGCAATGTTGATGTGAGTATAGTAATCAAAACCATTTCCTCCTAATAGAGGGAGTCTGGGTAAACAAGATAAAACTGCAAGGGCACTGGGCTAGCCCACAGACTGACTGGAGATCAGTGTTTCCTGAGGACACTAAGCCGTGCCTCCTCACTAGGCACTACGATCTTAGATCAGACCACAGTGCATATTCCCTGACGGTTTCAGTGTATGTTGTTGAAGATACTGACTGGAGATCAGCCAGACAGTATTTGAGGCCTCAGTTTGAAACAACAACAGGATATCTCACATTAGCCTAAATGGAGAGAACTGAGTCATTTCCCCTCATCAATGAAGATAACATTAACACTGAGGCCAACGTCCAAAGTTGAACGTAGTAATGAGTTTATACACCCAGATAGGCCTTTTTACACAGCTTTCCATCTTAAATCGATATGTGTTTTCCTAAAGTAAGACTGTAGAGAGTATAAGTGGACGTGAATAATATCCTTTTGATATCACAGTTTGGGATGACATCACAAATGGCTGTAGTGGTCATCCCAGAATTGCCTCAGTGCTAACCTGGTGGTTCTGCCAGGGTAGGTTGGTGTTGTGTCCCTTTGCTGTGGGGTCAGTACCTGGGATCTAGGCTGGCCAGGGGGGCTCAGGCCATTTGACACCCCCTGACCATGCCTCCCTACTGAGGACAAAATGAGCGGTGGAGGGGGGTTCAGCGGGAGGTGAGAAGGACGGGTTGTCAGGGGACTGGGGTTGGACACCATGGTATTGGGTAAGAGTGGTGGCTAAAAGAGAGTAAATGACAGACCAACAGAGAGAGAGAAGGGAAATGTATGAAAAAAAACACAATGTATGCTATTTCAATTCTGCGCACAAATGCATAAACTGATGCCATAATCTTAGTATTAAGTGAGTTGGTCAGGTAAATATTTGTGGTTAGTGTTCCAGTTGTGTGTTGTAATGGAGTGTGTGTGGAGGGCATGCACCTGTTTGCCTGCCTCAGAGACATGACCCTGGCTGGGCAGGTGTAGGGAGGGCAAGGAGGTGTTGTATGAGTGGAGGCAAGGTAGGCGGTGCCTGTCAATAGAGGCTGAGGAGTGAGGTCGCAGTCCTGAGGTCAAGGCCATGGGAACTCTCATGGCCCTGCCCAGGCTGTTTGACTTCCCTTTGTTCTCCCTTCGCTGGTACTCTATTGGTGATTGGAGAGCTGTAGAAGAAAGGAGAGACCGAGAGAGAGAGAGAGAGAGAGAGAGAGAGAGAGAGAGATCGACAAATAGAGAGAGAGAGAGAGAGAGAGAGAGAGAGAGAGAGAGAGAGAGAGAGAGAGAGAGAGAGAGAGAGAGAGAGAGAGAGAGAGAGAAAACTATTTCTTCCATGTCCATGGATTATGCCACTGAATTTCTTGTGTTGACTGGGCTCTTCTGTGTTTGACTGATCTGATTTGATCACAGGAATGTGGTGAGAGAGTGGTGGTTCTACTGTCTCTACCATTGAGGAAATTCCGTTGTGTGTCCAGGATCTGGACCACGTCATTGACCCAGGCCTGCTGTGTCTCAGGGGATGATGCCTGCATGATGAAGCGTGTCACGCTGCCATCAGTCCCCCGGGAGGTCAGGACCAGGCCACATGGATCCTCCTCGCTGACGTCCTCCACACCCAGGCAGCTGACCTGCAGGAGGGACAGAAAGGGGATCATCCACCATTATCTACACACACATACACACACTGGCCAAGGACACATCTGGACACACACACATACTGTACACACATCGAAATAGCAGAATAACAGAGACTGAAACCAACTGTTTTCTCCACCTTGATGCTGTTTTTGAAGGTATAGCCTGGAAGAGAAAATCCCTTCTTCCTGTCTATAGGCTCACTAAAGATGACCAGCTGCTCAAACAGGAAGACCCGCCTCTCCTTGGGTTTAGACAGGAAGCTGCTGTCCTGCTCGCTGACTGAGAAGGTGTCCTGCTGGAGGAGCTTCCCCTGGGCTGTGATCTTCCCCTGCCAGAGGGGTTTTGAAGGGATGTTTGAGTGAGTGTCCTGTCCTAATAGTATGATACAAAAAGTTGAAACCTGAAATACAATCTCACCTCAAAGCCTTGCAGCCTGCCAACATTCATCATGTCGTTACATCGTTTAGGCACAAAGCACATCACCTCCACTGCTTTCTGCGAGAGACAGAGAAGTAGGCACAAATGTAGACGTGTAACAGATTTGTATGTCATTTTATGCATTTTGTTGCCAAGTCATATGCTGACAGCTGTGTCATGACTAAAAGTCATAGGTGACCTCTCACCTCCAGCTCTGCTGTGTCCCTTCCTGCTTTGGTGTAATACTTCAGGAAGTCCTGAGGGAGCCAGAAAGAGAGACGATTGAGGTCAAGAGAAGAGAGGAGCAAACTGAAAGACAAATATAGGATCCACAGCATTCCCATGTCATGATGTGAGAGCCACATTCCAAGACTGACATTAAGGAGCTGATAAGAGGGCTTGCAACTTATAGCTTTCAACATCCATTTATCAGTAAAGAGGAATGATGTGCCCTGTGGCTGACCACTAAACTGACAGGCTCCAATGCAGAGCACTGCTGATACTCTGATTTGGAACTCCGGTGTTTGTGTTTGATCAGTAGGGTTGGTTGAAAACCGTCCCGGTTTCCCCAGGATTGTTCTTTTTCTCGACTGTACTTGAAAACAGTCGAGTACTTGTATATTCTTTCCTGGGACATGAATTGTCCCGTTTTTTATTTTTGAAAATGTATTTCTAAATTTGAATTTCATAGTTTCAAATCAAATCTCGCTAGGAATTTCTTTCTACTGCTATTCTATTTTATTCCTGTTCAAACATCCAATTTAGTGGCCATAAACAGGTCAACCACAGTGAAGATTGGCCATGTCATGTGTATGCTTTTTTTATATTGGTCGCAGAAATACAAAAGCTTACTTACCATTGGCTCTTTATCCATAATCTTCAATCTGTTTTTACCTCGTTTTATTTATTTACAGTACATCTTATTGGACGTGCCCTTTCACCCTTCTTGAAATGACGCATGCACACACACATACCTTCAGCAAGAGCTGGTACTTCATGATCCTCTGAACAGGTTTGATGAGAAGGTCATTGAGCTGTAGTCTGTGATTCAGCTGCTGCCTCAACTCCTACCAGGGAAACACACAACCAAGCCCTGGTGATGTCCAGCATTGCACACACACACACACACATGGATGCATACACACACACACACACACACACACACATGGATGCATACACACACACACACACACACACACACACACACATGGATGCATACACACACACACACACACGCACATGGATGCATACACACACACACACACACACACATGGATGCATACACACACACACACACACACACACACACACATGCACAAACATGGACAGGAGGAACATTTAAAACATTTGTTGTATAATAGGAAGTTTGAACAGTGATTAAGTTGGATATGCACGGAGCGAGGCTTGGGAGAAGGGAATAATACAACATTTGAAAAATGTCCCAGAAAGGGAATTATTTATGTTCAGAGTAAATTTGTTGTCTTTTCTTGTTCTGAAATGCACGTACCTCAAAGTAGGTCTCAATATACTCTGACACAATGTGCTCAGACTTGGGCTTGTTTTGACAATACACTACGTACATGTGGAGACGCCGTTCCTGGGGGAAACACACACATAGATGAGAGATGTATGCTTTAGATTAGTGTGTTTTAGTGTGTGTGTGTGTGTATGTATCTGCATGAAAGGGCAACTCCCAGCAGGATAACTCTACCCCTCTTATTTCCTTCACTTGCTCTCATTCCCCCTGAGTTCCTTTTGAAGTCTGTTAAATAAGAAAGGGAACTTTCCCTATTAAATGGTTCCGGTGGCTCGAAGAGAACAGTTTAATTCTCTGTCGCTTAATTAAACATGCTGGACTAATGAAGGAACTGGGAGGCTACAGCAGGACTGCTGCAGAGCTGCTTCAAATGACTTGGAAAGCCTTCATCTCTGTCTCATTCATCCTGTCTTCCCTGCTGTTGCTTCTACTTCTGGTATAGTTGTGTGAGTATAGTGTATGTACTGTATGTGTAGTTGTGTGTGTGTATATATGTGTGGACCCACAGCATGTAGAAATCTCTGTGTGTACGTGTGCACAAACAGCTTCCTCTTGCAACCCTTCTCTTCCATCTCTCACTATCTTGAACTTTGACTCTTGATTTTTAGTTGCAAAGACAAAAACCCAGCTGTTTATTTGCCTTGACTATGTGTCTCTGCATCACTGTTCTATCTCTGTGTGTGTGCAGGCTCTTTTTGTCTGTGTTAGTGCGCATTTGTGTGGCTGGGAGCGTACATTGAGAATAAACACAGCTGTTTATTGCCTTTGAATGTCAATATCATCAGCCTTTCTGCGTCAGTTGAGTTTGCCGTTTCCTCAACAGACTGCAGTGTCTACATTAACTCTCTGCAACCAGATCTCTGAGCTATGACCCCGGCAGAGCACTCTCAGAGAGTTATGCCAGCGCTGATTATTATTCTACTGCCCCCGCCCCCCGCCCCCAACCCCACACCCCCATCCTGCAGGCTGCCAAACGAACAGGACACATCTGGATGGCACTGAGCCACAGTTCTCTAGGAACATTACTTTACACCAAACAGAAAACACTGGACTACCCATAGTAACTTTATCTTCACAAACAATGACTGAAGAACATTTTTTTCTTAACACGTCCTTAAGATAGTTGGCCTCTGAAGAGACAGACAGCAACATTAACATGGGAGAGAGCTAGAGCATACTCATGTTATATCTCCATCTCCTCAAACTGGCTTTTGGATCGACTTTCAGTGTAATTTCTCTCTCTCTCTCTCTCTCTCTCTCTCTCTCTCTCTCTCTCTCTCTCTCTCTCTCTCTTTCTCTCTGTGTCTCTCACACACACACACAAAGGGGAAAAGAGCGACTCACATGTTTGATGAAGAGTTGAGCTAGTCTGTCCGGCTCATTCACACACTTCTCCAGCTCTCCCAGAAGATAACTGTATGACACACCGATCGAGAGGCACACCGAGCGAGAGAGCAACAGTAAACAAAGCAGTCATCCAAAGTAGTGGCCATATTCATGACAACACAAGCGTGCGTACAGACACAGCAGAACTGGAGAAAGTCATGTGGCGCCCATGAGGAAGAAGACAAGACACCCCAGTACGTGCAGGGATACATGCACACCTCCTGGTGAGCACTGACACACATTCTATAAGAGGAACACACTCCACAAACACAGATCTCTGTAGGGGTACACACACAAAAGCTTTCACACATCAACATTCCACTGTCAGACATTACACACGTTCTGTACACACACAGTAGGCTACACACACACACACACATTAAAAAACACATTATATTGTCTACACTGTTATGTACAGTCTGACATACTCTTTATGCCAGTCATAGATCTGATGGATGTTTCCAAACACTATCTTGTCCTTTCCCTTCATGTCCTCTGGTACTCCCTGATTGGACATGGTGGTTATGTATCCCTGTAAGACACACACACAGAGCAGGATGTGAACCCAGACAACAATAGACTAATCTTGAAGTTTCACAACACACACTGTATAAGAGTGGGTATGTGTGCATGACATGCTAATGATTTGTGCATGTAAGAACTACGAAGGAGGATTCACACACCTCCACTATGAGTCCAAGGTCCTCCACATACAACTTCTCTGTCTCTATCAGCTCTGTCAGCACATATCTAGTGTGAAAGAGAGAGATGTAGGAAGAGACACAGAAAGAAAGAGAGAGAGAGTATGGAAGGGTAAAATCACCTGGGTAAATGAGAGCCAGACTCAGCTCTTAACCCAAACACGCTGACATACTGTAGAATGGTGCTGTGGTACAGCAGACGGTGGATACATGGCACCTACATGCTCTTTTCTAAGGCACTTCTCCTGTCCTCCTCTGTGTCCATGCTGGCTGACCATTGGCTTGTGGAGTCGTCAGTGAAGGAGGCACGGTCTCCATCGTCCGGTAGAATGTTGGTAGATGCTTGGTTCTGAAATAAAAGAGGGAAGTGGAGAGTTCTAGAATCTCACAAGAGTTTACAATCATAGACATAGACATACTCGAATAGTTTAAGAAATTGTGGGAAGTAGAAATACCATTTAAGAATAGTTCCTAACACAAAATGCAAATAGATGAGTATGGAGACTGTATCATCAGAAAGAGTTGAGTTGTGTACCGTTTCACCATAATGGCCTCAGCCTTATAGACACACTACCTGGTCTGACTCCTGGGCCCAGCTGGGCCCAGGGCAGACAGATAGACACTTAATTAACTTGGCCTAATTTGGTCTGGTGGGCTGCAGATCCAGGAAGCAGACAGGACTGGAATATGAGGCCATGACCATTGTCCCGTGGACTCTTCCTGGGAACCAGCCTCACCAAGAACACCATCTCTCACCCTCCTTCAGATAATACTGCTGTGCCCTTCCAGACCCCAGAGCAATCCTCGAGCAATCAGCACTCTCCATTTCTCTCTTTATCTCCTTTAACTTGGCATGGTTTGGTCTCAAGAGTCTGTTTAGTTCCCCCCCTCTCACTCCTAGTGTACCAGAAGTCAGTGTCAGTGTCTGGAAATCCAGTGAGTCCTCCTCACTTATATCTTAATATGAAAATGAATGCAAAATCCTCTTACATAGCTTCCATATATCTGGAAGCATTTACTTGAGCACGGAGCAGACCAAATTAACCCCTCTATTCATTTTAGTTTCTCTTTCTTTGTCTTCCTCTCCCCCCCCTCTCTCTCTCTCTTTCTCTGCAATGCCCCCTACTTCAAGACACATGCACACACACCTTTCTCTTCTATCAACACTCAAATTGAAGGCGACTGATCCTGTTTAGGTTTATTGGAATGTTTCCCCAGGCGCTGAGGTTACTAACAGTATCACACAAATATCACACAAGTGCATCTATTGAACTGAAATGGCCAGACTGTAGATAAAGCAGATGAACCAGACCACTTTTGTATGTCTTGGGAAATTACAATTTGAGGGAGGAAGCTGAGTCAGGATTACTAAAACACAAGTCTTAGTGATTGAAATATTGACCTGGGGTTCATACCTGTCAACACTCCCGTTTTCGCAGGGAGTCTCCCGTATTTCACACCCATCTCCCGCCCCCCTCCCGTTTTGTCATTTCTCCCGTGAAACTCCCGTAATTTGTAATAAATATTCACATCAATATATTATTTCAATGTTGTCCAGTTGCCGGATCTTGTATGAAACGCATCCTACTCACATACTATAGGCTATCATAAAATGTTCAACCCATTTGTAACCGCAACCAGAACCCGTCTATATTAACTACATTCTCTGCCGCAACCTACAACCCAGTTGCGCTGTTGATATCTCCGCAAGTAGGCGGGAGAATTTGAAAAATACATGGTTGATTTTTGATACAGAATCACTCAGAAATGGCAACAGTCTCAGGTGGTGCTACGGCAAATTAACTGTGTAGCCTACTACTAGTAGGCTACACAGTAGCGGACTGGCCATTGGGAGCACTTGGAGAATTCCCGATGGGCCGAAGCACTGTGGTTGCCTTATAATTCGCTTGCCTTATATATATTTTTTTACAACTAATAAAAATTTCGGCAGAAGATTGAGCGACACGGTTGGCCAGCAACACGGTTGGCCGGTCCCCCTTTCCACCAGGGCAGTTCGTCTATTCCAAATGAACGTCTATGCACACAACAGTGACACTGGCATATAGAAAGCTAGCTAATAGAGACAATATAAAGATGGAAAACCAGGCCAAGAAACGTAAACGTAATTACCTTCACTGGACAATGTTTTACCAATTGAAAAGGCGGCTATGTTTGTTTGTTTTACATAAAGCCTCAAAAACTTTTTCGCCCAAATCAGCCACAAAAGATTCGCTCGCGCGCTATGCGCGCTCGCATTAAGCGTTGAAGTCCCTATAACTAGCATCAGGCACAGAAGTTGCATGCATTAGCAGGGTGCTCGCTGTGGTGACGTATACGGGACCGGTTCTGGTGGGCCGGTCTGGATCAAAGTCCAGGGCCTATTTTGACTCCCAGTCCGTCCCTGACAGTAGGCTACATGGACGGAGGAATTTAATGTGTGTCCCCCCCCCCCCTCCCCCTTTTGGTATGCCTACTCCAATGTTGAGAGGTATGCTGGGGTTACAAAGAGATCAGTCATTATATTGAGTCATTGGTAACACATTGTTGTTGAGCAGGGGAATCAGAAGTATGTGTGTGTGATGATTGACAAGGGAACACATATCCAGATAGCGTGTCTTCAAAGTCTAGGCATATCCTTCCCACGGCTATGACCAGTAATATCAGACTCTCATCCTTAGTCCTTTTCTCCTTGCAAGGATTCCATGAAGGCTCTCTCCAAACACTCTGGTCTTCCACCAATCCAACTCCCATGCCTGGCTGCTAAGCTACCTGATGGGATGCTCCATCTGATCACTCCCAGATGAGGTCTAGAAAAGCCCACGTTTGATACCACTCTGCAGGGTTTCAGGCTTGCCAAGCTTCCACAGGAAGTGAGGGGTAGTGGAAGAAAGAAAATAATTGTAAGTGTGGTGTGTGTATGTGTGTATGTGTGTATGTGCATGTCTGTAGGTGGGTGCTTCAGTAAATCAAGCAGCAGTTAGTTCACTGACACAGTCTTTGCATGGCAGAGCTATCCAGGTGAGTGGGTGTTGGAGGGTAGGTGGAAGGACGGGGATGTTTTGATAAACGGTGCTACTGCTCTGTTTGGATGTTCTTGCCTCCATCCCCTGGATTCCAACGCAAACCAATAAATGGTTTCCCAGCAACAGTGGTATCTCATGTTGCAGGAGGAAAGAACATTTTAGAACATGAAATTCTAATTGTCCTTGCCTCATTCATTGAATCAGAAAGAATCCCACTATACATGAGTTTATTAACGTGCATTTTGTATTTTAGGACACAATACTGTACATACCAATGCATTCTTTCTCTTTCTGTCTGCGCAGTTTTAATCATAAAGGCATTGCTCAGCCTTAGTGCAACAAGGTTATACTTATTGGGACGTGAGTGTTCTGACATCTGTAATCTCTCTCTCTCTTACTTTCTGTGTTCTCAACCAGACAAAATAGACAGAATATTGTTAAATCACAAAGGGCCACAGTGTGTGTGCCTGTGTGTGTTTATGTGTGTGTGAACTTTACCAGACTGTGTGCGTGTGTCTCCGGCAGCAGGTCAGACAGATAGCTGTGATAGAGGGGGTGCACCGGGGCGGGCTCTGCTGGATTAACCAGACCACTCCATTCCTGTGCAAAAGAAAAAAAGACACAAGAGACACAGGCAATATAAGAAATCCAAAATACACACTAACACACACATACACCATTCACTCCATAGGGGTTAGCAGAGCCTCACCAGGTCTCTCTGGCTGCAAGGGAGGATGGTGTAGTTCTCCCCTTGCTCCAGGGGCCTTCCTGGGGCCTGGCTGGGAGGGTGCTGCGCTGAGGCCTGCTTCTCATCCAGCATAGAGTCTTGCTTCTTTCCTTTCCCTCCTTCGCCACCTCTTTCCACTCCGGTGCCCGGGCTGAGCTTACGGACAGGATTGGTGAGCCATTTCTTCAGGGCGCTGACAGAGCGTCGCGAGCCCCCGGGGGAGGAGGGGGAGCAGGGGCTGGAGCTACCTGAAGCCTGGGGGGGCATGGAGCCCACAGAGGGGGTGATGCTGCCCTCACTGCCAGCCACTGAATATGACTCTGTTGGAGAGGAGGGAGAAAGATATATTTCTGAAATGTATGATGGCTGGTAGGAATGCAGAAAGACACGTATGTAGACAAACAGGAGAGCCCTTCTACAAATTGGCCGTGACCTATAGATAGCTCTCAGGTGGATACTACCTCTCCAACTCACAAAAATGTGCTGCAATTTCCTGTTAAAGCCCAAACAGTAACTTTAGCACTGGGAGTTACAGTACTGTGCATGCAAGCCATATATTAACAAACCAATTCCAATAAAGAGGGATACTCTGTTTTCTGAGGAAACATCAGTAAAAAGAGAAACAGAAAGAAAAGACAGAGTATCGGATCTTAAACTGACTCGGTGTAGTGTGCTGAGATCAGGGAGGACTGCAGAGATGCAGAGAGGGGCACCAGTTAGGGGGTGGAAATAAACACTGAGGATGAGGATTTGGAAGTCTAAACCGAGCTATGGAATGAGCTGTTGTTAGAAGTCCACAAATAGATCCCATGCAATGGTGCACCAGACCCCAGCTGAAGTGAGGTCACCTCTAGGAAGTGCAATGCAATGATCGCTGTAGCATGGAGGTTTATCTTACAACCTGTTACAATATCTCCGCCAATAGACAGTAGGTATTGACACAGAGCAATCCTGGCTGAGAACTCCTATACTCAGGGATTAAAGAGCCAGTAGACAGCATGCAGAACGTTCATAATTCGAGCAGCAGAATCAAGGCTTGTTGCCTTTCTAAAACAGCCTGATATCAGGACATAACAGAGAGCATTTCTCCCCTCTAATAACAGCTGATACAGTAGCTGTCACAACGCCACACACCACTTCACAATGGGAGAGATAGGAAACTGTACACCCCATTCTAGGGGAGATTTAGAATACCTAACATGAACTGTCCTTCTGGAGCTACCAGTAAGGTTTGACACGTCACTCACTTCCATCACAGAAGCCCTCCACTCCATGGTGCTGTGGCCTATATAAGGAGCTGGGGCCCAGACACACTGCTTTGATTAAGCACCAAGAAATGATGGGTTTGTTTCCATTCTGCTGATCCCAGTCAAGACTGTAAGATCTCAGTGGCTCAGTGTCACTTGGCCACATCCCAGACCCCAGCACTTGCTGTCAGCACATTGATGTAAGCTCTAATCATAATAACAGGGTCTGTGGAGAATCGCTGAGACACAGGGATTTGCAAGAAGGAGCCAACACAGCAATTTCAGAGGAGACGCCACATTGACAGTGAAAGTGTTCCATATATTTCTTGCTTGTTCACATCAACTTTCACCCTCCACTGGGTGTTCCTCCCTGAAGTTGAAACTGGAAAATTCCGATTTTTTATGGAACAATCTTTGTCAGTGTTCATATCCTTGAAATTGAGTGCAATAATTGCTTGTTGGGAGCATTTTGTACAAGTTGCCAGACTGGTTGAATGATTTAGTTTGATCAAAAGCTTGTTTGTAAAACCTTGTTCATTGTATTCAGTGTTTTTGCTTCTGATTGGCCACACAACATTGGTCACAGATGAATTGTCTATTCTCATAGCCTGCAGTATACTGCAGTTTTAAATTAAACATCCTTTTATGTAATTAAAGCAATGCATCAATTGCCAATTCACCTTTGTGCAGTGAACAAACTCATTTCTATAATGGAGAAACGGAGAGAGGGGGAAGCGGATTAGAGTGACGGGTGGGAGGCTAGAGAGAGAAAGTAATTCAATAAAATGACACAGTGTGTTACACCCCAAAGGTACTGTAACTTCACAGTTAAAGCGGAGAGACCTGCAGTAGCAAGACAGCTTGACTGTGTTTGTATACTGATCACTTAGCCTCTTCTGCACGGCTTGGAGACCTCAGATGATTGGCCACTGGACAAACAGACCCAGAACCCCACATTGGCCGAGCACACAGACACGCACAACTGCTCCATCTGAAAGCAACACATCTGTCCCTCTTGTCCTTTATAGGGAAGCACCTGACTAAGTGCACTGTAATAAGCCTCAACTACAAGTATACACACAAAAGTACACACACACATAGCCATCTGGCCTTTTGGAACCTGGCTACTTAACATTTGATGCTGTTTGCTGCCTCATACTCTCATGCCTGTCCATATCTGTCAGTAAAGTAGGTCCCCTGATGATTCTGTTCCTGATTCTCTCATTACACACCAACGTTTTTTTTGGAAAGTTCCTCTTAATGATGCTTAACTGTTATTGTGACGTGCAAAACAAGGTCTCAGAGAGCCATAGGGATCACAGTGTTTGTTTGAGATGCTTATGTAATAAGCCGTTTTCCCACAGAGCGACAGCTGGACTGCAACTGAACTGTTGAGAGAATGAGAAGGGTTTCCTTTAAGAGAAGAGAGGAGGAAGGAGTGTGCCAAGCTTTTGATTTAAATCCTGACTGAAATAAAGTAGGACTCCATCCTTGATGATGGCAGTGCTGAGTACAAGCAGTAGCTGGAATGGTTCCAAATGTTGCATTAAACATTTATTCTTATGTTGAGATAAATTGTAAAGACAATGATGGCAGTAGGTAATCAACAAACGTGTTATTTTATCCACGATACTTTTGAACCTAATGTAAAATATATGTTACATAGTATGGGTGTATAACTGAATACTGTCTTTGGTTTTCATACTGTACAGAGAGTTGATGGCAGAACTGCACTGATCTCACCCAGGTCCATATTTAGGCTAATACTGTAATAAAAACCTATGCTCAGTTTAACAAATGTCAGAATCCCATATGTTAGAATGTCAGATCCCATATGTTTAGAGAGATGTATGTATGTATCGTTTCATTTGGAGCCGCTTTTTATGTCATAAACCCTGTAGCTTTCAATCAGCAAGTACACGTCTGTAGTAGTGGTGGGTTTCATGTCAAGGTAGCCAGATGGAGTGACAGATCAGATGAGCTCAGTAAATGTACACGTGTGTATGCATGTGTGTATGCATTAGGGGGGTGTTCTGTCGCAGGGCAATGAGAAATGAGCCTTGGAACTGAACCACATCAACAGCTTAGTACATAGTGCATACGTAACCATTAAATTATACTAGGCAGTTAAAATACAGTGTTGTAATGAACATTGAATGAGTTGGTGCTGTTACATAAGGGGGATATGATTGTTTTATAAAAGTCACACAAACAAGACGTTGTAACCAAAACACCAAAAGCCACATTTAAAGCATCAAAGTTACAATATCCAAAATATTGGCCATCAAGTTCCAAATTACAAAATCAGAATGCATTTTATGATCATCACATGAAATGATAGCTTGACCATCATAGTTAAGGCTGCCATGGTTCCTAGCCCCTACAGTACCTATCAGCACTCTGTCATGGTGGTGGTTGGAACTTGTTGGTATCTCCCCTGGGTTGTAGTAAATTGGTTGTGTGCATGTCTGAGTCTGTGATTGTGTCTGTGATTGTGTGTGGGAGTGTGTTCATTTCTGTTTTGTGGATGGTGCTGTGAAAGAGTGAGATTAGTTTAGAGTTGATAGTACATGGATGCCTTTGTATGAGGTCATTATGCCTGCAGTAAACTTCAGGATTTTGGTCTCCAAGTAAGCTTCAAACTTCCTGTTGGATACCTGCCAAGACAAATATCTCTCAGTATACACAGTGCTCATCACCAAATCAGCAAATCTATTGTAAACATAATCAACCCTTTGGAGTTTTCTTCTACCCGCCTTGTGTGTTGACATCGAAAGCAGATATATGAAGATATGCAGATTAAAAGTATCGTTATCAAGCTGTGACAACTAAAAATTTAAGCTGCAAATGATCATTCATCTGAGACATCATCATTACAACATAACATGATAGCCCAGATGCTGATGTCACTGATGGCCACTGTGGTAACATGTATCCATCATGTGAGCAGATTATGGACCTTTTCTTCATCCATTACAAGATGTTATGAATCAAGGACACTCCCTTGGTGTGCTTGGGAAAGCAGGTCAGAGTTTAGTGAACACACACATACAACACTTACACCATTGTGTCATCTCCATATTCCAGAAAGATGTTCTGGAACCTGACCAGCCCACTCTAACTCTGTGAGACAGCATACACACACTCTGCCACTATCATTTCCTTTTTAGTTAACACGTCAGTTAACATTTTACACATCCCAAAAGTGATGACAAACACATATACCCTCCCCCCTCCACACACACATACACACACACACACTTTTCCCAAAACTCCTTGTTGAATAGTTAGTCATGACGTTTATGTGCTGGAGTGAATAATGACTTAGTTCGAAGCTCAGGTTGCTTGGGGAGAGTCCTAAGTATATTTCCTGAACATTTCTACAATGTATTCAGTCGTCTTCTTTGTGTTTCTAAACAAGTCCACAATTACCAGGCCAACAAGGGGAGGGAAGGGAAAACAAAGGGGGAGAGGTGAGAAAAGAGGAATCGATTTTGCTCTTATTCTGATTAATCTCCGAGTAGGCACTATGGGGTCATCTGGAAACCCAGCCACACCCTGATCACTGTAGTCTTTTGACTGTAGATTAGTGTTTTAAAAGTCTGAAATTTAAAATGTAAAGAACATTTTAGAGAACATTCAGTGTCAGGAACACCCTGCATTTACATCCCATACCAAACTTTACAACAACCTTGAAGACAATTCAGTAAATTAAAGAAGGGAACACCATCTGAACTTCAGAAACTCATTTCTTAAAAGAGTGCGGGAGGTCTTAAAATGAGGTTATAAAAATAAAGCAGGGCTGACATTTCAAAGGTAGACTGAAACAAGTGATGTAGAAGTAGGAGAAAGCTTACTGATTTTCCAAACACACACACACACAAGCACAACCACATGAGCATGAAAGTACAAAACACACGACAGCTATTTAAAGAACCACTGTAAAGGAGCCATAGTGACATCACTTAGAGGAGGTTTATTACCCCCCCCCCCACTCCCCAGTCTTCATTATCACTGTCACATTAAGAGCAGCACTTTCTCAACCTCTGACGTGCACAGGGAGAAAACAACTCATGGAAGAAGGCTGGGGAAAATATGAGTACATGTGCACACCAGTTTACACACACACGCACACAAAACTACACAAACACGACTGTAAATCCACAATTCATTTGAAATCACTGCTTATTTGATCCAGTACTACTTGTACATACTGTATACATTGTGCAAATACAGTACACACCGTGTGTACTTCAACAGCATGACAGTAACAGGTCGTGTGAGACACAACCTGAACGGATGTGGAGAAGTGACCAGCAGCACCAGAGAGAATCTGGAATCTGCTGTTATTCCTGCTTTAGATTAGAGGGAGACAGAACAAGAGCGTTATCTAAGCATAATGCTTCCTCATTTACCCATTTCACACTTATTCTATTTGCAGAGCATTTGTCTATCTGCCTGTCAGCCTGGAGAGCTTCTCCAAAATTGGAACAACAGAGGATTTAAGACAGAGAGAGAGAGAGTGAGGGGGGAGGGGGAGGGTTGGGCTTTAGTCAGACTGGATTGTGTGGAGGAGGAGTCACAACACTGTGGTGGTGCAGATAACTAAATCACTTGCTATTATTGCCCTTTGCCACACACAAACGCACATATATGGACACACACACCCACACATGCGGTGCCACATAAACAGTGGACAGACAGAGATACAAACACACATGTAAATACACAAAAACACATATGCTGCTCTATGACTGAGATGTGTCATTTTTTCAGAACAGAGATGGCTGTCTAGGTCAAGCTAGATTACACAATGTTTCCATTACCAAATAGAAGTGACTGGAGTTTCTCATGTGGCCCATTAGTGTGGCTCTCATTAAATGTAAATGAGCCAGTGGACTATAAGACGGGAAGTGTTTTCATCCTGTCAGTGGACAATATCTGGGGAGAAAGAGACCCTCCTTAGATCGGAACAGACGGTCACACACACACACACATGCATTTATATCCAGCCGTGCACACACACATCTCGTCTAATGCCAAGGCAGTGTCCCAGCTCAGCTGGAGCCTGATAGCCTCACATCAGGATCCTGAGGAACAATCTAGGAACAGAAGTCTAACACAGCACAGAAAGGAGCATTGTACTGCTTCCTTGGTATTGGCCAATCGAAATCATAGTTTGGTTAGCAATCAAATTAACAACATAGCAACAGTCAGCAGAACCAATTATTGACCCTAACTGTAACCATTTCCATAACGGAGAAACGAGATAATTTGCGCCAATAAAATGTTAATTCATCTCCAAGTCATCTCAGGATACAATCTTACTGTTCAAACTTTGAGATCATGTATTCATCACCATACAGCTCTTAGCTTCTGTGGATAGAAGGGGCATACACCTTTTTGACCAATCAAACATAAATCCTGTTTCTATTCTTGGAAACAAGAGCATTTTTGGAAAAGGACTGCTTGATATGTGTGTTGGGGGGGTCGAGGGTGCTTCAGCCTTGCTTTTGGGGGGAAAGGAATGTTAGGAGAGTGACTCAGTGACTCCTGCGTTTCCATGATCCAATGATCCAAGAGCAGCACATTCCGAGACATTGTGGAGTTCCAGATGTGAGTGTGTATCGCTGATACACACCACTTGTCTAAGTTTTAAAGATCACCGGTACCTATATTTACTATATATACTATCTCTCTCTCTCTCTGAATCACTTGCTCTCTCTCTCTTTTTGGACCTAGCTACATCCCTGCACATATATATAACTATGCCTTCATAAAAACTTTACAGCCAAACATGTCATAAATGACTAAACAAAGTACATAGGGGAGTCAGATGGCTGAGCGGTGAGGGAGTCAGGCTAGTAATCCGAAGGTTGCCGGATTGATTCCCCGGCATGCCAAATGACGTTGTGTTCTCTCACTTCACCCTATTCGCCTCGGGGGGAATGTCCCTGTATTTACTGTAAGTCGCTCTGGATAAGAGCGTCTGCTAAATGGTCATGTTTCCGATCCTACTATAGGACAGCACCTCATGTCTGAGTCTCTGTTCAATTAAGAAATATCTAATTTCCTCGAAAGGAGTTTGAGTTTGGCAAAAAACATCACAACTAATTATTATTGGGCCTCTATAAGTAGAGAGAAGAGTAGAGAGAATCTAGGAAACTAAACCAGAGTACAGAGACCTGTGGTTCTTTAAAGGGTGCAGGGAAGTGAAAATGTAACAAGGACAAGACAGCATTTCCTTGGAAAGAGTGTTCTAAAAGAGAGTCTGCATCAGCATGAAGGATCCAGAGTCAGCTGGTTCTGTGGAGTCAGACGAGGGGAGACTCCCTTAAGGAGTATCAGAAGCCCAGCCTCCAGGAGAGGGATCCACACCATCTCTAGCTGTTACACTTCACAGATTCCAGAATAGATTTAGACGGCTGCTCAAAGTTCTCTTCAGAGTGCCCATACCATTTGTTGTTTCTTACCTAAAAACAGCTGCATGAATAGTAGCATCAAACGAAGCTTAGAGGATACCATTTGCGCTTCTAAACCAGCCCAGCTATGGACCAGAGTCCTCAGGACACCCTACTGTGGGTTTTGTACAAAATTAGATATAATCTCTTCATTCAGTAAATGGTATAATCTGTTGATTATCTCACATAGTTTGACCTCCAAACGGAAGATGAAAATAAAAAACAAGCTGCGCTCAAACTGTGGTTAGAGATATTAGTCTTTAAAAAACAACCATGAAGTGAACACGTACCTCTGACTCGAGCATAACAGCAGCCACACTTGGTGAGCACTTTTCTGAACAAGTGTTGGCACCCGCACCCTCGTTGATGACCCCCCTTCATGTTGACCCACTTGACCCAAAACTACCAGGGGTGGACATGGCAGAGACACAAACACATGAGCACATACACTGACAAGCACACAGCCTCTCAGGGTATGTCTCTGTGGGTAATCCGAAAGCCAAGGAAAAATAAATAATTACAATGACAGTAAAAGGTTCTCTCTCCTATAGAAATTCCACAGTTGATTAGGATCCCATGTTTCATAAAAAAAAGAGAAAAGGCAGGATAGGAGAGAGAGGTAGAGAGACTGTGAGCTCTCCACATCTAACCCAGCTCACTGTATGGTCAGATGGTGGGCAAACATTGTGAGAGAGCAAGCGAGAGAAAGAGAGCGAACGAAAGAGGGGAGGGGATGTGATGAGAGAGGGAGGGAGGGGATAAAGGTGGAGTCTCTGGCTCTGCTTGCTCTCGTTCTTTAAGCATAGAGTTCCCACCCCCTCTTTTTTCCTCCCGTTTTCTTCCCTCTCCTGCATTGCCTCAGTATTCATTGTTATCTACCCAATTACTGTCCGTCTCTGAGCTCCTTTGATGTTTCTTCATGTGGTACACTGAACACGTGATTGTACTACACAATGATTGTGTTACACAGTCGTTGTTTGTGTGACAAAATAAAACACTTTAAATTCATATTTTCCCGTACACTACTGTACCTGTGTCATTCTACTCCGTCTGTACCCATAGCAACTGTGCGTTGTTGTGGTCTCTATCACCGCATTTTCAGTAAAAAAACTAAACAAAAGACAAGCCAAATGACTACAGATTATTGTACTCAGACACAGCAACACAATATTCAGTGGGAGGGCAGCTCCAAAACTGTCTGGGAAAAAGATCTTAGAAGAACTTGGCCCATGCTATAGTTTTTTTCTAAATGTATCCATGTCATTTTTAGCAGCCTCAAGAAAGAACGACAACAAGTGAAGTAGGACATTTACAGAAATGCTTAGAAGCATTCTTCCCAACTGGTGTGGCCCTGAAAGAATCTCCTTCTCTACACTGTCAACCAGCATCATCACAACATCAAGTTTTAAAAGGAAGACATGTAATCACTAGATTTTAGGTTAGGGAATTGGGCTATTAATCAGTAGGTTGCCAGTTCGATTCCCAGCCACGCAAAATTACATTGTGTCCTTGGGCAAGGCACTTCACCCTACTTGTCTCGGGGGAATGTCCCTGTACTTAAAGTAAGTCGCTCTGGATAAGAGCGTCTGATAAATGACTAAATGTAAATGTAGCACACAACCACCTTTGTCATTCTACTGTTGGATAAGTGCAATATGAGTGCAGCAGAACAACACTCTCTCTCCAGTCTAACAACTGACTCAGCAGTTTCAAAGTAGTGGGGAAAGAATATGAAAGCCAAACAGGAAAAGGATTCAGAGTTGACATTAAATATGGACACAAATACACCCAGCACTAACTGTCTTGTTCACTCTCTTATAACTGTTCAGATTTACAATCATCTCTCTCTTAGCCTGTTCTCTTCTTCAGCTAACCCGTTTCTGCTTATGAACTGGGCAGGGATTATGTCCAGTCCAGAGATGTCATCGTGTTTCTTTCCCCTCTCTCTTCAATTATATTCACTTATGATCACACATTTTGTACTTGAAAAACAGATGGCCTCATTAGGATCATCATTAGAATATATATATATATATATATCTTTATACAGAGGAGACTTTAGTACAGATGGGAAATATCCCATACACATGAAATAACAAAAATGAGTCCATGGATTGATGGCTGTTTTTCTCAGATAAAGTATTCATAACCATATGATTTTTCCAGCACAGCTGTGTGTGCTCTCTGTAGCATCTAACTGTGGCCCAGGATTCACAATTATTTATGTAAACATGTAAATGTAGGTGGCTCAGGGAAGCAGGAGCTTGTGAAGGAGGCATATGTGCCTCTTTCCCACTTCTTTCTTGCTTTATATCTCCTTTTTTCATTTATTTTTAACGCTTTCCCTCTTTCTCTCTCCCTCTCCCACTCTCTCTCTCTCTCTCTCTCTCTCTCTCTCTCTCCCGCTCTCTCTCTCACACACACACACACACAGAGATGTCATGGGTTGCCCAGTGCAACACAGGAATCTCAATCCACCCAGGAGATTACGACTATAAAAATATCAAAATGCACTGGGTCCCTTGGCTATCTACTTAAGCCTTTTAAAAGCCCTGCTAAATGATGGTCCAGTGAGCTGAAAAGCCTTGACCTATCACCAATGTATAACGGTGTGTGCTTGCTAATGTAGTGGTGTGTGTGTCGTCATGGACAGGACAGGAGTCAGCGACAATTAAAAAACAACCTGAATACTATATTGTTACAGATACAACCTAAACTCATCCACACACACTCTCACACATATTACTTTACTTGATCAATTCAGGCTTTCAGCATGTCCACTGTCCTGCATATGGCCAATGGTCAACTACTGTCCCACACCTCCAATTCCCCTATCTGTCCCTGACTGGAGCCATGGCCCAACCAGATATGATAGACAGTGTGGGGAATGGAGGGTAGAAAAGAGAGGGCGGAAAAGATGGATGGTGACAGACAACAGGGTTCTGGCCTGCAGCCCTTCAACTGCCGAAAGGCCCAGTCACTCCTTATGTTTAACAACACTGGCTGTCTTCAAGTCATACACACTCACTCACACACACGCGCACACACACGCGCACACACACACACACTCTAAGATTCAGTCTTGTGCTGCCGCATTGTGGTAAGTCCCAGCACAGCAGCTTAAAATATACAATAACACTGATGACCATTGTGTGCTGGTTGTCCACTCACGTATCTCGCTCTCTGCATGGGAAATTTACATTTGATGGGAGAATAACTAAATACACTTAGTACTTAGCCTCCTCCCTTCCAATGCCAAGCCCTGGTACCTACTTACTTCTGTGTTCTTGGACACCACTGGATCTCCTTCTCCCCCTGAAGCCTCTCTCTGTTCTCCAGCTCCCCTCCCCCAGCAACAGGCTGTCATCATTGTTCTCTAAGATCTTAGACATAACAGGGTTAAGGAACAGAGATGGCAAAAAGTCACTTAAAAAAAAAACACTTGTCAATACATCGAAATTCCTGTGAAAAAAACATTGTAGGTACAGAGGAAAAGTTATGAAATTAAATGGCATTAAATGTTAATGGTATAGGTTATTACAAAATGTAAGAAGGTTGAAGGTCATGTCACCAAAATAAAGTCTGCAAATTTTTGTTTGTTTTTTGCAGTTGGATGTTTCAGATCTGACTTTATACAGAGCTCAAACAAACCTTCATAAAAAATAGCTTTTACAAACAACAAACAATACATAATTCAGGACTGGCCAGTTATTTTTCTCTCCTATTTATTTTCCCTTCTTTCTCATTCTAATTAGTGAGGCTTTTTATCTTATAGACCGAGCGTTCTAAGAACACTCTAGAATGCTCTTAGAACACTCATAAGAAGCTCTGGGCGTTAAGAGCTTCTTAACGAATCAGGGAAACCCGGCCAATGTCTGGATAGCTACTTTCTGGCAATAGCAAGCTATGGTATGTACTAGCCATCTTACTGCTGACTTGTACTTCAATATGGGTCAGATTACCTCACTCACAGGTGTAATTATCTAATTATCCACAGCCTCCATAATTTGTTTTAATCAAAGGTATAGACATACATTTAACATATTTAATTTCATTGGCATTCCAGCCAAACCACACATGCCACATTATACATGAACTACACTTGCTCTATTTGAGCACACTCACCCAGTTCTGACTACGTAGTCTAAAGGATGTGAGTCTATCTGCCATGGAGTCCAGAAGCTTATCAGTCCGCCCCTGGATCTCAGCCAGTGCCTTCATCCTGCGCCTCTCTCTCTGTCCTTATTTCTTTGAATATTTTTTTTTCTTTAGATCCTCTGTACTTCACTTTCCCAGGAGGATGGAAACGCCTGCTATTCTGTTTATATCAGTATCACCTCCCTGCTTCCTCTCTCACCTGTACTCACACACACTCTGCACAGTAAAATCCTCAGGAGGAGAATAGCAGTTTCTTTCCTTCCCTGGGGAGAGTTGGAGATCAGATCTGCGGTCCTTCTGGGTGGAAATGGGATCCGTTTTCAGGCTGTCCTGGTCAAGAGAGTACCACAAGCTCTCTGACAAGCACAGTCATGTCACTCTCCTTAACCTCTGACTGTGTCCACTCCCAGTGAGAAACAAATAATCCACTCATTCAGTCTAAAAGTTACTTTTTCCCAACAGAAGAAAGTGTAATAAACCTGAGCCTTTCCATAAAAAGTTCCTCAAGTTTTTTTGTTCAGTTGTGTTGTGGATTTCCATCATGTTCCATGATGTTGCATCCCAAATCCAACTTTGGTTGGGAATAAAGGATAAGTCCACCCTCCTACACTCCTCCTTCATCTTTACAACCCTCCTCCTACTCTTTTCTCTCCTCAAGTCTCCTCTGCCCCAATTTCTGCACAGCTGTACTGCCTTATCTCCACCATCTATCAAATGGGAGGAAAGAGAAAAAAACATAATGCAACAAAATTCCCCTTACACACACATTTAGCTTTTGACCCAGTGTATGTCTCAAAGATTTACCAAGACTTACAAACCTTGACAAAAACAACCATAACCTAGTTTCATCAATCTTGAATCTTGCAGAAACTACCATCACTCACAACCTATCCGTAAATTTCTATTTAGCAATCTAGTGATCTATCGTTTTCAGCAATAGAAAACAAAACGAACATATCTCTGAATGAATAGTTGTTGGAAGACGCCTAAATACAGTCATCCCTCATTCCCAAGCTAAAATCTCAGAATAGCTCAAGTAGACTCAAAGACAACTGCCATATGTCTCATTTTAGCCAGACTTGTGATTTTAGTCGGTAATAGTTAGTCTTGTGAGTCTCACTAGTAAGTCTTACTATTTACTTTTGTTAGAAGTCACTAGTCCTTGGGTAGACTGACGGTGGGTGTTAGTGTCAGCTGGGTATCAGAAACAGCACCATTGTGTGGTCAAGAAGAGCTTTACTACACAAAGAGGATAACAGGTTGGGTAGAGTTCCAGACATATAAGCACATACTGTAGATGCTTAGGGATAGTAATGGATATAGAGTGCAAAAAGCGAGGGGGAGAAAGTGAGAGAAAGAGAGACAGGCAGAGACAGAGGGAAGGAGAGAGTGAGAAAGAAGGAGAGGGGAGGAGCGAGAGAGAGAGAGAGAGAGAGAGAGAGAGAGAGAGAGAGAGAGAGAGAGAGAGAGAGAGAGAGAGAGAGAGAGAGAGAGAGAGAGAGAGAGAGAGAGAGAGAGATGGCTGCTGTAAGCTACATGGACAAATGGTTAAAGCTCCACCTCTGATTGTCATGTCATCATGCCAGATTGTGGAATGAAGATAGCCAGCAAAGCAGCAAATGCTGCTCTGGATGGGAAACTGAGGCTCACCTTTACACTGTGAGGACAGAGAAGAAGAGGTGGGATCTGACTCCCACAGGCTCCTGGGTTGTTCCATACTCTACCTGGCTGTGCTCCTGGATATCTAAAGAGTTCGAGAGGACTGTCAGATTTCAATTCTTGGTAAGTCATTTCCCAATAGTTTTACTTTCAATTTGCTGAAAATCATGTTTTACACAAAAGTAATTTAAACTTTTTTCTGTTTGAAGTGAATGAGTTAAATTACTGTACCCTAAAAACAGCCCAAAGAAAGGGCCTTGTTAAGACCATTTTTATTTAAATAAAACCATGTCCATTCAACCCACACATCATTTTGTGCTGTAAGTTGTAAACAACTTTTCCGCCTCAGCCCCTAATATAAAAATAACTAAGGTAAAGCAAATCCCTAAGCATGTCACTGACACTAGGAAGCTATGGAGATGTTTGCTTCATGGACCCCTATGAAAATCAATCAACTGGTTTGGGTCCCTGGAAAACAGTTGGTTTCTGAGTTGTGATAGAGATTAGTCTCATTTCCATGTAGTGTTTAGTACATACTTGAGTTGAAGAATGTGAGCAAGACAATGTTGAACAAGGCGAAGCAGGCCCATCAACCATAAATCAGAAAGTATAATTATGAATTTGTGATTCATCAAAATCTTATAGTATCCAGTTATATGTTGAAACATGTAATGTTGATGTGCAAGAGGAACCACTATGTCAAAGGTCCATTAGGCTCCAGGACACATTCATAAAGCCAGAGCTAAAACATCAAACCCTGGTTATTCCTGTACTGTCCTTACCTGATTTAGCCCTGCTGCATTGAGCATGGCTTTTTAATGCTGATCCAGTTACTTAACATTAGGAGCCAACAGCATGTGGAACCAGCCCAGCCACACCAACACCATGACACACAGATTAGCCTGGGTCATTTCTGACTGAGCCTGAAGTTACTCTGCATCTACCTGCCAAGCAGTTTCCTGAGCTGAGGTCATTTGCTGACTCTGCAAAGTGTTTTTTGGGAAGTGTTATTTGGGAGAACATGTAGAGTGAGTGGAGCAAAGAACAACACTAACCAGGTAGGTGCAGATACGAGTGGTGTCTAAGGAATGTAACGGCAGTCTGTTATCTGACAAGTGCTGTTGTCAGTCATTATTGGTCTGGTTTATCTGAAGCGTTGTGAGCTCCCCGGGCCCTGGAAGATCCATTATCATTCTGTTACCTTTCCTCAGCGTGCTAGAGGTGATGTAGGCTGACACTATAAGTCCATCTCCACCGCTCTCCTTCTGGGTCTCTGTGAGACAGAAGATGGCCTCCGCGTCCGAGGACCCCCTCCTAGGAACAGGTCCCGATGAGGACGGCTCTGAGGTGTCTTTGTCTGGCAGTGAGTCCGACTCAGGAAGTGTACTTTCTGACGACTCGGTGCTTCCTGACTATCAGCGGGACGAGGGGAAAGGGGGTCCTGCCTCCACGTTGTATGCAGCTTGCTTTCGGAACGAACCCCAGGCTCTCAAGATCATTCTCGAGAGGGGAGTCACCAAGGAGGAAGTCATGGAGACAGACATCAATGGTTGGGTAGGATTTCCTGACAGACCCCAGTCTTTGGGTTCAAAAGTCCTCCAGTTGAAATTATGATAAAAAAAGAATTGTTTTTACACTGAGGCCTGAACTAATCAAGTATTCCACATAAAACATTTTTTTCTCTGTCCATACATGTCATATTTAAGTAAAAAGAAATTGTCCCCAACAGAACGGTCTGATGATAGCATGTTACAAGGGTTTCCTGGATATAGTCCACGGCCTTCATTACTGTCCCTTCATAGACATCAACCACCAAGACAATGATGGCAACACTGCACTGATGATCGCTGCTCAAGCAGGTAAGTGCTCTGCTCAACACTCAATATGTATGGTGGTAACATGTGTAAGGTTTATTCCTATTTTGTCTGTGCTTTTGTTCCTGACAACTTGTCTACATTTGTCATATTATGTTGTTGGCCAGGTCACATCAGCACAGTCAACTATCTCCTGAACTACTTCCCTGGAGCAGACACAGAGATCAGGGACTGTCGAGGGTTCACAGCTCTCATCAAAGCTGCCATGCAGGGCCGCAATGAAGTTGTAGCCGCCCTCATCATGGCAGGTAGTAATGACACCAGTTTGAATGTAACACAAAAATAGTGACAAGAGTTTTAAAGAGACTGGGCGTATGTGATGGAAACCAGAGCACTGAATATGCCTAAGCTGGCTATTGGCTACCCTGTTCTCTCTCAGTGTGACATAGACATGTAGTACACATGTGATTTATTAGATAACATACGATAAGTACAACAGTTCTCATCAGCCACCGGTTATTGAGTTGAATGAATCAAGAGTCAAGTTGGATAGGAAGATTAAGCCAATAGTGGTTATAAACACGGTTTGCTGCCAACCTCACAGGACAGACAGGGTGATGTTTTCTCAAGAGTAAGACAGTTGGAGAGAAGACTGAGAAGATTAAGAGGAACATCAAACATAGAGAAACAACAGTGAGTATAGATCAATAGTGTAGAAAGTGATTTAACAAAACCAGTTTGTACCAACCACATAATTCCTGTTTGCAGAACACAATTTGAAACAAAGATTACTGGTGAGTGAGTGTCAGGAGGCAGTATTGGTAGCCAACATCATCATACCGTGCTGTATATTTCTAAGTTTGCAATTCAGCTCTGGGTAGGTGAGTGTAGTAGTGACGCCAGACAGGTTTAAGGGATCATTCGGAGGACATCATCCCACCTTAACAAAGTCTCAGTAATCTTTTACTTGACTGCAGATCCTGGCTGACTGAGGATTAAGCTGGTTGGAGGGCTATTTTGGTATCGTCATAAGATCATGTCAACTGGATCGTGTCAAAGTCAAAATCTCAGCCAAATCCTTCCTTAGTGTTGTTTTTCTTGTGGCCAGCAAAACTGAAATTCAATAAGGCCCCCCAAAAGATCACAGAACATTTTCATATTTATGTTATTTAACGTACTGCAATTGTATTGTCCTGTAAGTTTTGAGGTAACATTGAAACAACCTGAAAATACCTTCCTTTCCCTTCCTCTACTATGTCTCAAAGGTGCTAACGTAAACGCAGTCGACTCTACAAAGAGCAGATGTGCCCGAGACTGGGCCCTGAAGACGGGGCGCTTCGATACCTTACACCGCCTCCGCCGCCTCAACCTGCGGCCCAGAGCTGAGCAGTTCTGCCAAAGCTACGTCTGCGAGTGGCCTGAGCTCCAAGTGCTGGTGGCCAAAGCCACGGCCAATAAGAGTGCAGGTGAAAAGATCACCCAAAGACTCAAATCCACCTTTGGCTTCAATTTTCCCAGAGACCCCCAGGATAACGGAGTGTTGGATCACATGGTGCGTATGACCACAGGTTTGTACAGCCCCCTGGTAGCCACTGCCTGCCGTCCACTCTGCCCCACCAGTCCCCCCATGGCAGGTAAAAGGCGCCTGGCTGTGCCGGAGCTGGTGAAGAAGCACACAGTGAAGGAGCTGGAGGAAACCTCTGTGTGCCATAGCACCAGCTCCATCTTCTGCATGACACCCTCCCTTCACTCAGCCGAGTCCATCACTGCAGCCTGCTGTGTGGACACAGAGCGCAGAGGCAGTATGCTGTCGCTGGCCCCCAATGGTGTGGCACACAGCTTTATGCACCGCAGCATGGCCCGCAGGAACAGCGTGTTCCCCTCTGGCTGCATCCCTCAGATCAAGGTCAGCAAGTCTGGAGAGCCTACACCCAAGAAGGAGAAGAAGAAAAAGAGGCACAAGGGCCACCTGGAGCCGCCCAAGTGGAAGTACAAAGAGATCAAGGATGAGAAGAAAAAGGAGAAAAAGAAAGCAGAGAAAGAGAAAGAAAAGAATAATAAAGAGAAGAAATAAAAGTCCATGCACCGCCAATATATTTCAGATTTTTTTCCACAGACAGTATTACCACCATATTCCCCTGTTGGACTCCAATGGCTTTATTTGTTTGTTTTTCGGTAACATGTTACATATCCAGGTGCTTGTAATGAGCGTTAATTGGTAATAAGGCCTTAGTAAGTTAGCAAGTCTTATTAACACATGTTAATGTTAATGTGCATCTTATAAGGGCCTTACTACCTAATAAATCATGCTTATTTTTTACCCTAGCACTAACCCCTTACTAATATTATTAACACTTCTACAGCCTTATTCACACATATTTAGATCAATACACTCATACATTTTCCTTAAACTAACGCTCATTACAAGTAACGGTTTTCTTTGTTAAGAACAAAAAAACATCACTGTGGATGTCAAATCTCACAATCAGCTACTATTGCATTACTAATGCAACTGAAAAAAAACTGTCCAGAGTTCAAAGTAAAACATTTTCTTTTAGTATTTTTTATGTCATTGGCAATGATGATTTTGTGGTGAATGCGTGCTCAACTCAGGGGTTTAGAATACCAAAGCTCACATTCACATGTAACCTACACTCAGGGATTGAATAACAGATAACTGATGGCTTTTGTAAATATGTAAATATTGACTATGGGCTTGTAAATCTTTATCAAATAAATTGTGGTAGTCATACAGTAGCCTATATAAATTGGCTGCATGCTTTTTGCATTTATTTCTGCTTACCATTTTTTAACTACACCTATGAAGCGGCTAATTCTGAAATTAGAACGATTTAGTTGTCTATAAAATGTTTTATTGTATATCTTGCAAATAAACTCTAGCGAAAGGTGGCTGTGTGCTTTATTATTACAAAGTCTGAGGCTAAGAGCAATGGTTATTTAAAGAGAACCTGGGAAAGGTTAAGACTGTAATCTCAGCTCACAGATTTACGCAACAGTCAGATATAGGACGGAAAGTCACGTGTTACGCTAGCAAACAAAGTAGTATACAATTAAGTGTATGATGCAGACAAAACACCAGCAAAAAGGTATTATTGTTTAGACAAGCAGAACTCCGGAATTATTTTATTGAGTACTGTTATTGAAGCTAACAGGTCTGCAACGATAAATCCAGATTTTATTTTTTTTGAAGGATCCCATTCTCCTGTGCATACTCCATTCCCAGATTAGTCCACCAGATGGGATCCTACGATTCTATAATAGAAAACATTTCCCATGTCAAGAAATAATCGAAGGATCACTGATGATTAGCGTTTAGAAGTCACCACCACCTTGAACTCCTGAATGGAATACTGCAAAGACCCAATATGCCAAACGACCTTGAACCATTTACATGTATTCATTTAGCAGACGCTTTTATCGAAAGCGACTTCCAAGAGAGAGCTTTACAAAAAGTGCATAGGTCAATGATCATAAACAACGAGATTGCCATTATCCATATATTTCCAAACTGACTAAAACACCAACCCTTCATCTAATAGTAATAAAATGCCTTACATCAGCAGTTGTAAGGGCATTTTTGATATTGAGCAAATGAGTTAGCATATACCTGGCCAATGGTTGGCTGCATACATTCTGTCTGTATGCGCAGGAGATGGAAACCTAAGACAAAACCCTTCAAAGGCACAGTCTGTTGGGTAATCAGCCCACTGGAGGTAAAGGATATTTATAAGATAAAGGCGTGAGGATTTATCGGTTACCTACAACAATTACCTTGTTGATATATGAATGCAGGACACACAGTCACAGTAAAACCTGCGATACATTTAGTCACAAACCACTTGTTTTAAAGTGGATCTTTAAGTTTTAAAGATCACCGGTATCTATATTTCTTCAACATTTACTATATATATATATATATATATATATATATATCTACAAATATACATCTAATCTCTCTCTCTCTCTCTCTCTCTCTCTCTCTCTCAATCTCTCTCTCTCACTCTGATGAGTAATACAATAAACTTGATTAAACCACTCTGGTATTTGAGCAACATATCTGAAGGGCCGCACCCTTGTCGGTGGAAACATTTACATCAACTTGATACCCAAGTATAGACTGTTTCAGGTATCTGATGCCTTTGGAATTTGTGTTCTTACTCTGTAAATAGTGAACACGAGGCCTATACTTGGCATGAGATGTGTGTGAGTATGTGTTCAAACTATGGCCTAACAATCGCCCTCTTAAGGGTGGGTGAGCTGTCATGCTTTAAGTCACATTATCAGAAGTGGCTTGAACTACTGCCAAATGTCATATAGCCTGCAAATTATTACGGCTAGTATATTATAGGTTTAACGTCTTCATCCACATGAATAATTGTTTTTCTGTCGACATTACAAATAACAACCTAAGTGTTCTGTCCCTTTAAGGCATTTGATCCTGGCTGGTTAGCCGTTTGCGTGTGTATGAGTGCGTGTATTGTAGCTATGCCTATGTGCTTCTGTGAGCCTTGCTCGTCACACATACTATCTTAAATTTATGCAATGCAATGGGACTCTAGCGACCATGGCTAAGAAACGGCTCTTATTAACACTGTTCTTGTTTGTGGGCTCATATGGTACTTGTGATGGTGAGTAAACGATATATTCTTAGCTACTACTCGTTTAGCGACTGAATTATTATTTTATCTAATCTCGGTGTTGCTCCTAGCATCGCTTAGCACAACAACATGGCGCAAGGATTTGGATGCTGTCTAGCTTGCTGCCAATCTAACAAGCCGAATTTAGCAGCAAGGCTGACTGTTAAAATATTATAAAAAGCGGCGAGAAGTCTCAGTCAATGTTTTAGTCATGTTCTACATACATGTCTGACAGGCAAAACTACTGCCAGACATGTCTTGGTCGCTCTTGCAGTTTCTGGCTCGAGCGTTTGTGTAAATAAGAGGGCATCACATATGACATGTGAAAACACATGTGTGGTGAAGTCATTTGCCGTATCAGCAGATGTGAAAATATAGCTACTGGAAATGCATTCAAATTCTAAATACTTTGTTGTTGGTTGAACTCCCTTGAAATACTTGGGCCCTAAAGTATTGGTAGCCTATTCATGTTGCTGTATTTTCAGTAACCAAATTAATTAGTAGCCTACTAATGAATAATAAAATGCTAAATATCTCCATTATTAATTACGATAGATATCTTCTGTATTGTTCCCATTCAAACCATTTTATCACTTTTTCTACAATATCTTTCAGGAATCTTAAATGTTTGTGAATGAGACATTGTGAAGCAGTAGGCTGCTTTTCTGACATTTAAGACCATGCTATTTTTTATATTTCAACACAATACTCACTGGCAAGCGGGCAAGGTAGATTCAGAAGTTGACCTATTTAGCTTTCAAGCGCTGCTGTACATTGCTAAATAGGCTATTGTGTGCTACCCAACCAACTGGGGTGTCCTGAAGCTTCTCGTAATTCGAATAAGTCCACGATTATGATAAGAATACAATAAGTAAAATGAAGGTTTAAGGAGGAGAAATAGGCCAGCAAGGTGTGCGTGTGTACAGACGCGTAGTCTAATGAACCTGATAGCTGCTGCTCAGAATATTTCTGGGCCAAAGGCAGGAAGTGAATGTCTTGATAAATGCATGGGGTACTGACAGCAGACTGAAGACAGTTGAAATCTAGGTCCGTGTGGGTGTTTGAGAAAGAGGGCAACCCCATCCGGGGAGGGGCACTCCTTGACACACACATCCTGCTCATCTGTGGTACACAAATTGTCTCAATCAACATCAACTGATGGGTCAGATCAATGCATAACTGATTGGACTGAAAAAGCTCTCTCTTGTTTCCATCTCTATATGTAGTACCTTTCTCGTATCCATCCATCCATCCATTCCTCTCATAATTTCACCCTCTCTCTCTCTCTCTCTCTCTGGCCTTTAATTCTTTTCAGACAGAGAAATGTGCTGAGTATAGGCCTACTGCTCTATATTACTCTGATCAATATTTGAAACCACGTATCAGAAAATCATTTCAAAAATAATTTTCAGTTGTAGCTCCCTGTGATACCTTTACTGAAACACGACACATGATCTAACACTACTATAAGGAATGTTGCTGCAATCTTTATTTTATCTTGACTGTGGTGACCTTATTTTGTTTCTAACAAGTAGCAAGGCATTCTGTTCTTCATTTTGAATAAAAGTATTCAAAATCCTGAAAAAGGTCTGCCACTTCAAAATTGCCATGGTAAAGGATGCCATTGATTAAAGATGACTTCAAATCAGTGTGAACATTTTTTCAGTGAATCCAACTTAAGTAGGAGTACAGTATTATAATGTTTTTAATAAAATGAAAGGGATAAGTAGCCTATTGGATTTTTGTTCAAGTATCAAAATTATCAATGTGATATCAAGTGTATTAAAATAGTAAGAGTAGAGAAAAAAAGTTGCAAATTTTTGGTCCAGTAAAACATGTCTCCCACTCACTGTTCTCTCTCTTGTCTCTCTCACACATAGGACTGCCTGTAAATGGAATGTTGTTTGTTGGTTTTGTTTGGAAAGATTAAGACTTTCTGTCCACCAATAAAACCACAAAAATCCTATTACATGTTATGTTGTATTCTTTGTTCTCTTAACATGATGGAGATTTACATGTAGACTTGTTTGTTCAGGAACTTACCTTTTACATCCAGAGCCAACCAGTAGTCTCTGTGAGTCAAGGCAACAGAGATGTCATCAGAGCAGCCCCTCTGATTGAGGTATCTCCTAGTCTCTGAGTTCATAGGTTTGACCTCATTTAAGATCCATCCAATTAAACCACACCAGCCTTGATATTATCAAGGTTAGATGGTTAACTTTTCCATGATTCTTTCATTCTTTTTATGTACTTGTTCGGATGAGAGCATGAATGCAAACAGATGGGATGATTGTTTGCATGCGTACCAGACAGTAGCTGGGCAATAAGCAGGGGTTGAGACCAACTGATTTGTTTGGAAAGACTAAGTGGCTTGATTCTAAGTATGGGGGAAGGTGATCTAGAACATCAAAATTATATCTGTCCTGCTGTATAAAATCTGGGAAACAGACCACCTAATTCCATGGAGCAACATGTAAGATGCCCTTTTGGGCTATCTTCTGCCAAATGAGTCATTTTGTTGTTTGGAGAGCTGTCTTTCCGTTTATCTCTGTTCTATCAGCTGCATGTAGACTTCTGCTCTCCTCTAGTCACTCCATTGATTTCTATTGTTTTTATCCCTCTCAAATTAAGATGCGGCTTCCTGTCTAAAGTCCAAGGACTCGTGTGTCAGGGCCTCGGGTATTTGAGGCCAGCCTCCCATGGGTACCACAGCAGAGAGACGATGTAATCACATACTGTATGCTCACTCATAATTTAGCTTTAGACAATACCTGCATTAAGGCTCGGTACAAACAGACTCTTTTACAAACCCAGTTCTGCGTTACATTTTATGTTTGTATATTTTCCATTATTCCTATCCAACACTGATTACAAACCTGTGGCATATCATCAAGCTATTTTTAGGCAGGTTTCTACTCCTAAACAAACACTTGTATGTACATGTACGTCTTGCATTGATTGAGTGTGGTGAGGGAGTAAGTGAACACGGTGAGGGTGGAGTGGTATGTTTTCTCTGCCTGGTGGCATCAGGTTGTCTTACTCAGCTACATGTCTGGCTGTGTTGAACTTCTCCACCACCCTGTCCTATCATCTAGAGGCAGCACTTAACGACACTCCCAGATCACAACCACCCCCACATTGTTCTTGGCGTCGGATTCCCAGTATCTCAGCCCGGGTTTGAATTTGGGGGTCGTTGGATAGTTGTATTTACGGATGCTTTTACAGAGCGTATCAGCATATTAATGCAAAGTATAGCATGTTTGATTTTACACCAGTATTTACTTGAGGTAATAGGTTTGCTAATGAGAAAAATGGGTAGAATTACTGGAATTTGGAGTTTCACACTATTGGCCAATGACAGTTACTGTTGCAGCTGGTCATGCTCTCCATATACAAACACACATACCCCATTACTGCAGGGGGTTTATGACATGCATCCATATTGTATGCCCCTACCTGCCATTGTTCCGTCCCTCCATTTCCTGTATCTGTCCTAACCTACCCCCTGTGCCCCTCTCAAAACGAATCCCAAAACATCCTCCTAAAAGTGTCCCCCCTCCACCCATTTTATCATCCTGCCCTATCAAGCTAGACTGGAAAGGGGGGTTACCCTCACAGCCCCTCCTCTGGGTCTGGGGCTTTCCTCCCAGTCTCTTTGCTTGTTGGGGTAGATGGCTTGTGGTTTCCTATGTAAAAGCCACACAAAGGCCCAATGTGACGACACAGCTGAGAAGATTATCAAACTGTATTGTGGGCAGAGTCCATTTTTTTCCGCTCTGCAGTGTAATTAAATCTCTGCATTTAACAGAGAGACCTTTTGTCTTTGAGCTTTCTTTTTTTATGTGGGTATATAGTATATGCACAGTCTACAGTATACAGTGTGTTGGTTGATTATATCATATAACACATGTTGTTCCTGACTTGTTGTCTGAGCGAACACACTGAACAATACCTTATTCTGTCCTATTTCACTGAGGATATTTAAGAAAAGTTTTTATTCTAGCTGACACACTTGTCTGGAAAGACCAGAGCATGCTGAAACACTTACTTTTTTGGGCCATGAGTAAGTCATACTTGTCTAGATTGGTTTAGTTCAAATGGATAGCTTACGTGTACTCAGTGTCAACCCTCGGCCCTGTGGAAGAAGTAGACCTTTTAAATTTGTCTGGAATGTTTGTTGATTCTATTTGTGATGTTCATTGGGTACATGTCTTGTTTTCCAGCACAAACTCTCATACATTCTTTGAATTATTTTTGAAATTATTTGTAAAGCTTGTTTATCCTTCTATAAATTAATTAAGAAAGGTATTGATGCAACGTCCCCTTTTATAAGGAAAAGTGTGTCTGTGCTTCAGCCCAAATAATTGTTGTAGACGTAAGATGGTGTCCTGGAATTGGAATTAGTCAAATCCAGCACCATTGGTAATGTATTGTCCTTGACTGCCCTCTGCTGGGTATAGCCTTAAGGTACATCAACACAACAATATTGTAAAGTTTGTTCTCTTTTCCATCGACCTGTTCCAGGTCTGTGGTGTAACTGCACTACAGCACAATGTGCAAAGACAGGCTTCCAGTGTGAGACCGACGGGGCCTGCATGGCCTCCTCCTCCTCCATAAATGGGAATGAGCAGCACATTCGTATCTGCATCACCAACGACAAGCTGGAGCCTCCCGGCCAGCCCTTCTACTGCCTCAGTGCTGAGGGCCTGTTAAACACACACTGCTGCTACACTGACTACTGCAACAGCATCAGCCTCAAAGTACCCTCTGGTGAGGACACACATGAGCATGCAACATGCAAACGTTCACACCCAAAATGTATCACATGGTGCGCATAGTTTTGGGGATATAGGCCTACAATCAACTTCTCACATAGCACATCGTCCCTCTTCTATGTCTTTTGTTTTCTCTCCCTATAGTGACGTCTCGGTTGGGCCTGGGGAGTGGTTTTGGCCCGGGGCGCACATGGGGTCCTGTGGAGCTGGTGGCGGTGATTGCGGGCCCGGTATTCCTGCTGTGTGTGCTGCTGATGCTAGGGGTCTTCCTGTTCCAGCACCACCAGAGGACCTACAGCCACAGGCAGAGGCTGGAGGTGGAGGACCCCAGCTGTGACCACCTGTACCTGGCCAAGGACAAGACCTTGCAGGACCTCATCTATGACATGTCCACTTCTGGATCTGGCTCCGGTCAGTACTACTAGTACTTGAGGGCCTTGAGGTGCAGAACTAGTCAATGTGTCCCTTTTACTCCTGCCACACCTCAATGTAGTTTTCTTCCATTCTCACGCAATTATTTTTGTTCAGTTGAGGCAGTGGTAGGATGTGGCACATCCATGTTAATGGCAAACGCTGGAGGGGAAGCTTTGTAGGTGCATTCTGACCAGTGTTCTGTTCCTGCCCCTCGTTGTCTTGTGTTAGTGCAGGTCTCCCTCTGTTTGTACAGCGCACCGTGGCACGGACTATCGTTTTGCAGGAGATCATTGGGAAGGGGCGTTTTGGGGAGGTGTGGCGTGGTCGCTGGCGTGGTGGGGATGTGGCGGTAAAAATCTTCTCATCACGAGAGGAGCGCTCTTGGTTCCGGGAAGCTGAGATTTACCAGACCATCATGCTTCGTCACGAGAACATCCTCGGGTTTATCGCTGCTGACAACAAAGGTAAATGCTTTCATCAAAACCCTCAAGTTGGGCTGGTTGCATGCTCTTAGAAAGGGTATACTGTGTAAAGAATTGTATCTGTATTTAATCTTTGTCTTCTCCCTCTTAGATAATGGCACCTGGACCCAGCTGTGGCTGGTGTCAGACTACCATGAGTATGGCTCTCTGTTTGACTATCTGAATCACTACTCTGTCACCATCGAAGGCATGATCAAGCTGGCATTGTCTGCTGCCAGCGGACTGGCACATCTGCACATGGAGATCCTTGGCACTCAGGGTAAGAGATGTGTGTGCGCACATGATCAAACTGTGACATGACATGTCAGTATATTTACACAACTGTTTGTATTATTTACGTTTTTTTAGCGGCTCCCTTTCTCTGCTATTGATATCCACTCCCCTGTAACTGGCCCCCATTTTTACAAACAGTGAATTGAGGCCAGTCAGTCTAGCCTGGTCCTAACCAGACCCTTGTACATTTCATTTGTACAGAGGGTCTGGGATCACCCCATTGACAAGCGTTAACTTCCTTGAAGGCGGGTCCTCTGTTGAAGTTTAAAACTATTGGATCTTCCCAGAGCCACTCTGATCTGCCATAACCAATCGCAAGCATTCGTCTTAGCCAACTCCTTCACCACTACTGTAACGGAGCTAGCTGTCGTAGCTGGAAAATCAAACTTTCCCAAACCCCGTGGGGAGGAGGGCCACAACATCATGGCCACCAACAAAACTCAGCAAGGAATGTTCTTGCTCCGGCTTTAACTTATGGATATTCGGCAGCATTGCCACAACCGCAGAATAACTTCGCTCGCATCTTTCTCCGCCGCCATTACTGAACTACTCAAACTAGTGCATGACATTAACATCATTGTTCTCAGCCACTCCCTCTGTTTGCTGATTGGACCTACAAAAAATGTGTTCCTGAAAACCGACTTCAGAGCCTAGCTTCCAGACCTAGTACTGAAGCAAAATCCAAATTGAGCGGAAGTACGTAGGAGGGCAGAGCCAGGCTACAGTCAGTCTATTCTCTCACCTAATAATCAGACCTGGGTCAGTTACAAACCAGCACCTTCATTGAGTGGCTTATACTGAGTTTTTAGGGACTATATACTTTGTAAATAACTTTAATCCACAGTTCATTTAGAAAATGGCCACACACTAATTCTCCTTACATAGTTATATTGTTTTATCAGTAATGGTTGGGATGAATGTACAGACGACCTATATACGTTTGGTAGATAGCCTAACTGTTTTTGTGGCACCTAGGTAAGCCTGGCATCGCCCACCGAGACCTTAAGTCTAAGAACATATTGGTGAAGAAGAACAGTACCTGTGCCATTGCTGACCTTGGTTTGGCTGTTCGCCACGAGTCTGTCTCCGACACAATCGACATCGCCCCCAACCAGAGAGTGGGCACCAAGAGGTACATACAAACTCACAATGAAGTGACCCTTTACAACCTAGAAAAGCATTTCCTAACCACTTAACTGCGGGGTCCTTTTCTCACAGGTATATGGCCCCTGAGGTTCTGGATGAGAGCATCAACATGAGACACTTTGACTCGTTTAAATGTGCAGATATCTACGCCCTGGGCCTAGTCTACTGGGAGATAGCACGCCGCTGCAATGCTGGAGGTTAGACAGCTCACTATTTTACACACCATCACAACATAATTCAGGACTTGGTTGAGTTTGTATTTGTTTCAGGGCTGGTTGTGAATTGTAATTCCAGTCAACTGACATGGATTTGCCTTCTTGGTTAGTTGGTGACCTGACATTTGATCCGGTTCTAGGTATACATGAGGAGTACCAGCTGCCGTACTATGACCTGGTGCCCTCTGACCCTTCCATAGAGGAGATGAGGAAGGTGGTGTGTGACCAGAAACTACGACCTAACGTGCCCAACTGGTGGCAGAGCTATGAGGTAAGGTGTTAGTCATGTCAGTTTGAGTCTTATCCAATCCGATCCTAGCTGCTTCCTATCCAAGTCTTCCCCATATCTATTTAACTTTCTTAAGCTTATTTTACTCATCTTCACCAAACCGCCAGACCAGATGTATCCTCAGAACTTCAAAATGTTCTCCTGTTCCCTCCTCCCTTCCACTAGGCCCTGCGTGTGATGGGTAAAATCATGAGGGAGTGTTGGTACACTAATGGAGCTGCCCGCCTCACTGCCCTGCGCATCAAGAAGACCCTGTCTCAGCTTAGCCAACAGGAGGACATCAAAATCTGAGATAGAGACAGAGAGAAGAAAGAACAGACAGAGAGAAAGTGAAAGAGCAATGGCCCAAAGACTTTGGGGGGGAGGGGGGAGACCCTGTCCTAGACTAAGGGACAAGGTTTTATTTGCTAAAAGAACGCACAAGTTAAAGAACAAATAGACTGATGATGAAAGCTAAATTGAGGTGGAAAAAAACCCTCTCCTGCCAGTTTGTCAAACCCCTTGAGTTGTGACCAGCCCTACCTCGCCTGCTCAGCTAAAACTACTGATCCGTCCTATCCTCCCCTGCCCAGCAGCCCCTGCCCTGACAGCCTCCTCACTCACAGCTGTCCCTACTGAATTGGCTGCACACTGCAATTACTGCTACTATTAATACTGCCCCCTTCAGTGTCTCTGGTTGAATAAAGAATACAGCTGTTTATTTAATAACAGCAGATGTCAGTTAACTGCATCCTTTTTGTTCAGTTAGTAGGTAAGTTTCCTTCAGTCAGGATTTTTTCTATTTAACTTATTTTGAGTTTTTCTGCCTTTTCAACTTCATCAGTTGAGGAGGGAGGAATGAATTCTGGATAGACTGAATCTTATTTAGTCAAATCCTGCTGAATAAAGACCTGCATCTTTGTGGTTTTTGCTCCACTGTATTTGTAACTCTTTCTCTGTCACCTCAATCTAAGACAGAAATTGATATAACAAACTTGTGACTATGGTGAGCGAGTCTATTAACTGTATTGAAGCCAATACACTTCTGAATCATTGTTGTTCTTTCACACCTCCATGTTCTTTTTCCCTCAGGGTTTGTTTACCCTGGCAAAGTGTAACCACTGTATATACAATGACTTTTTTAAAGTAAGATGATGTACATAACTCCTGGAATTCATTTTTATTTTTCTTTAAATATTTAAATCATGGGTATAATGGTTGCACCTTTTATACTGGTAGTAAATGTGAGAAAAGGAGAATGGCTTGTATGTGCTCAATTATCCTCTACTGTACCAATCCAAAGCAACACAACTGTATGTCAGTCACTTCTGAGTCATCGGAGCACATCCTGAACCCTTTCTATGCTCTCTTGTGATGTAGAACAGTATTTGATTCAATATTTCACTCTGTATCCTGCAATCAACTATCTACCCAAAACCTCCTTGATATGCAAGTTGTATATAGTTTGTATCATGTGCACCGACTCAGATGTTAAACAATTTTTTTGTCCACAGTTCCTTTGTTTTTTTCTTTTTAGGAAACATGGTTTTGCCATGATGTATTTGTCCCATATTGTTGCTAATTTCTTTTTAGGCTCATAAGGTACTACTGATATGAAGTCTTCCTTGTCATGTTATAAAATCCAACCAGATGTCCTATAGGAAAAAGGTTGACTGGCCGTGTGTGCACTATTCCACTAACAGAACACAACCAAATTGTCAAAAACTGTTTTTTGGGGGACTCGATTGGTGCAAGGTGCACATTTCCCAAACCATAGGAGACGATAGTTTCTTTTCACTTGAATCAGTTCTCAAAAGTGATTAATATTTGATTTTTTTTTGTAACTGACAGGGTCAAAACTACCTTTGAAAACTTAATAGGATATTTAGTGTGCTTTATACCTCGAGGTTGAACTTCATTGTGAATAAGAAATACTACTGATACTTGCTTCTCAGTGCTGTCTCACAGGAAGTAGATGTGCCTGTATTTATTTTAATCTTATTTAATCAAATCTGTTAGTTATTGTTGATTTCATGCTCATCTGCACTGTATTTTGTATACCTTGGGAGAAGTCCATCGGTAATGGTAACCTGAACATTTTTTGGACTGTGAGTGGGAGACCAGGACCTGGGTGTTATTACTGTATATTGAGTGGATGGGGAATGGTGATCTTATGCACATACTATGAGGCCAGGAGTTTTGCCTGGCAGTGTGTCCAGAAGCCTGCGGTTGATGGCATCATGCCTGTGGATACTGTACAAGCATGACCATCACCCAGAAAAGCTGTTGTATTGCACTATTGGTCGTTTTTGATGAAGCACTGTTGGATAAGGATACCCAGGTCTCTATAAAGGCATGTGGGCTCAAAGGCAACTGAATCCAAGTAAAAATGGCAGGACTAATTTCCAATTGTGTAAATAGGTATTCTATAGAGAAATAAAAACTCTGGTTTTCCAATGTATTGTTTACTTTTCTGTTTGTCCGCACACAGTAAACACAGTGAGCTAATGTCCCCATCAACCTTTAGAAACCGTCCATATGCTAATTAGACTTATTTTTGACTGGTAAGTACTTATATAGCCTAACACTCAATGACCTGTCTGACCTTCCCACCAGATCTTTACATGTAAAAAAAAAACTTACAAGACAACTGCATAAGAGAAAATATTTATTTGCTCATGCATTCAATTGAAGTGTAGAAAACAAAACTGCACTTTCATTGATAACATCTCATCAATGTTATAATCAGAGTAAAAACTTTTTTTGCATTTGAAAGTATACTGACTCAATGGTGCAATGAGCTCTCTTTCATATGCTGAAGCATGAAAGGTGAGCCTTTGGAGCATGTGCATGAGGAAAGTGCTGGTTGTAATTGGAAAGCTAAAGTTGTGGTGTTTCCTACGTGCTGTGACCGAAAGAGGGCACAGTCACTGCAACAAGATGGTCCCCCTTTTTGTCCTTCAATACATAACAAAATGTAAATGACAAACCAGTTCATATGCATTCAACACATCCAAACATAAGTGGAACTGGGAATGTTTCTAGAATTAGAATCTCATGACAGCAGAGGAACACACATTTTCACTGGACTCAGAAAGTTTGCATTACCTTGGTCAAAATACCCCAATTGACTTCTGAGAGATTGTGATGCCAATGATTGTGAAGCACAAGCCATAAAAACATTCATTATTAAATAAGGTGTTTAATATTATAATCAGGATCTATTTCTGCATTTGTATTTTGTCCCAATGTGGTTTCCAACACTTACATTTCAAACAATACTTCAACTTAAGATATATAAAAATCACAAGGAAATAAAATACAATAAAACAAACAAAATATGAGAATGCCAGATATAAGTCAATGATAACTCAAGATAAGAACACACATATTTAGTGGTTGTGTATTTAGAATAAAGTGTGTTGTTAAAAACATTTACGCTACAATTTACATCCTCTTACTGCCGCTAAGATAGCTTTAGGATGCTTTCCAAACAAGCTACATTGCAGTTAGGCTGCACAGCACACGAGAGCTGGGGAGATGTCAAGATAATACACCCATGATCGCATCATTATGATAGAGTAATATATGATGCTGCAAACAGAATTTCAGTAAAGCTGGAAAGCCACATCAAATCTATGACACGCCATCCTGGGATTGTCCAGATGATCAGCAAGACTCGACCCCTGAAGGATGAATGAGGCCCATACATGACTTCATAGATCCAAATATAATATCAGGATACTTAACCACTAAGAATTGATTGGTCAGACAAATTAACATAGTTCTTTGTTAAGTAACAAAATCGAATTAATATAGGACTTCAACTACAGATTATAGAGTAACTGGGCTGGCTAGATACTTTGGGTCCACTTCAGAAGGTCTGTCTCATTTTTTTTGGTTTGCTTGAGTTTTGGCTTTGACTTCTGTATATCCCTCAGTTGTTACTTTACATAACGTTTCTATATTGCTACACTGACAAAGTCAACAGACTCCACATTGTTGCAAAGAGGGAGGGAGGGAAAGAGATTGTCATGTGCTATACACAGGACAGGGACCTACATGAAGACATTCACACTGAACCCCTCTGACATGCCCCTCCTTCTCCCTCTCTTCCTGCCCCCTTTCTTCTATGATCTACTTCCAATTATTATTCAGCCCCTTCCCTTTGTAAATCGATCAAGCAGTTCCTAAAAATAAAAAAAAGAATAAATCACCAAAGAAAAAAGAAAAACTTAATAAATAGATTATTTAAAACATTTACATCCTAATGTTTGTATTTATTGTACCATTCTGTATCATGTGTCTATCATGTCAATGATCATTGCAGAATTGCTAGGTAAGGCGGTGTTCTCACCCTCGTCTCCGTTGGTGAGCACTAGAGCTTGAAGGATGTCTGAGAGGGACACGATGCCCATCACCACTTCCTGCTCATCCACCACCACCAGCCTATGCACCTGGGGAGAGCACAACTTATTATTATGTATTATAATCCCCTAGCTCCTCAGCTCCAGAAAAAAAACAGATGGGTAGCCATTTGGTTTCCACATGGGGGCACTTTGAATATAGCTCTCATATCTTGAATCTCTAGAAACTCTTACAGTTAAAATAATGGGGGGCACAGCGTTATGTTTGGGCAGGCATTGGCAGTCAACCCGACCCTGTTAAATAGCCAAATATTCAGTTAATATGCTTGCTTCAGTGATTTTATTTTTATCAAAATGATAGTATTTTTAGTTTGGGAATTTGTGACATTTTGCCAACTTTAAGTAATTCAGTCTGTGTAAAATAAGTGAAAAGAGCCAGCACCAGATTTACATCCATGATGATAATTAATACTGAATTACACAATGTTAATCCATCTATACAATATGAAAACAAAGGGAAATAGCAAGATGAAGGGTACAAGATACATCAGACATCTTCAGAAGGATGGCTACTCAAGTTCATGTCATAGCAAAACACAGCTTTTATGGTTCCATGCACACTTTAAGCATAAAATGTTCCAATATTGGACCTACACATAAATGTTTAGATGTAAACATGGACACATCTCCTCACCTCAGCGTCCACCAGTCTATTGATAATGGCCTCCAGCGTATCCCGTCTGTTACAAGTGAGCACACCCTCAAAGTATTGGGAGCGGTGCTGCAAGGCTTTGGTCACGGTCACATCCAGGTTGTTATACGTCTTTTCTGCTGCCAGGTTCTGTACAGGCACATAAGTAGTGACATGTCTATCTTTGAACATCCCCAACTAACAAAAACTAGACTCTCCTGCTAATCTGAGACTAACTTGCTGCAGCACAGCTGTACAATACTTACAATTACATCAAATTTGGAGTAGATGTCCACCACTCGACCTATGTGTTAGAGAAAATACATGAGTACATGGCACAAGTGAACCACTGACCCCCCACAAGTTGACCCACTCTTCTCTCCCCACTCACCATTGTCATCCACCACAGGCAGAGCTGACACTCGCTGCTCCACAAAGATTCCCAGTGCTGTGTAGATGGGGGTATCGGAGCGCACCACTGCAATCTTTTGGAATGTCCCAATACCTAGCTCCTCTAGGGTTTTTCCTAAAAAGGCTGGTTTCGGCATCTCCGATATCTGACACACAATAACACGGACCATGCGTATTACCCAAGTAGTTTGGCATCAAATCAACCATAGCACGTTACCTTGATAAACCTAGGTATAGGTTTCATTGGCTCGGCTTGTTAAACCTTGCACCACCCCCTACCTTAGCCCCAATAGTGTTGACAATTGGATACTGAGCTACAACATGACCAGCAGGTGATATAACGGGTTGTAAGAAACAAAATGAAGGAGACTCACAAAAAGTTTAAGGAACTTAAGGATCCTCTTATGTGTAAGAATGTAGAGGGTATTTCCTGTTAAGGGGTCGATGACAGGCAGTCTGTGGATCTTATTTTTCAGCAGAGATGACACAGCATCATACAGACTGGAAGGGAGATAAGTGTAAGACAATAAACAGAAAAATTAATACTTCAGTGGTGAAAAGACACCAAGCCGTCAAAGGTCTACCATATGAAGTTCAATACACCTGAAAAAGTTGCTTTTGATTGTGCTGACTTGGTTACAAAGAGTTACTGTTTTCTGCCTAGGTATTAGACTACCAGAGACTCACCTGGCATTGGGGGATATGCTGACAAGGGGCTTGAAGGAGTCTTGAAGGTACAGTTCTAAAACATTTAAATGAAAATATGTTAAAAGAAAAGTAGAGTTGTAGTTGCTCTTTTTGAGTGTTAGACATTGGATGTTATTTTTTATTCTACATCAGTTAATAAATGGTAATACCTCTCCAAGTCTCTATTTTGTGCTCTTCCAGCTCATATATTTGAACCTGAAACATTAGTGCAAGTTAAACATTAGAAGTTGTTCCATTACACAGGGAAGGGATAGCACTGTGCCATTTTTGGTTCTGTCTTGTATATTAGTCCTTGCACTTCAGCGTAAACATTATTCTTGAGAATGTAAGATGTAGTGAAATGTAGTGAAAAAGTAATAAACAACCCAGTTGTCTTACCAAAGGTGACTTGTAGTAGCGATGGAGAATGTTTATGAAGTCTGTGATGGTCAGCATACCTAGAACAACAGCAGGTGTTAAAACAGTATTATAAAACACATGTGACATTCATATTGTTTATCTAAGATTAAGCAAAAGAAAAAGGCTCTTACCAACAAAACACTGCTTCTTACTGTCCCACAAGGGGGCTGCTCTCACGCCATTTGACACCAGCGCAAAGAACGCCTTCTTAACCTTTTAGAAACAATTGTAGAAGGCACACATGTTAGATCTTGCCTTGTAAACCTCCACACATTTCACCGAACACATTATCCTTTTACCTGAAGTGATGTATCAAACACCACTAATTTGGAGCTGGTTGGCACCAGGTCATAACACCGATGAGACTTCATAAAGCGGGTGTACACATTGCGCTCTGGGTCTAACGGGAAATGAGAAGAATGTTGAGTCAACTGTCCATTCATAGACACATTAACAGTCATTGATACAGTATTAACAATATAGCTTAGTCAGCTCAGTTCTACATTATAGTTTACATTTGCAAAGCAGACCACATATTGTCCATTACAGTTAATTCTAATATGTAATATGAATGAGATTTTTTGAAAAATGTAACATTTATACCATCAATGACTGTGTCTTTTTTACTCTCCAAATCATCAAGAGCTCCTGGAATCTGAAAAGAAAAGGTCACACAACTCAGCGTGATGCAAGTTATTACAGAAGTTAGCAAGTGCTCGCTGTCGTTAATCATAAGGACTTGCTCTTGCCATCCACTACATTGTTCCTGCTTGGCAATACATACAATAGCATTGCACTCATTTGTTTGGGGGGCTAATTGAACCAATTATTCAAAATTGTCATATTATGTACCGACGGTATATAGAGATAAAGACCGATAGTTTCCACACGTCACTCGAAAAGCATTTAGAGCTAGCACATTTCAAATTCAAATAGGTAGCCTAGGTTGATAAAACTGTATAGCTGGATAATAAAGTATTATTGAGTCGTAATATCTAGCTACAGTAACTAATATTAAGTGTTTAGCTAATGTATTAGTTATCAAGCTAACGGACAGACCCTGAACTGATAGCCATCCAGCAGATGGCTAGACTTGCAGTTGGAGACTAGTTCAGCTAGTAAGTACACAGGAGTACTACTACTACTACCACCCACACTAGCTAAGAAAGCTAGTTAGCTAGCTACCAAAAGTTGTGGAGTCTGAAATTAACATGCAGTCGTTACCACAGCTAAATCATAGCAATTATAATTGGCAAGTACTGTAGCCTTCGATTCAATGTAGCTAGTAGTGGAAATGTAGCTAGCTGCAGTAGTTACTTTTGAGTTAGCTACTGTACCATTGAATCGTTCCAATTTCCAGCAAGTATACTGACCCCTGTCTGAAACACAATATAGTATGGTATTGTACATTCGTCTAGCTAAACTGGCGACTTACCAGTACACACTCCATATTCCATTCACTATTCTTCACTCCCTAAATCCAAACTTGTAAAAGAAAGTAACGACCAGATACAAGATCACAGTATATCCTTTCCAAGACCACCAGACTATCTGCACAAGACGCCTTTCCCGACAAGCTAGAGCTAGCAAATAGTGGTTAATGATACAACGACGATCGTGACATCCGAGTGTGGTGTTCTTGTGTTCTGCTAGCTAAACTTCCGCTAGCTCCTCCAACTCTAAACCTGGTTGGCTGACTCTTGTGACTCTTACATTGTGTCAATGACAGTGTAGCCGGGGGTTTAAATGACACAGCCTTCGTTCGCTACTTGTATTTCGCATGGATTTAAAAACAGTTATATTTTCTTCAGCAAGCGCCACTTCCAGACTTTTCTTTTCGACGGTAGGTAATATAACTCCCAGGTCCTAATTCATCATTAATCTACGTTCACAGTTGGGACATGGAATACAAAGGCTGACTGATAGTCAAAGACAATCAAAACGTTAAAGGAGTAAAGGATTTATTTATATATACAAAACTGTTTACAGCAAGATTTCTGAATTAACATGACCGACATGGGGATATCGGTGTCCCGGTTCACACCATCACCTGTTCTCACCATGAGGCCAAGTCAACAGAGAAGGGAGAAAAAAAACCTAAAGAGCACCTTGAGTCTTGTTGGGAAGCAGGTGGAGGAATTGGGGGATTGAAGAAGGGTAAGGCACAAGACACAGCATCACCAACTTATCTTCGACAGTCATTAATTACCAACTCATGGACTAGAACCCCCCCCCCCCAACCCCTTTTTATAGAGTTCAATTCTATAAAAAGCATAGGCTCATTATAATTTATTTGTAGGTAAGGCTAAGCAGGTCAAGCAAAACTGGTGGATTTCATATGCCTGATGATCTCCAGTTTGTCAAAAGTAACCCTGCAGACCCTGTATCCCCCCATGACCTGCTATACAGTCCACAATTTTAAGGAATTTACATGAATGCAAAAACTACAACTCCATATTCTATGTAATTATAGTGTACTTGCAGATATTCAATATAATATATTGAACACATTTGTATCATTTCAAAATATAACCAACAACACTATCAAACCTGTGTCTACGATCCTAGTTCTCTGGGATTAAAAGGCCACAACTTGTAAATATAACTGATCTCTTCCATTCTTCTCTAATCTAAATTTCCTTCAGAGGGCTGTTTTCTGAATAATTACATCTTAATTACTAGTCAGTCACATTACAGATAAATCTGAGGGGAAGAAAGCAAGGACCAATCTGCCAACCAGAACAGCTTGAAAAAACATCAACATGTATCAGAAAATAATTTTTTTTTTTTTTTTTTTTTTTCATGAAGACATGATACAGTTCTGGTGAAGAGTACCAACAGATGATTTGCGGAAAATTATAATGACAGAATGTAAATAATGGTCCATGCTAGAGCACATTCCACTACACAGCTGTGTAAAACTGAGAAAATTGGTTCAAGCACATAATAGGACATTGAACAGTTGTGAATGATAGTGATGTTCCAATGCCACAGATACAGCAGTGTGAACTGTGTCTCTCCCCTTCAAGGCCAGTGGATTGGCAAAAATATACAGACGACCTTGTAAAAAAAAAAAAAGTCAGGCATGTTGTGTAGGAATCAAGGCCTTTTCAGCCCTTTCTGTGCTTATGCAAAGTTAGATAACAGCTACATTAGCCACTGCTCCAACTTCCGATACATGGCTAGTTGATTGTTATCAAGAGATAAAACATATCTTGGATCCATCTCACTTGAATAAATGTGGGCTTGTGCATTTGGCAATCTCCTGTCTGGTTTATGTCATCCATACATATATTTGGGTAAAGGCCAACAGTGATGCTAAATATCTGGTTATGTGGGCTTTTAAAGCAGCCGTCAAAGCAACTGGCTACCTTTGTAAATCAATACTGAATTCCATTCAAGGAGCAAACTGCATTTGCAGTCTATTGTTGCTGGAAAGGTCATGATTGGTAAGGTCATGGCTGGTGATGTTGTGTCTTCTGTCTTCGTCAAATGAGCTTACTGCTGTCCTGGTTAGATCCTTTTACATCACTGCACACTTCTTCTCTTCAGAAGGACCGTTCCCATCTGCTTTCTCCATCTCCAGAATAATCCTCTTGAACACCTCTACAGCAGTCTGCATTGCAGTGGGTCAGATAGAATGGGTCAAATTCATCTTTACAAACTTTAGAATGCAAATAATTTTTTGAGAGCAGCTTTGAGTACTTTCAATACCTCATTCTCCTTGGCAGATGACTCCATAAATGCAGCTCCCCAAGAATCAGCCAGCTTTTTACCTTCCTCTGGCTTTATCATTCTGAAAAAAAGCAGCACCCATTAAATAGAATTCAAATCATACAACTCTCTCACATTATATATTTAATACATTCTTAATACACAAATGATACTCACAAGCCCCCAAAACAACAAGGCAGAAAACATCAGTCAGCAGCAAGAAAGCATGCTATAGGTATAAAACACATTCATTCAAAGTGGTAGGAGTGTTATCATTTACCTTTCCATATGAAGATCTTTTTTGTTTCCAACCAGTACAGTTGGCACTCTTAAAAATAAATAATAATAAATAAAAAAACAGATTAAAATGTCCTAATTTTGAAACAATAGTATTTACAACTATGAGAACCTTAGACATACTCTTTTACATAAACATACATACATACATAAACTTTTACAGTTGAAAGTTTACTTACTGTATTTTTCCAACCATATCTAGCAGCTTGTCATGAAGAACCTGAACAACTTCAAAACTAAAAATAAAACAAAAAGATAACTAATAAGTACTTGACTTCTCAAATATTTTGGTAAAAGAAAATAATCTGTCCCTTCAGGTTTATTCGTTTCTCACCTTTTCATGGAGGTTACAGAATAGACCAGGACATAACCATGAATATCCATTGAATGGGACTGAGGAAAAATTGAGTACTCATCCTGTACAAAAATAGCAGATAAAATGTTATTGTTGGTTACCCAACAATTATAGTTAGGCTTGTCACACTGATATGACCCAGCCTACATCACCAAGACAAATCCATTCAGACTAGCATTTATAGCACATGGTCCTCCTGAGAAACTCATAGAATTTTAATATTAATTTATTATAATATACATACACATTCACTGTACACTTAAGCGTTTCCTTTTACTATTAAGTCTGTAGCTCATATGTTGAATGAAAAAACTAACATTAGCATAAACTGGTGGTCCCTATTCAAGTGCTTTCTCAAAATTGAGGAGTTTAACATTAAGCTTAACCCGACCTGTCCGGCTGTATCCACCAGTTGAAGGTTGAAGTCTTGACCATTCACAGACACCATTTTGTTGAACGCTGTAAGAAAATGAACAACATATCTACTAATTCACAACATATCTGGGCACATTAAGTTTGTTAGATCTGTATTTGCTGTGAGTGACACAACTCATGAGTCATGCATCAAAGACAATAAATAAAAGGACACTCACTGTTTTCGATGGTGGGATCATAGGAATCTACGAACTGTCCTTCCACAAATTGAATTGTAAGCGAAGATTTCCCTGAAAGAAGTACGCCGGGTAATTAAACAGATCAGTACGAAATGAAATCGCTGTTCACATTACATTAACAATTCCTCTGATTTATCTAGTCAACGCTACTGTATAACTAGGCAGAGCTAGCTGTATACCTTGGCTAGCACTAGCTACTCTAAAGAACCAATCTGACGTAAATGGATTATAATACGAAATAATTGGTTATTATAACAATGATTGGGCTCCATTTTGATTTCACTTTTTTAGTAAAATGGGCAAGGCGCAAAGTTGATGGATTACCTAAATTAGCTAACTGTCACAATTGTAAACAAAGAACGCTAGCTAGCTAGCTAGCAAGCTAACTAGCTAGCATAGATAGCGGTGTCACTCACCTACAGACCTGTACCCTATCACAGCGATCTTCCTGTATTTTGGTTGAGGCATTGTGGTAAGAAAAAACTTGGATTAATGTTTGTATAATTGTTAAACTAGCTAATTTTAATATCGAAACAAAAACTTTATCGCCTCATATGTATCACGTCACGTGACAACAACAAACTTTTCAAGACCACTCGAGCGCACAACGCTGGGCCTCAAGTTGCAACTTCTAAACAGAATTAAAGCACTAAGGAAAAGTACTTCGGTTGATAATTATTATCAAACCTTTTTCGATATAAGTATCTATATCAATGTTTCGTTTTAAATTATAAAAGTAGCTGTATTTTAAACTTAAAACGGGAAAGAAAAAAGGCTTATTCACAGCAGTTGCTATACGCGAGTCTCAGTGTCGAAAACTAGACATTGAGCAAGCACACCGTCGTAAAACTATTTACGTCACATTCTTACACGAGGGAATGTGTCTTACTTTGTACTGTAGAGGTCACTCTCACCCACATTTTTTTTAACCTACTTCTTGATGTCGGACCATAACACACGATCCAACATTATTTAATAATTGTTTTATGTTTTCTTTGTTCCTAGCTATATAACTCTCTCTCTCTCTCTCTCTCTCTCTCTCTCTCTCTCTCTCTCTCTCTCTCTCTCTCTCTCTCTCTCTCTCTCTCTCTCTCTCTCTCTCTCTCTCTCTCTCTCTCTCTCTCTCTCTCTCTCTCTCTCTCTCTCTCTCTCTCTCTCTCTCTCTCTCTCTCTCTCTCTGTAGATACACATTGTGTGTATATTGGGCTAATAGGTATAATTATAGGTAAATAATGTGATTGTTACACTCACACAGGGATATCGGTATAGCTCTGGTAGATATTGGACTATAGATCAACAAGTTGAAGATTAGACAAATGGCATAGGAAAAAGAGACATAAATATAGTTTTTTTTTTATCACAGCAGTAAAAATAAATCTAGCTTTGACACCCTTTATTCATTGTTTAAACTGAGTACATTAACATGTCCTTATTGTGTAATGCAAAACAAAATCAGCTAGGCTACAGATCAAGTACCATTGTTTACAGCTTAGGCATGTATAGTTGACAACACATTCGACATTGGTATGTGAGGAGTTTCAGTTAATTAGAACATTCTCTGGAAGTCAAGATATATGAACAGACTAAATGAAAGAAGAAGGTGCTTGTAAAAAAACATGTCTTCCAATCAAGTGAATCATTTAGCTACCTGTATGTGAAAAAATATATACTGTATATAAAATTAAAATACATAGGCACATAAACACATATACATACTTTACACACATACACCGATAGGGACATTGTACATATTGTAAACTAATCACAGTTTCACTTGGTCATAAATCCAAGGCATTAATTTAGTCCACCTTGTTTACAGTAAAATTAGGTAGGTACGATTTTGCAGTGCTAAAAATTAGCAAAGGAAAAAGGAGAATAATGATTGAATGAATTGATGACAGAATTAAGTAAAATATATGGCTACTTATTTAGGTGCACCTGGTGACAATGGAAATAGAATGGATGAGAAAGAGTGGAATTATTGAACATTTCTTATTTCAGCTCTGACCACTCATCCTTCAATACACTAAAGTCCTGTTTAAAGGACATGCTTTAATAAGCAGTAGCACACATATTGGCTAATTAAAAAGTCAATGAATCTTTGAGAGTCCATTTGCTAATAGGAGCCTGAGTGGGACAGTTGAGCGGGACACAGTCATTGGCAGTTTATGTAGACCTGGAGAGAAAGGACATTTTAAAAAGGGAGTAGGTTAAACTGTATGTTTATGGATGTATGTATACACTTGTGTATACGTGTTTACATCTAAAATAACATACCAAATGCTCGTATCAGTTCTCTCTGCACAGTCCAAGTCAGTGTGTTGATGAGACAGGCAGAGGTCAGCCCAGCAAACAGAATGTTGTATAGGAACACAATGTGGAAGTTCCCAAGCCAGTTGTACCGTCCAAAATCACCCAGCAGATCAAATCGGGTGATCCCTGATTAATACAACAACATGTAGTAAGATTGAATGGATTTCAGGTAGTGTACTTTTTCTTTTTTACTTAGTGTTTATACTTGGCACATAACTTCCAGCCCTAAAACCTGCCAGATGTGCTGTACGTCTGTACATGTACTATATGCAACATTAAAGAATCTGCTAAATGTAGAATAGAATGTATCTCTTACCCAGAGTCCTGGAGAATACAGGCAGAGCTGAGCTGAGCACGAGCAGAGACACACAGTTCCCAATGACCTGAGAACAGAGTAACAAGACTAAAATGAAAGATAATTGGTGAGGATGAGTTTGTGTATGCACATGTGTGAGTGTGTGGACACTGTCCAAGCCTGTTCAAGTGGGCTTTACCTGTGTCAGAGAGGTATCCTGTTTATGAGGACGTAGTTTGGCAAAAAGAGGTAAGCTGTAGAATCCGACCACAGAGGAGATCATCAGGTACCTGAGCCACATGTAGTCAAGGTTAGCCTTTATGTTCTCGCAAATGACAATGCAACACAGTTAGAAAAAGCTGTAAAAAAGAAAAGCTGATGTGGTCAGCAGAAAAGGATACAAGATAAGTATGACTTGCATAGCTGCCCCCAATGAACCAAACATAGAGAATGAGGCAGCACCTAGAAGAGGGCCCTTTGGGAGGAGAGAAGTACATTTAATATTTATTGTCAAAACACATTTACTTACAAAATATACACTCTTTATGCAAAGGCCTTTTGTAGAGAAAAATGGTTTTCATAATTTTTTACCTTCATCCCACGAGGCATAGCTGTCTCATCAAACATCAGCTCAACAACATGGAAACACACAATGAGAACAGACACCACCTAGGAGACAACAACACATTCACACAGTCAATTAGTAGTTACCATAAAACAAAAACAATTTTAGTCAATGTGTATTTTTGTTATATTATCACTATTATTTTGATATATTTCTCACTGTGAGAGCCAGCAGCAGCAGCATGGCTAATGGATATCCAAGGTTACGCTGCCATGGTGAAGCTCTCCTTCGCATTTCTAAAAAGAAAGTAGAAATGTAGCATTAGCTTCCTGTTGTCTTCTTACACTGTCCCACATTGATGTTATACTGTAAGAGGGACTTGTATGGTATAGTTTACCCAAAGCAATTCGGTTGGCCTGAGTGGAGAGGTATTGGTTCCTCAGGGCCTCCATGTTCACATTCATCCAACAGGAAGTCCCATCTAGCCGAGTAAAGAGAGCAAATTTTAAATTGTAAATTTGATCATTTTCTACATTAAAGAATGTCTTCAGTTATGTATGATAAATTATTTTTACTTGTAAGTTTTTTAGAGATGGAGGCCTCTTCGAACACAGCACAGCTCATGGTCTCGTCCACATCCTCCAACAGCTGCAAAAGGTCAGACATTCATAAGGTCAGCCAACAAGACAATACGTCACAATACATTCAAATAGCAACACACATGGCAAAGATAGTGCAGAAAATCACCCGTGGTTTGACGAGGAGGCTCCCTGTGATACTGAACATACGAGAAAGTCCTAGAGGTGTACATACTGTGGAACAAGAGAAATCCGGAACACTAAATTATACCTATTCTGGACCTAGGTGCAGTATTATAGGCACAGAAGTACTGCGTGTATTCTTTGATCATCATTCAGAGCAGAGAGTAGAGGACTGTACGTACACAGGAGAAGCAGGACCCCAAACAGAGAAATACATGAGTAGAGGTAGGGCAGGTAGTACTCCCACAGATCTGAGACAACAGAAAGGCATGGCTCAGCTGACAGAATAATGAATGAATATACTGGTTACAAAAAAAACAGGGTTTGAAGGGAAACTCTCACCATAGAGACCTTTTCTGGCCATGTTGTTGTCGTGCAGAAGGGCAGATGCCACCCACACCATACCTAGCACCAGCAGGGTGAGGAGCAGGAGGACGACGGCAGTCTCATAAACACGAGCCATCACACCCTGCAGAGCAAACAAAAATGATTATCCTTATGAGACATGCATGGTGCTTATATACAGTATCTGTACTGTGCAGATTGTTACATGAGAGGAACGGGTACCTTCTTTGAGCCTGCAAAGCCCTCAGATTCTGTGAAAAAGTATGTAAAGGGCAGGAGGATGACTAGAGAGAGGTTGAAAAAGAGGAATACTACGTTCCACAGTCCTGTAATAAGACACAACACAGATAAGGAAAGAATAGCATGGACCTCATAGAAGGCAGAGTTTTCAATTCCAGGATTTCAAGATTAGTAACAGCAACAAAACCAACAGATATAATTGTCTGGAGAAGCATCAACTAAGATAGGAGGCCTCAGTCAAGTCTCTCTCTACATACACTGAAGTAGTCCAAGGATAGTTTATTTTGTTTCCTTTTACATTTTATTCACTTTGTAGTCGGGCTTTAAAGTGGCTAAATTCTGGTCATCTGTGAGAGTGGACAATGCATGGGGAAGGCTCTTTCCCCAAATGTCCCTCTCTGTTATTCAACTGAGATTGAAAAGTGCGGTATGTGAAGTATGTGTATGACAACCTGTTGAGAGGACTAGCCATCACCCTAACTATGCATTTTTCTGTCTTCAAATGTGTGCCACTATCTGTCAACATGTGTTTCAGTGTGTGTATACCATGGATAAGGGATCCGTTGAGCCACTGCATGTAGTAGCTTTGTGGAAAGGAGAGAAGGACCTCGTTGGACAAAATAGAGAGAGGCAGCAAGAGGACAGCACACATCGAAACAGAGAGAGAGAAAGTACAGAGCCACAAACTGGGGGACAGAGAAAGATAAAAAGTTATTGGTTTGTTGACAGCCTGTGCCAAGGATGGGTATAAAGTAAATGGACTGTATTTACATAGTGCTTTTCTACCTTAGCAGGACTCAAAGCACTTTAACATTTTTTGCCTCTCATTCACCCATTCAAACCGACAGCAGCAGAGCTGCCATACAACTTGGGGTTCAATGTCTCAATTGCTCATTGTCTTAAATATATTTTACTTACGCAATTCTGTTGACTGTGGCATCTTCACTGTCATCTGCAAAATGAAAAGCACCATTAGAATGTCTGAAGTGACCCGACAAGATGACCTTACCCCTGATTTCCTAAAGAGAGAGACAAGTAACTGGCACTACTGGCTTTATCCCTTGGGGAAATGCTAAATGCTTATTTGAAAATGTTGATATACATGGACCACTCTGGGATCTATGTATTAATGTTATTTAAATCCTTTTGACAAAAGAGTCCAATATGCTCATTCATCTATTGGTTAGAAAATATGTTACATCAGACTTCCAGAGAGATTCTATTGAAATAAGCAACTAACATCTAGCTTGTTGAACCTTAAATCCCCACAGCCATTCTGCCCCTCTAGCTGTTTAATGTGTGTGTGTGTGTGTGTGGGGGGGGGGGACCCTACATTCCTATCTTCTTTGTGTGTTTAAGTGTATGTATATGCATTTGTGTGTGTTTATCTGTGTCGGTGTGTTCTGTGCTGGGGATTGTTATGAACATTGTCCGTCACAGAGAGGGTATTATTATCCCTAGGGAACATTCCTTGCACCCCTCTCCCTGTATAACAGAGATGAGGGCCGTGGCCGGATCGGGCAGAAGAGGGGAGATGGTCGCATAACAGTGTCTGAATTTTATTAGGAGCAGTGTCCAGGGTGGCAGTACAACCCAGCTGAATGGACGATATGATGTAAAACAATATGCCATTCTCAAATAGATATGAATGAAATGCTAAAATATATCCAGCAATGCAAGGTTACATTGCAAACATATGTTAATGAGTTTACACATGTAATTCAACGCTTAGAAGACCTGGAACTAAACAAGGATCTGGTTTACAGAAATACTACGCAACAGTGAGATAGCAGTTAATCCATGGACTGCTGAGTAGCAGAACTTTATTAGACCCTCCATTTCTCAATGACCAAGCTGGTTGACCCCTTACACATACAATACGTACCAACCGGAAACTCGGAGTTTTTCTTGTAGTGAATGATGACCAGGTAGGACACAATATAAAGACAAACGAAAAACAGGACACATATCTGTGGAGACAGAGACCCAAAGAAGAAATAAACAGACATCCATTATTTTAAACAGAGAAGACCAGTTATTTTGTCCCCTGGCAATGCCAGTCGTGTCACATCATGGACTGTGACATGACCCCCGTCCCAGCAGGAAAGAAAGTGAGAAGCCAGGTTTCCACAAACTTTCCCATCTTTCCATTCAGATTTTTCAAAAGTATGATATGTGAGACTACACTTCCATACTTATTGACTTAACTTTACAGATGAACAAGTGAGGAATGGCAGGATAGCTAGTTTGTTTTTCGTCCCTCACTGCTTTGGATAACCAGTTATTTAGTCTACTGAGAAACACACACACACTTGCTGACATAATATATTGTCTATACATACATGATATATAATATCCTCTCTTAGCACGTGTGAATTAGGTGAAAAGCTGAACTGAGAAAAAGGCACAATTTCCATCACACTAACAGATAATTTACAAGCAGGCATAACATAGTTCCGGTTAATCAAGGCAGAGGCACCTGAGGCCTAAACACAACAGACTTTACCTGACCTGGTGTGTGTTTGTCTTCACTTTAACTGGTTACCAAGTGACATCATTCATTCTTTGTTTAGGATGGGTGGTATGTACTGAAGTGAAGAAAAATAGAAAGCAAACCTGGACAAGTTCAATCTGGCTGGAGGAATATCTCAAACAGGTATTGATGTTTGTAACAGCCTAACTGTGAACCATCACAGATTTTATTCTGAACATAGTGTCCGACTGATTTTACTTTTTCTCTGCATTTTTTTAATATTGTCTCAACAGAACTAACATGTAGTAAAACAATTCTTGAATAACACAAATTTGGATTTAATAATTTATTTTAGGTTTCAATATTTAGAGTTATAAAATAGCCTGATGTGTTTACAGTCTGTGGTTACAGGGCCAAAACTGTAGACAGTGATACCATGACAATGTGGCAGAGCACACTAAACCACTGTATGTCTGTGTGGGTTTCTTGTGTGTGAACGGGATTGACTGGAAGGAGATTACCAGATTAGACAATGTTTTAATGATAGAGGGAAGAGGGTTTGGATTACAAGGAAATCATCAAAGAAAGAAAGACAAATAGGACAGCCACCAAACACTTCTTCACAGGCCACTATTTAGAATCACAGTATATGAACAGGCATGTGTAGAAGCAGAAACCTGCATACTAGTCAGTAAAGTAGCCGCAAACAGATTAACAGATTACAGATGGACATAGTCATATTATGACCCCATGAAAATATAACAGATATAAATATATCAGAATAGATCTATTATGAACACAATTCTACATTCTAGAATGTTCCATAACAAATTACTATTCATGCTTTGGTAGGGAAACAAATAAGTGTTCATTATTACATATGGACCATCTTCTGTGTTTCGCGGTTTTATGGTTTTCTTATCCAACAGTTTCTCAGGATGGATGCACTTCAGAAAATGCCGCCCCCCTCTTCATGCCCCCCTAGGCGGCTGACTATTTTGCCTATAGTAAGGACCGGCCCTGTGTTCAGTGATCAATGAAGTATACTCTTTTTGGGCCTTTAAGTGCCACAGTTTACATTACCAAACTATGTGTAGCAATCTGTGTCAGAGGCCATGAGTTGTCATCATATAAACTAACACAATATGTTATGATGACATACTCGACTGCTAAGTGGTGTAAAGTATGCCTGACCCACTGTCTGTCTACCTAGACTAGTGAGAAGGAGAGGGAATAGACAGAATGTGATACCTTATAAGCAACAGCCTGCAGTGATGCAACCACCAGGAAGGACAGAGATCAAATGAAGAGGATAGTGTTGCTGCTTGGTCAGCTTCAGACAGCTTCAGACACCAAGACGCATATGAGACTGAATGAACAGCTGTACATATACGTCTATTTGGGGTTTATAATGCCTGTGCCATTCTCATACATTGCACAGTTAATTTCTTGAGAAGTGTTTTGAATGAATGCCCTTGCCATCGTGACAGTCCTTCTAAACTCGAAATAATCTAATACAGAAAACAATACCATGATGTCAGAACACCAGCAGCTAGGCCATACATGTTGAGTCATGTCAAGTCAAATGTATTTATAAAGCACATTTGAAAACAACTTATGTCAACCAAAGTGCTCTACAGTCAAGTGTGTATGAGATCGGCAGGAGTAATACAGCTGTATTGTGGCTGTGTAAGTGAATAGTAAAAATGAACTTCCAACTTGCAAGATAATAGGAATAAGACAAAAATCATCTCAAACCCACACTTTGGACACAACCCCGTGTTATTTCAATCTTGCAGGATAATGCATGGAGACATTCAGCAAGTCTCAAAGTACATGAACAGCAGTCATGGTGTTGGAGTACTACATTTACATTTCATCATTTAGCAGACGCTCTTATCCAGAGCGACTGACAGTAAGTACAGGGACATTCCCCCCCGAGGCACGTAGGGTGAAGTGCCTTGCCCAAGGACACAACGTAATTTGTCTTGGCCGGGATCTGAACCGGCAACCTTACGATTAATAGCCAATTCCCTAACCGCTCAGCCATCTGACCCCCCGTACTGAAATCCCCAGTACTGAAACAGACCAGTCTGCGCCAGGACAAAGCCAACCCCAATATCAACAGACTACATTCAGGGTACTGACTGAAAATCTTGGGAGTTAGAAAAGAGAGATTAAAATCCAAAAGCCATAAAGCTGAATGACAGTGTGAACACTGCTCGTGTCCCAAAGTCTGGCCAACACAGAGATTTACCACTAATGCCTAACCAGTGAGCATCATCAAAGATCAAAAAAATCATCGTCAAAGTATTTTATTTGACCATGGACCCCTAAAAAAAATAATGGACTGAATTTCCATTATTCCATACATCCTTATCAATAGCATATTCCTATCAGCCAACGGAATCTACATGTAGAACAGTATAGAACAGTTTGTACCGACTTTTAATGTTATTTGGAGCAAACTCTGTTTAGGGGAACCTTCACCTGCTCCATTCCAGTGAGCCAGTGTGTTCCCAATTTTAGGAGGCTAGAGCTCTGACGCACAAGACCCTTCTATGCTGTCACTCCATTGGTCTGTCCTGTTCACTGTCTTTTTCACTCTATTTGGGTTTTCTTGCTTCTTTTCTGCTTATCTTTAAAGAGCCCAAGATGTAAAACCGTATTTGTCCCATTATGCCTGATGTCCCAAATTACCTGACTTCACCCAACACACTGGAGTGATATTTCACAATCTATAAGAAGCTCAGCTACTGCAATAAGAAGTAGCCTCTCTGGACAGCGATATGTCCAGTAAACGTTCAGAATAAATGCACAATGAGTGAAGTTTGAACTAATGCAATTAAGGCTCACAATACTGTAAGAGTGGCAGCAAAGTACATAGGCTACAAACATAAGCTGCCCTCACGTTTCTATGAATCGTCATAAGCAGATTTCTGTACGAAACCAAACAAAACGACATGGTAATGGACAAAACTGAAGCAAGGATTACAGCTGGCAAGACACAATACAAGGGCAGACCCATTAAGCAATGTCACGGCTTCAATTCAAACATGAACTAGGCATCGTCCCCAGACAATCCCTTGAATAATTGACAAATACCTATCCTCCTGACAACTAAGCAACCAACAGGCTCCATATAAATGACCCAGAACTAAAATTACAACAGAATATACAATCATCAACTTACTATGGTCTCTCTGACTCGGTCGTGGAAAATCTGTTCCCGAACGGACACTTCGTCTGGTGCTTCCATCCTCTGACAACCATATCGCTAAATTTGGGCTAAACTATTTGATTATGCTCCAGTCAAAGCTACTGCAGGTCGCCCGTCAGACACTGCTGCTTTGGTTAGCGCAATCTGTAGTCGTCGTTGCTTATGTTGTTCAATGACTGAGTCGTGTGCGGAGCAATGCAGTCCTAGAGGTAACTGTAGGGAACTGTTCAATAGCAAACCAACCGGCTACTGCGCCGCCTCTTGTTATGGGTGGTGGGCGTGAAAGAGACTGGTCAAGAACACTTCGGTAGGATTTTACTAGAAGGAATTCATTAAATTGTGATTTAATTAAATATTTAAGTATCCCAAAGTACCGCAAATGTTATACCAATTTTATATTACGTTACTGAAAATTTCATTAAAAACTCGAGATGGCAGAGTCTTACTATCAACGTGTATCACCTGACATCTATGTATAAAAAAATACTCTAGGGCCTACCTATCAAGCCGTTCATTTGACATCTTGTGCAGTGTGGGAGGCTATGCACTACAAGCTTTGTGATGTAGGTATGGAGAAACACACTGACAGGTGATGCACTCATTTAACAACTTTGTAGCCACCAGTGAATGCTAATATTTTGCACGTGACATTCTGGCTTTCCCTATGAAGCTGTTGAATGATATCGACACAGGTGGCATCCTGCAGGTCACAGATTAGGCCTACTGCCATTCTCCCACCGAATTCAGTCCCCTGGATTTACTTTCAAACTTCATAGGTTCTACCTACAGTTTGTGGAATTAATATTGTGGAAGACCAATTACACTTAACCCTTGAGATAGCAGAGGGCGTCTGGCACCCCGGTTGTGCGGGACGAATAATTAATGGATGCACTTCGGAAAATGATGCCCCCTTCTTCATGCCGCCAGAGGCTGCTGCTTATGTCGCCTGTAGGAAGGACCGGGCCTGCACACACACACACGAACACGCACGCACACATGCACATACTTTCATGTAACAGTGACATCTACTGGCATAAAACAGTTCAGCCTCAGGTGTAGGATTTGTGACTGCTTTTAAAGTATATTATCGCTCACGTAGACCTACTGTTTTTTTGTTGTTTTCTTTCCTCCAACAGAATAAACTCATAAATGTCAGATATAAAAATTATTGCGTAAATCATAGGTTATGTTAAGTTGCCTAAGTTATCTTTGACAGCGCCACTGCTGTGCTCACCTATATGAACGGAACTCACAAAAAACAGTGTAACACTGTTACTAACAGTACGTCTAAAAATCTATTTAGCACGTGTAAGCCTACTGGGAGCTGGGAAAATAGTTTTAATTTGAAGAAGATGCCACAGCACAGTGACAGATGGTGTTGTATGCAACAAGTTGTTCACTTTCGTGATGTACTGCCCTTATCGACAGGCCTCACAGCCATTATACTTCTGAAAACGTTATATTCTGGATTCTCTGTTATGGGAGATTGGCGTTGGATGTAGCGGGTCTGTATCCCGGTATTTCGCGGACCGGAAATTGTTTAGAATTCGAGGTGAACGCTGCCGGGAGATGCTGTCGTCGCAAGAGAAAACAAGCGAAGAACCAGAAACATAAAATCATAGAGACGAGGCCTATCATTAAAGGTAAGGAAATCTGAAAGAAGTCACGTCATTATGATATAGATTAACTAACTTACGACTCAGTTAGAGTGTTTGTAATGTTAAGCTTATGTCTGGTGATGCTATCTGACAGAGAGGCTAGCCGACTGATTAGCTGTCTAGCCTTAGCGCATTTTCTGGGCGGTGGGTGCCATAGCAACCACTGTAAGAAACATTATTCCCGTTGCAGGCTAGCCACTACTAGCTACATAACGTACATGCTAGCTATATAGCTAATCAGAAGGTACCATTATACAGTCACTATAAAATATCAGTTACTTCCTTATAGTTCGACAGTCAAAGCAGTGTTTACTCATTATATTGTGTTGATATTGTCAGTTGCCATGTTAAATTACTATCTAACTTGCTAACCACTTTGTTAGCTTGCCAGCTAGCCAACAGCACTAGAGAGTTAGCATGCGCGTAAGCTGCTAAACACAACACCAACATACCCAGCTAGCTAGCTAGCTGACCCAGGCTGTTGCGGCTATTAATATATTTTACAGGTGCATGCTCCGCTGGTGTATAATAATTAACCTCTGTTATGTAGCTACCTATGTAACGCTAACCAGGGAAAATGTCAAGGGTAACCCAGCACGTTTGAACAATTTATCGGCATTTTATAACTAGGTTGTATAATTGGCTCCTTAATTAACATTGGGAAAATTGTAAAAAAAAAAAAAAGTATGTAAAACGCGCAGTTTGGCAAGTGTAACTTCTTCACCTTGTTTTTAGCATTCGATCAGGTCAAACATAATAGTCAACTAAACTATGATCAATAAATTGGGAGAGGGATAGCTCAGTTGACTGTTGCTAAAGAGTTCACAGGTTTACATCCCCTCCACACACACACACACACACACACAGACGTACTGTATTTTGGATACAGCGTCTACTAAAGGAATTCTTTGGATACAGCTTCTACTAAATGAATTTATTATATTAACCTTCTTGTTTCCTTTGCATACAGGTTGTGTGAGCATGGATGCTGACGACTGCAATGGCCGATCCTACATGTCAGGTAACACGACAGTGATGAATGCATGGAAAGAACAGTCTGCTGTTTTGTTTTGATGTGTACGTGTAACAACGAGGGCAGTGAGAACATGTGTAGACTGTGTACTGTGTCTGCTGTGGACTACAGGCAGTGGAGATTCTTCAATGGAGAGGGAGTTCTCAGGGGCCCTTGGGGGTCCAACAGTAAGCACCCCAAACAGCCAGCACACCTCCCCTGCCCGCTCTCTTAGTGGTGAGTGCTGAATTGTCAATATCAATACCTGTCAAAATGTAGCTATATAGATGTTTTGTGTTCTACTTTCATCAAGCCAGAGATGTGTAATTCAGCTCTCATTTTTCCTGAATATTCTCCCCATCTCTAGCTAACTCCATCAAGGTAGAGCTTTACAGTGATGAGGAGGGGGGTCGTGGTGCTGGTCTAGTGGACGAGAGGGGAGATCGGGCAGAGGAGGGAGCTTCTGACCAGGGAGGAGAAACAGGAGGAGGCGGAGGAGGCTACAGGGATCATGCCAGTCCAGAGCTAATGCCAGCCGGTGCCATCAGGCTGCCTAACGGGAAGCTCAAGTGTGACATCTGTGGAATGATCTGCATCGGCCCCAATGTCCTCATGGTGCATAAGCGCAGCCACACAGGTGACTGACTAATTTATCATTTGAATGTAAAGCCAGTGAGGTTTCAAAGTTGTCCCTGAAGAGGATAGGCCTAGATTATTTACATTAGCAATGTTACTTGTAACTTGTATACATTATTTTAAAATCAACCAAGGTTCATATTTAGAGTCATTCATAGTATTTTGAGTGAGCTAACATGGGAAGTGAAATTTCATACTGGTGTGAATGACTAGGTTAAGATATAAACAGTGATTAATTGGGTGTAATTATTTTTCAGGTGAGAGACCATTCCAGTGTAATCAGTGTGGTGCCTCCTTCACTCAGAAGGGCAACTTGCTGCGCCACATTAAGCTGCACTCAGGGGAGAAGCCCTTTAAATGCCCCTTTTGCACCTATGCCTGTCGCAGAAGAGATGCTCTAACTGGCCACCTCCGCACCCACTCGGGTGAGAGGGATGCACACGCACACATTTCACATGATTTATTCATTCATTGACACAAAGTCGTTTTTCCCAGCCCCCTGAGTGCCTTATAATAATGTGTGCTCCCTGTTTCTCTGTCCCCAGTGTCCTCCCCCACTGTGGGTAAGCCCTATAAGTGTAGTTACTGTGGTCGCAGCTACAAGCAGCAGAGCACCCTGGAGGAGCACCGTGAACGTTGTCACAGCTACCTCCAGAGCCTGGAGACTACGCAGCCACCCAATGCTCACAACCAAGGTATTGTATTTCACATAGAGGAATACATGCCAACTAAACAGACATTACCTGTAATATGCAAATGTAACATATCCCTGTGTATGTGGTGCCCACTGCAGGAGAGGAGTTAAGGGACCTAGATTTTATGCCCGACTCTTTGATGCAGCCATCCTCAGACAAGATGGCGTTCATTGACCGGTTGGCCAACAGCATCACCAAGCGCAAGAGATCCACACCACAGAAATTTGTAGGTGAGCACCATACTAGGATTTGGAAAGTGAGCAAGAAAGCAAGACGGCTCATTTACGACAGTGTTTGTACAGTAGGTGCAGACTATATTGTACTGCTCTCAGCTGGTTCCTACTCTTGTTCCATCCAGTCTGCCTAAATTGGAATGTCTTGACATGACGATATAGCAACATTTGACTTATGTCATGAGAATAAGTGTGCCCTCCTCTGTATCATGCTCCACAGGACAGAAGCACACACGTCTCACACTAGCAGACACACCTTACGAGCAGAGCGCTGCCTTTGACAAAGATGGGGAGACGCACCATGGGGGTCTGGAGCAGCCACATTTCACCGGCTTAGGAGGAGCATTCCTGGGAGTGCCTGGGGGAGGCGGAGGAGGTGGGTCAGACACATTGCGACCCCTGCGGCTGTCGGAGCTCCGGCCAGTCATTAGCTCAGCTCACACCCCCATGGCTCCTCTAGGGCCCAGGCTGGACTGCACAGGGGCTGGGGCGGGGCTTGGATCTACAGGTGTTGGGGGCAGGGAGGCGGCTGAGGGCCACGAAGACCTGCCCCCAGGCCGGAGTCACGCCCCCTCACCTAGCAATGGTTGCCAGGACTCAACGGACACAGAGAGCATGCCGGATGAGGTGTACAGCAGCACAGCACCGGCCCTGCCCCTCCACAACAACAACAACCATCACAACCTCCACCACCTCCACTCCAACCACCACCCTCCGCCTCCTCCGCTGTTGCACCACAGGGGCAGGGACAAACACAGCCCCAGCCACGCCAAAGACAAGGATGTGGAAAGGGAAGAGGTGGGCCACCCAGCTGGCCCTGCTCCTCCTGCCCTCCCCCCAGCCCCAGGATCACCCATGGCACCTTCCTCCACCTCCAGGGAAGCATTCCGGGTGGTGGATGGGGAGGGACGAGCTGTGCGTTCCTTCCGCTGTGAACACTGCCGGGTGCTTTTCCTGGACCACGTCATGTTCACCATCCACATGGGCTGCCATGGCTTCCGCCAGCCCTTCGAGTGTAATATCTGCGGCCACCGTAGCCAGGACCGCTACGAGTTCTCCTCACACATTGTACGTGGTGAGCACCTTCTGGGCTGAGGACCGAGGAGGGCTCCTGAAACGGCTGCTTTACCTAGGGCTGTTTTTACTCAGACAAGGACCTGGTTGGGTTTGGTCTGCACTGTACAATCATGAAAGTTAAATTGATGATATAGAAATATGAAACTGCTTTTTAAAGTGAATTTTACATGGGCTTTGTCACTGTTATTATGGAAACTTTGACCCCCAAATAGGATAGTTATTTAATAATTGCGTCATTCTGGAAAGGAGGCTCACCACTTTGCACTTTTTGCTATGGATAATTCTTAAAAGAAAAGATAAGCACTTTCGAATTGATTTTATTAGTCAGTAGATGAAGAGTCAATGCACTTTTTTATCCTCAGAAGTGCCTTGCTCTGGTGTGGTCTACCTTCTCTTTCTTATCCAGGGTCAAACCTGGTGCACAAAACAGTGATACTCCTCAAATGTGATTTATATCTGTGACTTTTAGAATTTATTTTCTTATGCACTTTAAACTAGCTAATGCAAAAAAACAAGAGTGTGCACTTTGATAAGCTTGTGGCTTGTAATGCAGTTAAGATAAATCTGTAGTCTTATTCAGTAAGCTACTTTTCTGGAATGTTTTGGTTTAACTAATACCCATTAGGAAAGCACTTGTTCACAGATCTTGTAAATTCCCAAACACACATTGAGCCCTAATGAGTAGCACTGTTGTGTAGATTATGCACATTAGATTGTTTATTTCAATGATAGTTGTGGTGCAGACCAGACTCAGGAGACCAGGTCTAAGTCAAATGATTAGAAGGATTAAATGAGGAGTGCACTTTTCAAGTTTGTTTGTTTGTGTGTGTGTGTGTGTGGTCTATTGGACGTCAAGTAAGTTAAATGAGTGTGAGTTGAAGGGTTTTAGGAGTGTGAATGTGAGAAGGGATGGGGTACTGTATGTATTTGTTTCCTCTGATTGCTTTTGTTGCACTGATACCTGCCGAGATATGATGATTATATTAAACTATTTTATAGAAAAACTAATTTATGACCTGCACATTTCTCTGTGCAGTTTGTAAAAATACTCATTCCTCAAAAGAAGAGTTCCACTGCCACTATGTTGGAGTAATGTGAGACACAAGGGGAATACAATTTTTCCATTCATGATTTCCGTCTGCTTTGCTTGATGAGATAAACCAAAATTATACCCTGTTATTTACGAGTGAGATCTGAAAGCAGTTTAGATGTTTTTCATTGTATTGTGCCTTTCATGACACTGACTTCCCTTAAGGGGGGCATGCAGCACTAAGAGCCAGCACATCTTTATGGTTCAGTAGTTTTATAGCTGGTCATTTTCAAGATGTAGAATTTATAATAGATTGTCCCAGACCACAGTACATATATTACATGGTACATGGTATTCCTGATGCCCGATATTATCCCAAGGTTTGATTTATACAATTTTAAAGAACATTTAAATTGAATATAAACTTTGAAAAAGTGACAGGTTGGAAAAGAAGCACTTTTAGGCATATATCAAAGAGTTTTAGGTGCATACAATCGCCACCTGCTGCTATGATGTGTATGAGTGAAGTGGTTATGTGGCCACAGTCCTTGGTGGTTGACAAGTTATGTACTTACAGAATTGACTTGGAATGTTTTAGTTTTTTTTCCTTTCAATTCTCTGTATTTGTTTCCCAGTTACAGCACTGACATTCACAAAAATCTTATTTCAATGATCTACCATCATGGTAAACAGTATTTTCTACAGCACCACTATGATCAAATGAACTAAGGATTATTTTCATGTAAATAGAATCATAAGAGACAGTAGGTCAAGAAGGTCTGCTTTAGACTTGGTTTGTCCTTCTGCCTGGTCATATAACAAATGAACTTGGTTGGTTGTCTGGGTTAGGCTATAAAGCTACAACAGATAAGCCATGTTTATGGAGCATTTCTCAAGATTTCCAAATGTGATGACAAAATGTTTTACCTCAAATGACAATTGCCTCTTTTTAGGTAGGTGTGGGGAATATTGAACATGTGATGTTTCTTTTTGTTTCCTAAGGTCCTGAAGTGCAGTAATGTATCCTAACTAAATATGATTTTTTTATTAGGTAATTTTGCCACCAGAAAATTATATTTTGTGGAAATGGGCAGCAAAACTAATTTTATCCTCAATATCATAATATTGACCACAAAACAATCACAACATTTATGTTCTCCATCACAATATCAAGGCATAGTTGCACTCAATTGGTTGCATTAACCTCAATATCTGTAATGCTGTTCTTAACATTATGCCTTATCAATGGACACATAATGACTGTTCAGCAATGGGGAGCATGGACAGGTCAAACTGAGTGGGGAAATAGGGGGAAAAAACATTGAATCACAAATTGAACAATTGCGTCATCGTGTTTGTCAAATCCAGCAACAAATTGTGATTGTAAAATATTACCCTTACCATAATGTATAATTTACTTGGCATTTGCATGACAATGTGATGGTTGTAATAGAAGCTTGTGATGTTCCCCAACTCATGTGCATACACATCAAGAGCTCTTTACATCTGAGGAAAATAATGCTTTATAAAAAATAAGCAGATAAATGGGACCCCGGGTACAATCCTGTCTTGTTGGTGTAGTTTGTATGTGTTGTAAATTTTTACTATTGTGCCTTTTGCCTAAGGTTTTCCTCCCAACTTGTTTGGATCCTAAATCTTGGTGTGCTCTAAAAAACTGAAACTACATCATGCATAGTTTGTTTTGTTCCTTAATGTACTACACATGGAAAAGCATTCAATTATTTTGACTGGTTCTAATCATTCTACTCTCCAAGCAGTTTGTAAAATGTCACTACACAGACATTACTTGAATTCACACAGCTGACCAAATATCACAGGGACACTAAATTTAATTCAATCAACTATGCCCAACCATTTCCATCTACATAAATTCTTTCTTCTGTATCTTTCTGAAAGCCAAATGGCATGCAAAGTGATGCACATACTGGTATCTGCCAAAGAATTAAGACACCTTTATGATGGAATCTTTCAATGGTAATGCGGGTCCAAATCTGCTAATAGATTTTTCCTGTCCCTGCACATGTCTTATGACCATCTGGCCCATCAGTTTTCTGTGGCTATTGTAGGGTAAAGGTAACTTAAAAGAATTTGCAAGAATTGGACAACTGGCTTAATTGACAAAATTAGTTCTTCATTGTACATTATTCTAAAGCAAGTTCTCTTTTAGCCAAACATTTCTAAAATAGAGGGCGAGCAGGCTGAATTGGGTTTGTGCTACAATGGACCGCAGTTCAGTTGCGGTCCAAGTGGTTCCGGTTAAAAGTAGCTTCTCCCCCAAATAAACAGCTTGTTCTTTTCAACATCCATCCAAGCTTAGAAAAAAAATATTTTGTTACTTGTGTGGCTTTTTCTACTACCTTTAAATGTTGATTTTCTCTTCAAAGTTTCTCTATTGCACTGTGTTGTGTTCCCTTTGACTTGACTATCTGCTTTGTTACCCTAACTTTTACCCCCCTACCCCTCTGAATGGTACTGATCGCTTTAACTACTGCAGAGCCTTTTTACATGTATCATAATGTAATTATGTATTTGTGTAATCAAGATTAAACTACTGTAAGTTTTGTACTGTATTGAAGGAGAGTCTATCCAAATAAAAACTACTGGACTGGCTGTGCAGCCTGTGATACCACTGAATGAAAAGCGAATTTAGTAAAGATGTTATTTATTTGTTTTGTTTTTCTCCCTCCCCCCACACAGGGTCACAACCTCTCCGAGACATCTGCTTCACATGGGTTTTGGAGGAGCTCTCGGTGGACCACCCTGTAAAGAAAAAAGTCTGATTTGGCACTTGGACCGAATATAATACTTTAAATGGCCTTGCGCATTATGTCTATGAGCATATCAATTTAATGTATAAACCGGTACTTTGGATCAGTTTTCCAACAGAATAGTGCTTTACAATACTCACACTTGGCCTGAACCTGGGGGGTGGAGTGCGGTCCTTTCTGGCTTCACAAGAGCGGTTTCTCACCACCTTGCTATGAATGGCACAGCTCACACAGTAGTGCAGCTTCACATACAACTTGGGCAAGACGTAGGCTTCAGGAGGACAAAGGAAACAGGCCAAAATAATACATGTGCATAGCTTCTCCAAGCTGGACCTCATTTACTAAGCATAAAAATTCCATTAAATGGAAAATGTTCAAGCATACGCATGTCAATTTCTTACAATTACACAAGTATTTAAACAAAACAGATGATTTTTTGTAGATGTCATCCACAAAAAAGCAGCCAAGACGCATTAATCGCATGCAAGTTACTCCTGTGCAAGTTTACTTACAGTCAAACACGCTCGCCTCAGAGATATCCCGAACAGCTGCAGCTTCAACGATGTTTCTGATGACAAACTTCTTGATGGCCTTGTCTTTTGGTACACACCGGGCACAGTTGGTGCAGCGGATGGGCTGCACATGCCCACGGCCTTTCTTGGCACGTCCGTTATTCCTTCTCTTCTTAGTCTAATTAAATAATTTTAACAATGACATTACTAACAATTTCCAGATATGAAAATGTGTTACAAACGTGGTTCTGTGTATTGTGGCGCTAAATCATTGCAACCAGAGACAGTATGGGACATTAAAAATTCAGTGACAAAATAGTTGTACATTTTAGCAAATGTTGAGCAATTTCACTAATTGAACGTCCTGACATTTACAATCATCGCGTACTGTGTAGCCAGAAATGCGTCCGAAGTGGAAGCTTCCGCTGTGAATTAGGCTAATGATAGAAGTACGAAAAGGATAAATGCAAAGATGTTTTATTTTAATTTCAATTTACATCGTTACAGTTTTTTTTTAATCTGGCCTTAATGTTGACGTTTCAACGAATTATTAACGCAATTGAGCCAATATGGCTAACATTAGGCTCATTGCAAACAGGCTACGCTAGCTAGTTTATTAGCAAGTTAGCTTGCGTACACGTTGCCCTCCGTCAGTGTAGATTTTACCTAAAAAATACCGAATTGTCCACCTATCTACGTTCTCCATAATCATGAATTTAAAGTATTACTAAGTTATGGGACATCACTTCTTCAACAACGTCTATTTAAAGAATAATTTCGTTTTTGGAGCCACGAGTGTCTCTGCCATGCACTCACCATGTTGGACAGGAGGTTGGAAAGAGGACCGGAAAAGGTAGTGCAGGCAGAACTATAATCTATGGTCAACGCTCTACGTTCAAAATGGTCTGGATAAAAACCAAACATCTGAATGTCTTTGTTTATTTAATGTATGTATGAAAATGTGCTATATAATTTTAAAGTGAAACAATCGCTCAATATTGTCGTAAATTGTCATTATTAAATGATAAATACGTCTGTAGTTGCGGAAGGATATTAGGCAGGAAAGTGGTAGTTCTTCACATTTTCTTCTTCTTCTTTTTTTTTTATTTTTATTTTTTTACCGTAATCTCTCTCTAAACTAGGCAGAAACAAGCTAAATATTTGTTATTTACATCCAGTGGTTGTAGATGTAAATTAGTTTGAAATAAATATATAATATAAAACGTAGATACTACGTGCTGGCCAAAAATAAGAAATAACATTGCTGTTAGCTAGTATGTAGCTGTGTAGTTGCTAGGAGACCAGACCATACACACAATTAATGCGGAGGTAGAGAAACCCTTGTGTGAAGGTCAGTAAAAATAATAGTCTTGTCGTCTTGGCTCAGTCAGTTCACTTGTTTTGAAGGTTTCTGGTATGCATTAGTTGTAGCCTACTCTTAAGCGCTATTGTGTGTAGTTTCAGAATCAGTTACTTTAGGCCAGATACCATAGGTGACACCAAATCTGCCAGAAAACCATGCCCAAGAAGGGAGCAAAAAAAGGAGGTGGCAAGCAGGCAGGGATGACAGAGGAGGAGAAGCTTCTATATATGCAGCAGAGGGCACAAGCAGAGGAAGAGATGGCCAAAAGAAAAGAGGACATGCTCACTCAGTTCCTCAAGGTAAGGACATGACATAGTTTAAAGAAAAAAAGTGGTCAACATTTCTGGACTGAAATTCTTGATATTTCTAATGTGTATTGTGAACATTGTTATCAAGTCCATTATTTTACACATGCAATCAGGATAAGCTGCAGAAGGAAGAGCGGAATAGTGCAGTAAACCTTTACAAGCTGACACAGCAATGGAGGGCTGTTCTTCGTCAGACACGAGCAACTGAACTGCGTAGCGACATTGCTGTGCTTAGCCAAACCTTTGAGAGGGTGCTAGATCGAAAGGACAGTGTCATCCAGGTGAGACAAATAGGCCTATATGTTTAGGCTTTTCCACAAACTTTTTTTTTAGATCTGTTTTTGTTCTGTGGGTCTCATTGTCACTTATTTCCTCTTTCTGTCTTCATTTACTAGTGCTTGGTGTGTGACCTGAGTGAGGCAGAGAGGCAGTCAGCCCAGGCCCTGCGCTCCCACCTGCAGTGTGTGGACCGGCTGCTGGCCTTACAGAAGGGCAGATTGGCTTCACTTGAGCAGCAATGGAACAGTGGCTTGAATGAGCTGGGCTCTGAGTTCAACTCTGAGAGGTATTTGTGTAATGTGTAGTGGGTGAAGTCTGTGGGAGAAAGTAAAACGTTCTCACTCAACACCATATCTGACTGAAGGTGAACTCACAGCTGCCTGTGTATGCTTTACAGAGAGAATATCCTGTCCCAGCACCAGCAGGAGTTTGCCTACCTGGAGGATGTTACCTTTGCTATGGAGCAACATTACACTGAGGTGGACAATGAAGCCCGACAAGATTATCATAGCACCAGAGATGTCATCAAAAATAGGGTAGGTCATGGCCTGGCTGACGCAAACAGATCATTATCCACAGAAAATTCACAAATGTAAAGACCTTGTACTTTGCTCCTGTACCCTGAATGCACCACATCTTTTAGAATATTGAAGAGAAGCATGCCTTGCGGATCCAGCTGGAGGGAACAGTGGAGAACCTGTGGTGTCAGTTCCAGCAGGCCCTGCGCAGCTACAATGAGGCCACGGAAGATCGTCATATTGCCTTTGAGTCGCTTCGCACCCGTGACCAGCGAAGTGCCCAGGAGATCGACACACAGATGAGAAGGCTTCAAAAGATGCAGGTCAACACAATCTGTAATGTGGCAAGGCACACTTTCTGGCCATTCTAGTCAAGTCTCGTTGATTGATAGTGAATGTCTAATACCAATTGCATTGACTTCCTCCCCCAGGACTTTATATCCATGTTGCGCTCCAGGCTATGCTCCTCCCAGAAAGACAGTGAGGTGGCTGCACAGCGGCTCAGGGCCACCCGGGAAGAGGTCACTCTGCAATCCCGCCATCTCAAGGCCCAACTTAGTCGTGCTCGCACAGCCGAGAGGAGCCAACTTGCCAACCTCACCATCCACAGCAATGCTGCGGCCAAGAAACTGAAGGGCATCATAGTTAAGGTGTAACGTCTCATTGCGTGCATGTGCAAACATTGTTCTACATAGTTAGAAGTGCACACACATTCATACACCAATAACCCATGTTTCAGTTACTCCAACTTTCCATATGCATATTATGCGCTGTGTCATTTCTACTTACACCACCTGTCTTGTGTACTGATGGTGGTTTAGGGGGAAAAGCTGCTGCGTCTGGCAGAGATGTGTCGGAAGCTGGAGACTGAACATGAAAAAGTCCTTCCTTTCTACACCTCCTCTCTTACCACGGAGGAGCAAAACCAGGCGAGGGCTCATGCTATGGAAACCCCCCATGGGGAGCTGGCAAAGGTTGTAGCATACACCATTTCAGTGCTCAATGATTGTTACATAATTGTCACTTTAATTGTGAGAAATTAGCCACATGCCTTATCCGATCTTTGTAACATATTTTCCAGGCAATGCAGAACTACTCTGATTTAGAGCTGTTCTGGCACCGTTACAACAAAGTTCTTCTGGAGCGTCTGTGCCTGGAGCGAGAGAAAGATGTTATGACCCAAGAAAATGAGCACCTTAGAGTCCTTCTGCGTCAGTATCTGGATGGCATATCTGTTAGTGATGAGATCCTACGACATCGCAACCCCCTGCTCATGGTCTCTAGGCCCACACTCATTTCCAATCTGTCTAAGGATGGCCAACGCAAGCACCACACTGTGATAGAGGCCTCACATGTAGTGCAGCGTATACTGTAAAGGGACAGCCCCAAGATAGTGCCCATGTTGTGCATCATTTCTCCTTCAGATCAGTAACATACATGGACTGGGTATATGTGTTATATGGGTCATGTGGTGACCACATGGAAACGATGAACTGTGAATATGTTAGAAACTCTATCACAAATTTTATTTGCAAACATAACATCTTATAAGCACCTTCCAAATAAAACCAAAAACATTCATGCTTACGTTATAATACTTTTTTTTATTATTTAAATAATATTCCTATTTTGCTTTACTTCTTCTTGCTCTTCTTGTCCTTGGCTTTCTTCTTGCTGGGTCGCGGGGCTTTGGCCTTGTTATAGAGGTAAAGTCCCACCAAGCCTAGCAGTGTAGGCACCAGGCCCAGACACACCAAGGGGAACACATCATTCACCATTTTCTGCCATGGAGTTTGCTGGGTCAAGGAGACTACCTCCACCTCAAATTCTAGTGTAGCATCACCTAAGGCAACCAGAACAAATCTTTAGTCATGATAGTATTTGATTTAGTGATATAGAGTGACTGTAGGAATGTTACCGACCAGGTATAGTGGGAGGGTATCCTCTTTTTCCATAGGCAAGATGAGATGGAATAGTGGCCTTGACTTTTTGTCTGGGGAATGTCACAAATTCGATGTTTTTATGTTACAATACACAGTATATATATATAGGAGATAAACTGTCCTGCAGCAGAATTGTGACATTACTAACCCTTCACAAACGCCCACCAGGCTCTGCTCCAAACCTGTTAAGAATATGATATATACAATGAAATCACCAAATTGCAATAATACAATAATAACAATGTACATTTTCCCCCTCACAATAAACATTTTCATCTGCTACATTTAAACCAAAATGTTACCAGGGATGACAGTCCTCTTCCCTAACTCAACAACAAGGGGGTCCCGGGACAGTGATGAGTCTATCACTTTGCCATCCATCAGTTTACCCTGTTCAAACAGATCAAGTTTAGACAATACAAATTACACAATAAAACGACTGATTAGGCTACACTTTCAGAAAATATTGAAGCGTCTGCGTAAGGACAAACTAAATATTCATGTATGTTTTCTACAGTAGCAATGTAGTTAAGTATAGGAAACGAGGTTCTTAATATCTGAGTCGATAACAGACCGTGAGGCGAGAGAGCCCTTTGGACTACTTCCCTTCTGACAAAGTGCTGACGTGTTGCACCTCCCATTGCATTGCAAAGTAGAATGTCTGGCATGCATAAAACGTGTCGCTTTTATTGAGGATAGCAACGTATCGACACAGGCACAATGACAAACGTTTCATATTTCACAAAAAACAACAAAACAGTTTTATATTTAGCATGCGCTTTATCTGCCCTCCCTCAAATGGTCTATTCAATTGGAACAGCTGGATTTGTAGTCTAAACCAAAGGCAGTGTGCACATGGTTCCGTGCCACATAGACAACAACGTCCTTTTTAGAACACAGCAGCAGCAATTATGCATTATATATTTTTGCCTAAATATAGCCTCATTTAGATTAGCACGAATTTAAATGCTTAGGCTGCTCATATAAATGGCCCAAAACGCTTTCGATTGCGTAGCCTGAAGTAGCCTACGACAGGGCGTGCCTATAGTTCACTTAAAGGGAAAATAATTTTAATAGAAAAAATGATGTGAACATCTACAACTAGTTTCTCTCAGTTTTCTTACCGTGTAGTGGATTTGAAGCGTATCTCCCATTTCTGACAACACAGAACATGTTTCGGGTTTCACCTGGAGAGAACAGAATACGTAAACAAGTAGGCTACGAGCGAACGATACATTCATTCGAGTTATGGTTTTCAAATTATAAATAGGTATTTACATTATGGATACATAATCCAGTTGTTAAATTGTGTCAATATTATCTGACAATACGCGTAGCCTAACCTATGTGCAATAATGACTGCTTGATCGCTAAATTTATCAAATACATTTCAATAATTTAAAGAGAAATTCTATTTTAAAAACTCACCAAGGTCTCCACCAATAATTCTTCCACAACATTTTGTTCAGTTTCGCCGTCTTGTGCCCCAACAAAAACTATTGCAGCGAGCAAGAGTAGAAAAAATACAGTCCTTGCTTTCATTGTAGCTAAATCAAACTTTTGAAGCTGCCCAACGCCGACCAACTTCCTTGAGTACTGTACTTCTCAGCTCTACAGTCACTTTGAACAGACCAAGGGCACAAATAATTTGGCCAACTCAAATTCTGATAGGCCTAACAAAAAAGGCTTGAAGCCAGTTAAGGCTGATGTGTTATAATAATCAGTTGATAACGGTGCTAAACACCTGGGGACGTTGTTGCAACACCTGGGTCGCCCGAGACCGCCTCAAACATTCCGCCAGCATCCCAGAAGTCCCTTGTGATAGATGAACACATTGTTGCACTTGCTATGTAGTGGCGCACGGGGGCAGCAATTAGTGAAGGAGTATGTGCAGACTGGCTGTTTAAGGAGAGCCTGTCCACTCCGCATTGTAGCCCCATTGTACCAAATTAGATTGCAGTTCCACCAGAGTTCCAATGGGGGTGATCGCGAGCGAGTGCATGCTGAATGGGAGTCTATGGAGCTAAACGGCTAAATGTGTCTCTTTTGCCTGATTGTCGTTGAGAAATCTCCGATTTGATTGTAGTTTTTGAATGTTCAACATGTATTATAGGTCAAAAGTTGAATGAATGAGTACTTATGTCCTTTCGATTTCTTACAGGATGAGTCGTTGTTGCCCATAACACGGTAGCATTCTGCTAATGAATGCTGATTGGTTAGTGAAGGACTGATGACGACCAGAGATCCCACTTGATGGGATCCGAAGCAGAATCAGAATGTCAGATCATTATCAATATTAGCAACAACATTAGCAAGCCAAAACTCTTTCTAGCATGTATTGGCAGGGAGAGCCTAACCTGTCAGCTGTGTTGTGGATGCCTCAAGAGAGAAAAGGAAGAGACCAAAGCTTGCCTATCCACAGAGAATGTCTAATATAGAGATAACTGCCACTCTCGGGAAACTTCCGGGTTCTGAACTGGTTGAAGTTCCATGTGAAGGCGCTAACCAGCGAGTGCAGAATGAATGGAGGTCTATGGAGCTATACCCCTAAAAATCCATTTTTCTCAGGATGTAATTTTTTGTCTAGTAATTTGAATTCTGAATTCGAAAGGGGAGGCAAAAAAAATACTCACTGCTTGCTGTTAGATTTTTTTAAAGTCGCCTTTCTGTTCTAAAAAGATTTTGAAAATGTAATTGACGTCATACACATCATACGACCAGAGCTACGGCAAGCTCTGGTCACTTACTTTTTTCTCTCAGGGCATCAACAACACAGCTGAGAGGTTAGGCTCTCCCTGCCAATACACATGCTAGAAAGAGTTTTGGCTTGCTAATGTTGTTGCTAATGTTGCTAATGCTCTGACATTCTGATTCCGCTTCGGATGCCATCAAGCAAGAGCTCTGGTCGTATCAGTCCTTCACTAACCAATCAGCATTCATAAGCAGAACGCAAGCGTGTTATAGGCAACAACGACTCACCCTGTATCTATATTAGACATTCTCTGGCTATAAATTAATCCCAGCCAGCCGTCAACAGTGATTCTTTCGAAAGTAATTTCAACTGTAATTTACCTCAAACTGGTTTGTTTTTAAACACTTGTTGTCATTTGATTGTTATTATCATTGTTATAAAATGTCATTGCTCTGGTAGGCTACCTGTTGCGCTGTTTGCAGCTTTACTAGCTAACAACCAGATTTAGCTAAATCTGTGGCTTCAACGACAGTTTGTTGAACACACAACCACAACAAAAAGGGATTTCTTGTGACAAACGGTACAGTTTCAGACTACAAAAGAATGTAGCTGAAAAACCTAGCCTTGAAGAGACGACCCAAAACACTATGGTATGTGTACTCATTTCATTTTGTGAACAAAAAGCCGACGGAGGAAATCAGCATCCTACTTTGTGTGTAGGCTACGAAAGACCTCCACAGATTTAGTTGCAGTACTGTCAGTAAAGGTGGGATGCAATTATTCATATATGAATTTTTGTGGGTTAGTAGTGTGCTGCTCCAGCTACAGTACACATGAGCACCCAGCCGTTTCTATTTCACCTGACAATGAAACTAAAACCCAGGACCGGTGATTTGAGGCTCTGACTAGGCATTATCTCTGGTCGTATGATGTGTATGGCGCCATTGACATTTTTAAAGGCTTTTTAGAAACTACATTTTTTTAACACCAAGCAGTGTGTATTTCTTTTTGCCTCCCCTTTCGAATTCAGAATTCAAATTACTAGACAAAAAACTATATCCTGAGAAAAGTGAATTTTGAGGGGTATAGCTCCATATACCTAAATTCATTCTGCACTTGCTCGTTAGTGCCCTCATTAGGAACTAGAGTGGAACTGCAACCAGTTCAGAACCTGGAAGTTTCCTATGAGTGGCAGTTCTCCTCATATTAGACATTCTCTGGTATGTGTGAGAAGTAGAATCAACAAAGATCGCCAGATACCTACTGTATGTTTTGTAATTTGCACAATGATATCCCTTAAGGGAAAATGTTCATCAGGTTTAGGGTTAAGGGTGGAAATGTATCTTGGGGCAAATGTTTGTGGAGTATGTCCATTCCAACTCAATTTGTTTCCATTTCTTCTAGGTTGAATACTTGAGATGGGTTTCGGCTACAATAAATAAGATGCCTCAGGACTCCTTGAGTAAATCGACGGAGAAATCTTGCTAGCACCACCGTGCAACATATAGGAGACCTCCAGTGATTCAACAGTCCTTAATAAACAGCCGACTTTTTAGCAACTGGTTCTCGAAATCGAATCACCTGCTTTTCGATCCTTGGGCCAGCTGTACAGATCATAGACCATGAAGTCTTAACTAAACTTTTCTGACACTATTCTGTGTTAGTGGATGGCATCAGATGGAAAAGTTCATTGAATGTTTTACAATCTGTAAAAAAAAAAAAAAGTCTGGTAAATTCATTAATCAAAGTTATTCCCGATAAACTACAACTAGTGATTTACTGTAAAGGTGCTTAGGTATCGCGAGAATGGTTTGCAGGCAAATTGCAGGATATCGTGAGATTTCGTTTTTACCGAATACGAGTCGTTCCTTTCAGCGCTGACGGTGAGTAAAGATGCTGACACGAATTTGTAAAATAGAAGAAAAAAAACTATAAAGTGTAAATTAGTCAACTCTCTGAAAGACACTTGAACAGCGTTTTGATATGTATTATGCCGTACTGTTGTCCAGACATGAAGACCTGGCTTGATGTAGCAAGCTGGCATGGCGAATGAATGGGGGTGGATATTATCATGACTTGTAGTATGCTCGCGCTGTCTTCTTGCGCGCGTTCCCTGCTTATATATTATTGCAAAAAAACACAAATAAAAAACAGATCATGCTTGGGTTTTCTTCACAACAATAGGTGGTTGAGCTATTTCGTGGTAAATTCTTGGTGCCATTTTAGCGTGGGCCCAGTTATTGTGGTGATGCGGTCCACTGCTATTGATAACGGCTTACTAGAATGTCATAGTGTACCGTTTCGTCTTTTCACGCATTGCCATACTCGATCATTATAGCCGCCTATGGACAGTGTAAGCCTGGAGTTTGAATGTCATGTGGGACTTCAAGACGCTGTGGAGCTAGCACTAGCCTACATAATCCACTTTTCTTAAACTGATAGTCGTCTATTTTAAAAACACAATGGAAATGAATGAAGGGAAGTTATTAATCAAATATTTACAATATTACTGGTTGATGATTAAAGGGCAAAGTTAGCTAGAGGGGGAATCAGGTGTTGCGCCCCCTGTCAGGACCATGGACAGGGGTCTCGGGGAACCTTTATTGAACATTACAATCAATTGAATATTGTAGAAACCAATTATCTCAAATACCAAAATTGGTCTATAAATTAGAAGCCATTTGAAAGGTGTCATAGGATAGTTCACCAGTCAAAGTCTCTCAAGCCCCCAGATACTTGCAAGTTGCAAATGTATGCCACCATCCAAATGTATGTGTGGAAAGCACAACGTAGTATGTATTGTGTAGGTTATGGAAGACTTGTCTTCTATGTGTCCTGGAGGTGGACGCTCATTCTGGTTGCTGGTAGCACATTCTGGGGGGTTGATGTGGAGGACAGATACAGATGAACAGATTGTGCTCCAGCCTGAAGACATGGCTCCAGATAGTTCTCCCCTCCCTCTCTGTGGTGTGTGTCTAAATATTACTTTAGTATGTATTGTTGGTGCACGGGTGTATGAGTCTGGTTCTACATTAATGACAATTTTTGATACTAATTTAAGCCCCAGTTGTGTCAATATGTCTGTGTGTGAAGGGGAGAACCAATAATAGCTCACAAACAATCCATGAATGATTTATTGAAGTCTGCTCCTTTGACTTGACGTGAAAAGGGAGTGTAGGACTAGGCGGATGTTGGTGTTTGTGTGATTTCCAATCTCCCAGATATGTAAGAGACAACGATTAAAACAGAAAAATGACAAAGCATTTTTGGGACTGTGATCATTTATCATCACCTAAATCATTGGAGACACAGAAAGGGCCTTAATCAACTGCCACCATCAAACAGAACACCATAAATTAACAACAATTAGTAAAGTAGTCTAACTATAATTTTTTCATGCCTTTTCAGCTGTTTCTCCTGATTCGATCCCAGATTGGACGAACAAGGCAGCTGAAAGCCAGTCTGACATTTATTGGACACTGCTATTAGTCCTTACCAAACATTTCTTGCATATTCATAAAAAGAAAGGATCACAGTCTCTATCATGGGGAACATTTTTGGAAATCTGCTGAAGAGTCTGATTGGGAAGAAGGAGATGAGAATTCTGATGGTGGGCCTAGACGCAGCAGGAAAGACGACTATCTTATACAAACTGAAACTGGGAGAGATAGTCACCACAATTCCTACTATCGGTATGTCCATATTAAGGCTAATATAATACTCCTACTTACATATTAATCATGGTATAGCTTAGGATGTACTGTATCTTTAAATAAAATTGTTTGCTAAATGCATACTTTATTATTGTTACATCACATTTCTAGCCAGTAGCTACTCCTGCAGTTAGCCTGGACATTTTATAACGGCTGTTGGAGTTCTGAAAAATCAATACAATTCTGTAATTTAGAGCTTATGCTTGGCTTAGTGTCTCATATTTAGTCTCATATTAGTTATTATTATATTCATTTTTGTAAGGGTTCAATGTGGAGACGGTGGAATACAAGAACATCAGCTTTACTGTGTGGGACGTGGGTGGCCAGGACAAGATCCGTCCCCTCTGGAGACACTACTTCCAGAACACACAGGGTAAGCAGCGTTGACCAATTACAAACACACAGGGTAAGCAGCGTTGACCAATTACAAACACACAGGGCAAGCAGCGTTGACCAATCACAAACACACAGGGTAAGCAGCATTGACCAATCACAAACACACAGGGTAAGCAGCGTTGACCAATCACAAACACACTGAACACTTTCAAGGTTGTGTGGATACAGATTGAAACAAGGAGCAACCCATTTTCTATTACACATAAGCCCCTGTCTCCTCTATCCATCTCTACCTTTCTCTTTCTTAGGTCTGATCTTTGTGGTGGACAGTAATGACAGGGAGCGAGTGAATGAGGCGAGGGAGGAGCTGATGAGGATGCTGGCAGAGGATGAACTGAGGGACGCCGTGCTGCTGGTGTTCGCCAACAAGCAGGCAAGACAAGACCCCCCATCTCCCCAGCTTAATTTTCCACCCTACATCTGAATAGATTACACAAATCAGACCCCTCCCTCACACTTCAACCCAAACTGCCCTTTAGTGTAACTACTTGTGAACCCATCCATATCTACACTACCCTGTCCTGAATGAATGAGCGAGTAGTTGCATCTATTCATGTATGAAAGATTGAATAGACAGGTGAATGAATGACTAGTGATGAATGATGAATGATTAGTGGGTAGGTCTCCCACATCTAACACTGAACACTGTCTGACTCTACCAGGACCTGCCCAATGCCATGAATGCAGCAGAGATCACAGACAAGCTGGGCCTACACTCCTTGCGCCACCGCAACTGGTACATCCAGGCCACCTGCGCCACTAGTGGGGATGGTCTCTACGAGGGCCTTGACTGGCTGGCCAATCAGCTTAAGAACAAGAAGTGAGGAGGAGACCTGAAGGAGATAGGCAAGACACCTCTACAGGGTATCGGGGGTTTGGTTTTGGGAAAAGGTGGATAGAATGACAGAGGGTGTGGATGATGGGGTGGCAGGGCGGGTCGGGTTATGGGTAAGTTCGCCGGGTAGAGATTTTAGTTTGAGTTTGTTTTGATTTTGTCTGTTACATATTTTTTCCAAATGAGTGATTGATAGTTATTTTCTAGATTCTTAGAGGGCTTACTGTGAACTGACTATCATACCGCAAGCATGGTACACACCTCTGCTTTTCCCATGTCCACCTTCTGCTTCATCATTGTATATGTTAGTGTAAGACACACAAAGTAGTGAAAAATAGCGTGACTTCTAAAACATACATCCTCAAATATTTTGTTGCTGTTTTTTTGAATGTTTTTGCTCTATTTGGTCACCAGTGAGTAGTGCTAATGTCAGTTCATGTTGATGTAACTTGCACAGTTTTCTTCTTTCTCCATGCCATTGGAGTGACTGAAAATACAATGCTATTATGCTTTTTTTTTACCACCTTTTCTTTATTCAGAGCAATAGGTGTTTGTATGTGCATAGTATGTATGCATAATATGTTAATTTTTGTGTATTAGATGGTAGTGTTGTGTGCTAATGTATTAAATGGTGGTTTAGGTGGATTTGGAAACAATCATACATCACATGCCAAACTCTTTCAATAATAAGTTCTGCCTTCACTCTTTGTCAGTCTACTACATGCATGAGCTGTCGTGAAATTGGCCGAATTGCTGCATGCACTCCCATGTCTCCACAGTGATCAGGAGAATGTGCAGCACTTCTTTCCTGATGTTGCTGGAAGTGCATGGCTTACCTGCACTGCTTAAAGTTGTAATAGTCTCAGTAAAAAGCTACATGCCTAAATTGTTAACAATAGATAGTGTCAGTAAATACTTCAATTTTGTAGTTGCATAAGGTCTGTGATGTCATTGTGCAACCAGTCTTGCTATCATAATTATCTGAACACTCGCTGAAACACAAACCTTGTGCACACAAGTGTACAGGTACTTTATTTCTGCCTGTCTTCTGGCTTCCTTCCGGATTAAGTTATGAGTCAAATAACATCATGTTGCTCTACTTTTATTCCCTTACTTTCTTATTTGAATGATCTTTTAACAACATAATACAACAAAAGGATAGCTAAAGAAAGTATTGTTGAATGTTCATGTATTTGGGAATGACTGCAATAATTATTATTTGACAACTTATTTATTTATCTGTCTGTATAGTTACAGTGTATTCAGAGCACACAAAGTTAACCAATCAATCAGTGTGTTGTATTTATAAAGGTTTATCAGCACAGTAAGATATGACTGTCAAACTGCAGTAAAGCCATCCTTCTACCACTAATACCAGCAAACTTCAGATGTTACCGTCAAAACAGTGTTTATGTGTGGACATGGACACTGTTATGGGGTCAGTACAAAGTACACTATCAACCTATCAAATAAAACACTCCAGTATTTACATTCAGTGTCAACTTTGCAACTTTTGTTGAATCGTTTGAGTTTTGTGGCCTTATATTTAGTAATGTTAAGAATTGTGTTCCTATATAAAGTCGGTAAGCAGGTCAGCCAAGTTTATGAAGATTCAAGTTTTTTGTAAATGGTTTTTCTCTATCTTGTCTTTATGCTCTTCTTTAGAAAATCACACTTTTTGATCCACGTGAAAAATACTTATTTCGGGTCCTTTGTTTGATGAGCGTTTTCATCCAGTATATGCATTGGGGTCAAAGTCTTTAATGATTTAGACTGTGTATGCGAACTAAAACGATAATCAATGCAAGACAACATACCATTAATGAAGCATATAGGAACTTCTCTGTACCAGTGTGTTGTCTAACTAAAAAGGGTGATGGCCTCACTCAGTGTTCCGTGCTGTCATTGGCAACACCTTAAGTATGTGTGACATAAGGAAATGAAACAGGATGAACCTGCTGTGTTGAAAATAAAACCACTTTTCAGTATGACCTGTTCATTTGGCTTTGTGTGAATATTATTATAAAATTACTGAAAGGAATGTTTAGTTTCTTATCAACTGTGTAAACATACTCAGAGTGTTTCTGTTCTGATGGTACTATAGCTGACCAGAAGAGGTCAGTCTTCACCTTCTCAAAACGTGCTCCATCTCAGCAGATCCAGGAGATATACATAGATACTTCCTTGTTTAACCTTTAGTTATAATATTTTATTGGTATTGGTAATTTGTATTATATATATAAGGTATATAAAGGATGTTTAATCATATATATTATAATGCTATGAATTAGTCAGTGTCAAGGTTCACGTTTTTGCTAGTTTTTTGCTAGTTTTTGCTAGGAAATGCATTTTGTGTTGGTGAATCAGTCAGGCAGGGCAAGCAGTTTGTCAAATCTGAAATAACTTTTACTCTGTTTTATAAGCACCTGTTTGTTCCTCTATCACACACATTCACACAGGTTTACACACACATACTGACAAAGAGACACTTAAACACAGACACACATACACAGACAGGAAGTACAGGAAGAGCAAGTTCCAAGGGAACCTTCTGGTTGGCTTACTCACTCATACAGACTGTTTGCATAAGCTCAAGGTACAAGACAACAAGGGGAGATGTTGTTCTTTGTCTTGCCAAACCAGAAATTAGTCTCAACTCAAACAACATACTTCTTGTCGTGCTTTCATGCGCTACCACAGTTATTTTCTCTTTCTTGCTTTTTCTTGACTGTATACCTATAAGTAAACAAGGAAAATAAAGTGTCAAAATATGATTGTCTTTGGATTGTGAATTTTGTAACATATATATTTTTTACGAATCAAGAATAGTTTAAGAATACCTTATTACACTTCTGTTCATCACAAGAGTTTTATTTTGACGTGGATTAAATAATGATCCATTATAGTATCATTACATATAACAATGAAATATTTTATATGAAATGTGAGTAGTTTTCAGTGACGAAAATTAGAGAATGCTTTTTTGTTTGCCCCCTCTGTACGCGCGTTTGTAGGGGTTGAAAAGTCAAATTGACCAGTGGACAATGTGGCCATTGTGATTTCTCTGGTCCAGCACCCTTCAAAGAAAGAGTGATTAAAACCATTTGCTGATACCGGGGTACAATACGGCCCTTCATGGTGAACTGCGGTGGTTGTCAGCTATGTAGGCTCAAACCAGCAGATTGTCAATGGTGGTACGACAGCTTTATCCTCAAGGACTCTGCACGGAGTTAGGAAGCCAAAACCATGTCGAAGCTGTTTATTTGACAGTTATACAGCTTATTGATTGTAGCATGTTAAAACAAATATCCAGTAATTAAGCTATTCAGATGAACATTACAAAGAACTAATGATTTTAGTGTTGTCTACATACACGATATATTACAGAATGGTTATTTGTCAAATTGACAAATCAACTTGCTCTTATTATTTAATATCTACATCCATCTGATCAAATCTGTTATTTTAAATGTAAGTAGTTCATGCAACTCAAACGAGTCGCTTCTGCCTCTGATTGGTTACACATCTCGCCAATCAGTGACTACGGTTTTACTCATCGAAGAAGTTGTGAGATTCCATAGCGTGTGACAAGCCTCCTCGTAACCATTTACATTTGCGTAGAAGCATAGGCTCGTTACACTCAGAGACAGCACGTTGATAAAACAAAAACGTGATTTTTTTGTTGCGAATAGTTGAAACACCTCTGGTGTTGAGATACGAGGACATATACTTAGTGATAGTTGAATTGATTTATTTCAATAACTGAACTAACTGAACAAATAATAAGAAAAAGGTCCTCCGATATTTTCTTCAGTTCGTTATGTTTGGAAAACAGGGCCAGTGTTTGGATTAAGGATGCTTGTACTCCGGCAGGTGCTCACCTTATGCGTCGCGCTACCATTGTTTCTCCAGTCTTCCGGTGCTCAGACCCAGGAAGGTAGGTCCAGAAGTGTTTAGATAATTGATTTAGTTCAATGTATATGCCCAGTGTACTTATGCTGAAAACTGTGCAATATGTATGAGTCAACCTGGGAAACCTGGCAATATCCTATAAAACATATATAAAACTTCCCCCCAAATTGTCACATCAAAGAAATAAATTACCCCCTGGATCCAGATTTAACTAAACTCAGACGTAACAGTCCATTTGGAAGAGTAGTATGGAAAAATGAATTTAAACCCCAAATAAATGAGAGCATGGAAGTTGGGGTTCAAATAAATTTGTAAACGGTTACTGTCACTGTTTAATTCATAATAACACAATAATTAATGTGTTAATCAAGTGGCACACATGTGTTTTGTGAAGTGCAAAACAACTTCAAAAGGCTTTTACATTCTGTCTCACAATGAAATCAGGGGTGCTGTCATTCAGACCCTAGAGACAGAACCAGTTTGATTGGTGGAGAACCTGTTTTCTGTGACTCAACTGCTTCTCTCAGTACTCTGCGTGCTGCTTGGCTATGTTTGTCTCAATTGTCTGTGATTCTATTGTGTCCACACTAACTATGCTCACTGCTATATAACTAGCAAACAAAAAAGGATTTCCTTCCTAGAACATGCTGAGACATAGTATTAGGGTTTTTTGTGCCTTTTTCTCTTAATGTACTTGAACAGGTCTTCAGAGTATTGGCAGTTGCAATCTCTGCAGCAAATCCCAAATAAATCAGTGTGTGTGTATTTATGTGTGTTGAGGGATTGAGATGTTGTGCTTGGAATCTGTCTGGGTGGTGAATACAAGTTGAACTTTGGCTCCATGAAAGTTGCATTGTCTGGCAGTAGGTAAATAAGGTGGTGCACTTCACTACAGGTAAACAATGTCAGAAACAGGTCAGGGAGGGGGCAGACTTCAGGCGACAGTGCCCTTGGCATCAGTTCAGGGAAATACACTGAGGTAAATAGATTCAGCGCCTGAACGTATGACCTCATAGCAGAACAATGATTTGGGATTTTGATCCATCACATATACTGCACAATTATAATGCTCCCTAGTTCAGAACAATTCAGCGTTTACGTTTTAGGTATTTACAAAATGATACCTAAAACATGCTCATAAATAGTTGTCACAAGGTGTTATAGTTTATAACAATGATGGGTTTCTGACCTAATTTATTTGATAAGTAATACTCTTTACTCCTGCCCTCTTTACTCATGTAGTCTCTGTTGGTGGCCTTGCAGTCCTTTTAGAATTAGGGGCAGGGCACAGGGTTGGTTGTATCTAGATTGCAAGACCAGTGTTATTACACCATGAGGTTGAGAGATAAGGACAATTGGTAGGACATAAAAGCTTACCTTATCTCACACTTGGCTTAGTTACACTATATCTCGTCTCCTTAAAATGTTATATCTTCTAAAACTCTTTCTTGCTCTCTCTTTCTCTCATTTCAAATATTCACTGTACAGGGTATTTTCTTTTCAACCAGATTTTCTTACGTAGCAAATATAATTCAGACTTTAGGCATGCTCTGATTTGAGGATCCTTCAAACTAGTCCCTATACATCTGGTAGTTGATTGAACGTGAAGGACTTTGATTGAGTTGTTTTTCACTTATACATAGAACTAATGTACAAAGCGGTCATTTCCAGAGACAATGTTGTGGTGTTTACTATTTGTTTTTTACTACTTTACAACTCTTGTGTAACTCCTGTTTCCTACTGTTGAAATACATAGTCTTTCCGGTTGGTGAATCAGGTATTGTAGCGTTGTAAACATCCAAACATTTCTGTGCAACAAGATTTAAAAATGTGATGTTGTAATGTATAGATGTTATACAGAAGTGTCGGTGTGCATATATCTCTGCATATCTCTGTGTGCTTGTTGATGTTTGTGTTTATGTGTGTGTGAAAGAGAGTTAGAGGATATGCAGTAATCTCTTGGTGTACTGTGCCAAGTTTCAGTCTACCTCACTCTCCACTGCAATGGATTTATTGAACTTGTTTATGTCCTCCTCCCTCTTTTTTTCTTTTACTCTCTCTTTTCTTTTCCCTTCTCTTTTTGAATCTGGAAACCTTGGAAACAGCTGAATAAAATGACAGGCTAAACCTGACCCTGGTCCTCTGGCTACTGCTTAATGTTTTAATGTGTGTTAGGTTACGCCCTATTGCATTTAAAGCTGTGACTTCATAACGAGACACTCAGATGGAGAAAGAACAAAGAGTGATTATGAGTCAGATTTAAAGAAATCAGAGATTTAAACAAGTGAGAATGAAACAAGTCTGAGAATTTAAGTCAGTCTGTGTACAATATGTGTTTGAGATTTTGAGAGAGAAATAAATGAGAGAGAAAAGAAGAGAGGGCGGGCTTGGGCAGGAATCTTGATGTACTACAAGACTTGTTTTAGCGCCTTTTCAAAATGGGGCCATTGTGTGTGTGTGTATGTGTGTGACTTTGTATGTGAGAGTGCATTATATGAACTCCACCCCTTTCTCTCCCCCTGTGTTATCCATCTGCAAACACTGAAAGTACCTCTTTGAGAGGGGGAACCCACTCATCCTATTGAGATTCTTAACTTCTGCAGCTGCAGTGCTGTATGTTACTTATGTATTTCGCTGTGTCTCTGTGTGTTGGGTATGTGTATGTGTGTGTGTATATGTGTGTGGGGGGGTTGGGGTGTCTTCTTCATAATGCAGAATGTGCCCATTCCTTTGGGGATGTTTTGAAAATTTAATATTGCCTTGGATCTTGTCTGTGCAACCATTGTGATTACAACACATTTTCATCTATTGGAGTATACCTTATACAGGTACAAATGTCCAGAACTATTTCTCAAGAGGCACCTCAAGACATTTACTGTCAACAGCTCCAGCGTTCCACTGATAACTGGCTGCGCCCAGTACTTAGCCTAGGTGGGGCTGTGATAAAAAACGTATTGGTCAATGTACAGTACACTTCAGAGCACAATTGCTTTGTAAAATGCTTAATCATGGATAAGAGCACCAATATCTTCTCATGCAAGCCAGTGGAAGCCAACAAGTGCTCAGGAATGTACCATGAGCTCCGACACGTAGCCAAAGCCCTGAGATATGGGTTTGGATCAATGTCAATGTTCCTATTCCTCAGTGTGGAGCTATCAACACCTGTGACCCTATCTCCTGCCTCACACATACAATAAAGTGGCTGCTATCTGGACTTTATGGCATTTGAACCTGCTCATTGAACTGTTATCATGCACAGCCAGGCTCTCTGGAGAATCACCTGCTCTGGTTTCGCTGATTGTTTTTTCCTGACCAACTGACTGTTCCTTGTGACAAACACACACTTATTATAAAAGAGATTCTCCCTCATCCTCTCCGTCTCTCTCTCTCTCCTCCCCCCCCCTGTCTCTCTCTCTCTCTATCTCTCTCTCTTTCTCTCTTCCTCTGTCTCCCTGCTGACATCTGGTTGAGATTTGAATAGCAAAGCAGTCTCTGTTTAAGTGACATTGAATGACTGAACTCTGTAAATGTCTGTAAACAAGGCCTAGTATGTTCGCCGCAGAGAAAGGCCTGCCCTGTACTCTTTCACTGGATATAACATAAATCACATAATTTGCCTCAGTACTGACTGGTAGTCCAAGCAATTAAGAACAAGACACAACGATTATCAATAAAACTGTCAGCAATGTTAGTTGTGTACAGAAATGCCACAGGGAATTTAACATTGACATTGTTCTTGGAATTATAGATTAATTTGATAACAAAATAACTGTATTTTTTCTCCATAGTGGTGATATGTACTGGCACCCAAAATGCCCTGAGTGTGACAGGAAGTTCTGAAATGCAATACAAACTAATGAAGGAGATGTACACTGGTTGCGAGATTGTCATGGGCAACCTGGAGATCACCATGATGGAACACGGGAGAGACATCTCCTTTCTGAAGGTGAGTTGCGTGTGTACGAGAAATAGCTGTGCAGTAATGGATACCTATGCAGTACCAACCTCTCTCAGACCAACTGTTTAGGCCCAAGTTGGTGGACCAAAACAGGCCTGTTATTACTGTTTCTAGAGAGTGATGTCATTGTCTAGTGTACACAATGAAGTCCCTCATCCCACCACATTGTTGCATAGCCATAGTGCACTGCCATGACTAAACCAAGGTTTTAACCAACTGTGGCTGAGTAGCTAGCTTATCATACACAATACTGGTAACAAGCTTTTCGATACATGATAAAAAAAAATTCTAAGTCTGCTGACATACAAAAATAACAGACTTGTCTTAGTGTACTCTTCTATATCTCTATATACTCACTTTTAATTATTTCTACCATCTCCCCCACAGTCTATCAGGGAAGTGACAGGCTACATTCTGATAGCTATTAACCAATTCAAACGGCTGCCCCTGGACCAGCTGAGAGTCATCAGAGGTAACACTCTGTATGAGGAGCGCTTTGCCCTTGCAGTCCTTGTCAATTACCAGAAGGATGGCCAGTGGGGGCTGGAGGAACTGGGGCTCACGCACCTCACAGGTAAACACACTTTAAAGGCACATACAAACGCACACACACATTAAAACAACAAGCAATTGTTGTTATGACATGATAAACAGTATGTTACTTCAGGCCTCCCACTCTGACTTGACTGGCAGTATGTTAGTCATAGTAAGTACGTGCTTGTGTGTGGGAGCCTGGACAGAATGAGAGCCTGCCAGGCCAGTTGGATGTTAACTGTTGGCACTCCCACACCCACATAGCTCAACACACCCTCTAAGAAGCTGTTCGTTTGTAGAAGAGCACATACGAGTGCGTCAGGTGTGAGCAAATTCCTAATGGGAAGTCCTTGCAATGTTCCATAACGTGTATCAACTGTCAGATCAAATTTAAACTGAAGGCCTTTTTTCACACCAGATATTGATCTGTTATCCATACACATGTTCTGCCATGTTTTAGTTATTATCATTGCCTGCCACTTTTAACTCTAGTATACATACGTCTTCTGTGTATGTGTTAGTGTGTGTGGTTGTGATTGTATGTGTTTGTTACCTCCACAGAAATACTGGAGGGAGGCGTCCAGATCATCCAGAATAAATTCCTTAGCTACTCCCCTCAGGTGAACTGGCTGGACATTGTGAAGGATGGAGCTTCAGAGGTCATCATTAATGATAATGGACCCATAGGTGAGGACAGTAGTTAATGCTGGCTAGATCTGGGACTCAATAGCAATGTTTCTTTTATGAACATCTACAGTAAAGGTTCTTTTGAAGAATTGTTACCTTTATTGAAACTTTAGTGAAGGAGACTAGTTTAATTTGTAAAAATTATGTCAAACTTGGTCTTCTATTTCAGCATCTTGTGATGAGGAGTGTGGGGGCCATTGCTGGGGTTCCAGCAATGAAACCTGCCAAATATGTAAGTCTCTCATAATGCAACAACACCTTCCTGATGTGAGTTAAAGTACTGTACTTGCACTTTATCATGAGTTTTAAATGCAACTGTTTTAACTGGCATCTTTTTTTTCAGTGACCAAGACAGTGTGTGCCCCCCAATGTAACGGCCGCTGTTTTGGTAAAAGCCCCAGTGAGTGCTGTCATATGGAGTGTGCAGGAGGATGCACTGGGCCCCTGGATACAGACTGCTTTGTAAGTCTGCTATGGTGCATTATACAATAGATACACGCACGCACGCACAAACACATACACATCTAAATATGTGAGCTACTGTATGTTATCAATACAATTCACAGTGTATGCTTCATGTTTTGGCTACCCGCAATGTTTTGTTATGTTATCTCGTTGTTATGATCAGTGAACTATGCACTTTTGTAAAGCTCTCTCTTGGAAGTCGCTTTGGATAATAGTGTCTGCTAAATGAATACATGTAAATGTTAATTATGTTCCCATCAGGCTTGTAGAAACTTCAACAACTCCGGTTCCTGTGTACCCCAGTGTCCCCAGACCCTTATCTATAACAAGCACACCTTTAAAGTGGAGGACAACCCTAGTGCCAAGTATCAATACGGCTCCATATGTGTGGCCCAGTGTCCCCGTAAGTTCTCAGACAGACTACTTCACCCACTACACACCATCACAACTCGTATCTCAAACCTCAAGTTTATAAGCCTGTTTTGTTCTCTATTTCACTGTAGCTTTAATTTGTTATTTAAGGGTTCTTATTCTTTTCACTCCTCTGTTTTCCTTACAGCCAACTTTGTGGTAGATGGGAGCTCCTGTGTCAGCAGCTGCCCCCTTAATAAGAAGGAGGTGGAGAAGAAAGGAGTGAAGAGATGTGAGCCTTGTGGAGGCCTCTGTCCTAAAGGTATCTTACACATACTCGTAACAATTCCTCACTCATTGGCCCCAATAGCAATCCTATTGACAGATATATTGTTCTTTCCTCTCCTCCCCCTGCCCTTTCCACTTTTCCTTTAGCTTGTCGTGGTACAGGCACAACCAACAGAGAGACAGTGGACTCTCTGAATATTGACAGCTTCATTAACTGCACCGAGATTCAGGGTAGCCTACATTTCCTGGTTACCGGAATCAAAGGGTAAGAAACTGTAGTGACAGAATCAAAGTTGTAAATTGGCTCCCTCCAAAGGTACTATATTACCATCTTCTTGTCGCTCAAATCTTACTCCCTGTCCAAAATGTCTTTTTTTGGGGTAAAGTGATGCTTACAACAACATCTCAGCTCTGGATCCAGAGAAACTGAAAGTCTTTAAAACAGTGAGAGAGATCAAAGGTATGTGTGACGCTGTATGCATGTGTGGCTCGTTGGAAAGTCTTAATTCCAGTAAGTTCCAAGATGTTTATGCACTTCTTTTAATCTTATATCACATCTCCAATTCCCAGATATTTTGAGTATTCAATCATGGCCTGAAAGTATGTCTGATCTGTCAGTGTTCTCCAACCTGGAAACCATACAAGGAAGAAAGCTCTACAAGTAACCAATCATTTAATCACTTTTATCCTTATTATTTACAACTGAAGTTTTTCCTATTGCACAATGTCACCTGGACCAAACTAACTTAGCCTTTTTATTTTGCGTTGCTGTGTAGACTAAACCTTGACATGCATGTCCTGTGTCGTATTGTCATGTTGTATCACTCCATACATATCACATGTCCTTGACATGCATGTCCTGTGTCTTATTGTCATGTTGTATCACTCCATACATATCACATGTCCTTGACATGCATGTCCTGTGTCTTATTGTCATGTTGTATCACTCCATACATATCACATGTCCTTGACATGCATGTCCTGTGTCTTATTGTCATGTTGTATCACTCCATACATATCACATGTCCTTGACATGCATGTCCTGTGTCTTATTGTCATGTTGTATCACTCCATACATATCACATGTCCTTGACATGCATGTCCTGTGTCTTATTGTCATGTTGTATCACTCCATACATATCACATGTCCTTGACATGCATGTCCTGTGTCTTATTGTCATGTTGTATCACCTTTCCTGTTCCCCCTCTCATGGCTCACTCTGTCTTCCTCCTGTTGGCTACATTAGCGGTGTGAGCTCTAAAAGGTACAGTAGTGTGTAATGTGTTGCACTTGGCTTCCTGGTTCCTCTTATTGATAATCAGACTACCTTTTAACCAAAACAATCTATTGTTGACCTTTTACTTTTTTGGGGGATCAAATAATTATTGTCTTTTATAGTTTTCAACAAAAAAAACAAAACACACACAACACATAACACTTTGCTGACCTTTTACTGTGTTCAACACATTACTGAAAAGAAAAAAAAAATCTTTTTATATGTCTATTGCTCTTAACATTGTCACTATATAGGCCATTGAGGGAGTATGGGATGGTTGTGGAGCACCTGGACTATGTTTACACTATCATCACATTATGAATGAACAAATCCAATGATTTCATTTTGGTGACGGATTCTGTCAATTGTCTTCTTTTCCATCATAATTGTGCGTGTCTGAATCCTTTGAACTCTGTTTGATTTGGCTGTTTCCTGAACCCTCTGGCCCCTCTTTATTCCTGCCGTCACGTTGCCATGTTAACCCCTACCCTACTCCTCTTCGTGCTCAGGGGTTACTCACTGCTGGTGATGAAGATCCCTACCCTGACCTCACTGGGGCTGCGCTCGTTGCGCAAGATCAACGACGGCGGTGTCTACATCACAGGAAACAGTCAGCTGTGTTACCATGACACAGTCAACTGGACACGCCTCTTCAGCTCTCTGCCCCAGCGCCCCCACAAGACCATCGACATCAAGGAAAACCAATCACTGAACCGCTGTGGTAATGAAGGGGGGGGGGGGGACAGTGTGTGTGTGTGTGTGTGTCATGTATAAAACCTATGAAATGTGTCATGCAGTATGTATAATTGTTTTATTGATACATTCAATGTTGACATAATGTTCACAGCCTGTCATAATGTTTGATGTATTCCATGTGTGTAGTCGCAGAGGGCCACGTGTGTGACACCTTGTGTTCTTCTGAGGGATGTTGGGGTCCTGGACCCAACCAGTGTCTCTCCTGTCAGAAATACAGCCGAGGAGGCACATGCGTCCCAATGTGCAAATTTCTATCAGGGTCAGTAGTGTTCTCTTCTTCAGGCAGAAAGTACATGATATATACATTAAATGTGTCAGTATGTGTTTTTGTTTTTGTGCTGTAACCCTTCTCCATCTTCCCAGAGATGGACGTGAGTTTGCTAGTCAAGATGACGAGTGCATGTCCTGTCACTCTGAGTGCAAGGTCCAGACAGGACAACCCACCTGTACAGGCCCGGTATGTCCTCCACCACCAACCTGTCTTCTCAACATGTCTACAAGACAAGGGCATAGGTTTCATTAAACATGTTATGGAAATACTTTTTGAAAATGGCAAATCTGCCGCGTACTTTTTATGAAGAAAATAGTATTTGACACTGTTCCGCAGTTATAAAAAAAGCTGTCCCACCCACATTTGAAAACAAACCTATGCCCTTGTTATAAGACTAGTCACACTTCCACGACTTCCGTCCATTAGGATCTTTGTACACTACTGCCACCTAGTGTTTAAAATATGTTGTAGACATTCTGTGCATTACTGTATGTTTTTTTTCTCCCCCGTCTTTCTTCAGGGTGCAGATGAGTGTGTTGAGTGTGCCAGTCTGAAGGACGGTCCTCACTGCGTGTCCTCGTGTCCTGAGGGGGTGATGTCAGAGAAGGGGCTCATCTTTAAATACCCAAACTATCAACACCAATGTGAACCCTGCCACCTCAACTGTACCCAGGGGTGAGAGATGATGTCATTATGCTTGTGTGTGTGTTTGTCTTTCTGACTGTGTGTGTTAAACTACTCTGCGCTCTGTACATCTAGGTGCTTAGGCCCAGGCATTGAGGATTGTCTGGAGTCTGACAGATCTACCTCTAGGTGAGGGTTTGTGCAAGATTATCAATAAATCTTCCTTTGTAATAAAAGGAGAACCCAGGAACCAAAACCTTTCATGTTAAAAACTCATAGACTGACATTTCTCCCACTGTGTCTCCATCCAGCCAAGCCACGACAGGCATTGTTTTGGGGGTGATATTAGCATGCTTTGTTGGCACCTCAATCTTCATCATGAGTGTTCTGTACCGCCGCAGCCTTGCTATCCGCCGCAAGAGGGCTATGAGGAGATACATGGCAAGTGGAGAGGTGAGTCAGAGAGAAGAGTGGGTGTGAGCTTCTGAATCAGTACTGTAACAGTGCACATGCGCTAACATGTTGTCTGTGTGTGTGTGTGTTCAGAGTTTCGAGCCGTTGGATCCCAGTGATAAAGGAGTCAAAGTTCATGCTCGTATTCTGAAGATCACAGAGCTCCGTAAAATCAAACTTCTGGGAACCGGAGTGTTTGGCTCTGTCCACAAGGTATGACATAACCAAACTGGGACTATGTTAGTGATCTGTCCCCCGATTTTTTATGCAAACCTATTCAATATCCTCACTACTATTAATCTCCAGTGTTGAATGTAGAGGTATGAGAGCTTTGGCTTACTCCTTTGTCACTACAGAGTGTGCTTATCCCTCTCTCCTCTTTTCGGTCGGTTTCTCCACCTCTCTTAGGGGGTATGGATGCCAGAGGGAGACTCAGTGAAGCTCCCAGTTGCCATCAAGACTATTCATGATCGCACGGGGCGACAGGTCTTCCATGAAATCACTGATGTGAGAGAACCAATACATTGTACCAGATATATTGTCACACATATTGTGTACACACATCAGTAAATGTGTTTACTGATGATCCCTTGTAACACCTGCAGCATATGTTGGCAATGGGCAGTCTAGACCATGCTCATGTGGTCCGGCTCCTGGGCATCTGTCCAGGTGCCGGTATGCAGCTTGTCACCCAGCTCAGCACACAGGGATCCTTATTGGAGCACATCAGGCATCAAAAAGACAGCCTTAACCCTCAGAGATTACTCAATTGGTGTGTGCAGATTGCCAAGGTGAGACATCTTCTGTGTGTGTCGTTGAATTAATGTGTGTATATGAATGGTATTTGTGACGTGTCATCTATCTCTCCTCCTACAGGGTATGTATTACCTGGAAGAACACAGGATGGTCCATAGGAACCTGGCAGCCAGGAACGTGCTTCTGAAGAATGACTTTATCGTCCAGATCTCTGATTATGGCATCGCAGACTTGCTCTACCCTGACGACAAGAAGTACTTTTACAATGAGTCCAAGGTTTGTATTGAAATGGCTACTCCCTGTAGGCAAACACACTGTCACCAGAGAGTCCTCATTGATATTAGCCGTGCTCAAACGACACCTTTGATGATTCTGGTCCTGAGGGGTACCGTCCACAAGGAAAACCTTATTGTCCTATCAGTAACGTTATCAGTTACTTAATATGTTGTGAGTGGTGCTCGTCAGTGGTTCAAAATACCCCCCCTTTTAAACAACAACAAAAACATGGACTTTTCTGTCTTCTCTGAAAGAGAGCATACTTACATAGTCTCTTCTCTGACCACAGGCACCTATCAAGTGGATGGCTCTGGAAAGCATCTTATTCCGTAGATACACACATCAGAGTGATGTCTGGAGCTATGGTGAGCCTAAATGCATGACAGTTGAGCTATCATGATTGCAACTTAAAAAGAACACACTTCATGTCAACATTTCTTCCTTGCAGGTGTGACCGTGTGGGAGATTATGTCTTATGGGGCTGAGCCCTACACGACAATGCGTCCACAGGAAGTACCAGATCTGCTGGAGAAGGGCGAACGTCTGTCCCAGCCCCAAATCTGCACCATAGACGTCTATATGGTCATGGTCAAGTGTGAGGACCCATACTCCCTCATCCTCAATTCCTCTGTCCTGCACTCAGACTAGCATCTGGGACTACCATCTTCGAGAACGATACAATATATCTACACTCATATTCACGTTCAATAACTGGTATTTATACATTCTCACATTGTCCTTGGTCTCTTTTTCTCTTTCTTAGGTTGGATGATTGATGAGAATGTCCGTCCAACCTTTAAGGAGTTGGCCAATGAATTCACCAGAATGGCAAGAGACCCACCCCGTTACCTGGTAATCAAGGTAGGTTTGAAAAATAAAACAAAATTGGGGATTGTCTCATTTACCTGGTAATGGATGTGTTAATTCTATATGAGCCATTTATGGTTGCTATTTATCACCACCAGGGGGACTGCAGCTTGTCAGACTCAGGTCTGGATGAGGCACAGCAGCGGGGACCAGAGCTGGGCGACCTACATGGAGAGCTACAAGGCTTGGATGAGGAGGGGCTGGAATCTGGCATGGCCACGCCTCCTCACTACATGTCACAGTCCAAGAGTCTCCCTCGCCTCTCGAGAATGGATAGCCACAGGGTGGGTGAAGGGCCATTATATCACTTCATCACATTCTATCTATACAATATGTATACATATGGGGTATGTTATAGACAGATTACCAGATATTCATGTACCTAATCCATCCCATTCTGTTTTATTCTTAAGGGGATTTCCAGCATGGCAGGGTACCTGCCCATGACCCCAGGTGTTGAAAATCCAGGACAGGTTGGTCTTTCATCTTTATCTGTTATCCACCCTATATCCTATTGATGAATTACTGTCAAATGTCTAGCATTACATACACATAAGTATCTTTTCTATTCTTGTATACAGTACATGTGGCCATCGCGTTCTCGCCTTAACTCTGCTCGCACCGTGTCTGAGAGCTCTGAGGGCCGGGGCACCGTGGTGGAGCTAGAGATGAGCGAGGACGTCTCATTAGCTGGCAGCCTCAGGAGGAAGCGACATCGAGAAGACAGTGCCTACATGTCTCAGAGAGACAGCATGTCAGGGGGGCCGCCAGAGACCTTCTCCCCAGATACAGAGGGGGAGGAGGACCACAATGGATATGTGCTCCCTGGTCTAGGAGACAGCCCCGAGAGAGGTACTTACAGAGCCTACATATGGTTTTCCTAAAAATAAATGGGTGTATAATGTATGTATTGTAAATAATAATACAAATATATATTTATATATATATATATACAGTATGTCTCAATTATTTTGAGCCAGTGTAACTAACTTGCTTACAAGTACACCAATATAATATGGGTGTAGATGGCAAGTATATGAAAAAATATAATGTTCCTTGTCATATAACTCCTCCAAATCTCTGTAATTATTATTCCAGAAAGCCTACTACTCTCCACCTCTCAAGTCACCCTGCCTCACGAGAGAACATTGTCCAGGTTACCCCAGCGCTCATTAGGACTATTAGAGGACCCAGACAGTGCCAGTGAAGAATATGAGTATATGAACAAACAGGCATGCATGATATCTCTCTCAACCAGACAACATCCTAGTCACCCTAAAGATGGCTCACAGTGGTTAAAGATGAATAAGAGACCAGGCTCTTCATTAACACCACGAGGCAAAGAGTGCACAGGGAACCGTACATCTGGTTCTCATGCCGGTGATGGCAAAACCAAAAATGATGACAACCAGAGTACAGAAGACAGTTGTGATTCAGACAACATCGAAGAGCAGGGTTCTGGTGAGGTTGAATATGAGTACATGGACATTAGAAGTGTTGAAACAGAAACCAACGACCTCCCAAGTCCAGATGTCCCTCAACCCAGTGAAACAGCAGAAGAGCGTCTGAAAGTTAGACGTAAAGTTAAGAAAGAGGTTATAGAAAATGAATATGTTGAGAATGACTATCAGTACACTAACAGCCAGCCCAGACTGCATCAAGCTCTTTGTGGCAGGGATGGATTGAGGCTGCAAGGAGAAGATGAGGAGGAAGATTATGCGTACGAGGAGATGGACTCTATGGCGGTCCTTGGAGCTGGGAACTCAGTCGAGTACCAAAACATGCAGGGAGAAGATGAGGGTGCCTTCGGTGGGCAGGGGACTCAGCACACTGGGGTTGGGACCTACGTGAAAGTGCGTGCCGGGGTTGGGGAGCCTGGTAGTGGAGATCAGTCTTTTGACAATCCAGACTACTGGCACAGCAGATTGTTCTTAAAGCCCAATGCATTGCGCACGTGAGGCTAGAGTAAGAGATAAGAAGTGTGTCTGAAGCTGTGGCATTTCCATGAAAATAATGAAGGAACAAGACAAATGCAAGCCATCCAAATATAGTGAATGAAAGTAATGTTGCATCTGTGTGTCACTTTTTTTATATAAATTATGTGTCTGTTACAAGTTTACATTTCCATTGTGTGTTTTTTGTGCCAACTCTGGTATTAAAACTGTACAACCAATAAAGGGACTGAGTGCAGAGTAGCCTACTACTATAAATGGCCAGATAACAAGCTTTGTTGTATTTGTAGTGCATTATGTAAGAACAAAATTTCTTTGAACAACTGTCTTTTTTCATACATTTTATTCATGATTTACAGAATCATTCATCTTACATTATATTGTTTTTGTTTCAGAAAAAAATAAAGGTATTTCAATATGTTTGAAATCGAGCGTTTGATCATATCCTCAGCATTTACATGCTGGAAAGAGTAGGCCGCTATTAGATAAGCTTTTAGCTGGCTAGTATTTGAATAGTCTAGGTATGGGTGGACTAATCTCGAAGCACATAAGTACATGTATCCATTCTGTCTCTGTCGGTCATAAAACGGTCTATACGAACGTTTGGTGTATACACAAATCTTATTTGTGCGACTATGTGAGGACAAACTTAAAGGAAATGTTTAAGAATGAAACTATTACAGATTCACTAGCGCAACTGCATTTTGGCGGTTTGTAATTTTGTGACGCAATTTTTACGTAGCATTGAAGTGGGTGGATGTGCGGAGAAGGGGCTGGCTTAGTGGGTTTAGACCTGACGACCAGAGATCGGACAGTTAGGAGCTTGGGAGTGTGTCTGTTGGGTTACTTAACACATTGAGTTGTAAAGAAATCCGCCGTTAAAATGTCTGATGACGAACAAGAGCAAACTATCGCCGAGGATTTGGTAGTCACCAAGTACAAAATGGGAGGTGACATCGCCAACCGTAAGTTATCGCAGCAATGTGTGTGACAAGAATGAGGTGACATGCTTGGCCTGTCGCGCCGTGCACCACCACCAGCTTGTAGTTAGCTTGCTTGCTTGCTAGCTTGCTAGCTTTCTTGCTTGCTAGCTTGCTAGCTTGCTAGCTTGCTAGCTTGCTAGCTTGCTAGCTTGCTAGCTTGCTAGCTTGCTAGCTTGCTAGCTAGCTAGCTAGATAACTGGTAGATTGCTAGCTAGCTAAGCTAAGTTATCTGTCACCTCAATCGAGCAGCCATGTGCTTTGCTTTGACATGCCAGTCTCCATTCAGTAACGTGCTAAGAGTAAATGGAAATTGATAAAAAATCAAAAACAAATGAAGCCCACTTAACACTTGGCATCTGACAATGTAGCAGTCCTCTAATTTGATCCAGTTCATAGTAAGCTTGTACTCTACTATTCCGGTAGTATCAGTAGCTATTCCCGCTGTATGTGGCCCTGAGCTGTTAGCTAGCCAGCTAGTTAGCTAGGTAGCTGGCTAGCTAGGTAGCATACTTCCTCTGATAAAATGAGCTGGTAACACCAAGACTAGCACCAAGTCTTCCTTCCACTGAAGCTTACGCTAACTTACAACCGCTTAACTTCAAGGAGCGACTTGCAACGTTTTTTGTTTTCATTCAAACTTTTCCTGAACTATAACAATTAATAGACCCGCTGCGGAAACCGCGAAAAAAATAAGTTAATCCAATGACATTGCCTTATAAAAACACAGGACTCGGGTCTGTGGCAATTAAGCTTGCAAACTAAAGGTATTACTTCAGTAATAGTTGACAATGACAAATAAAGACAAAATGGACAGAACACATCTTTACACATTCCAACGTTGTCTTAACTTGCAGTTAACTAGAGCTAAATAAGCATGTAGTAACTTTCAAAGGTAGGTCCATCATGTTTTATACATGCCGACATTACCATAAACATAGACGTAAACCTACCTGCGGGCCAGTCATTATTGTGGATGAAATATGATATTTTCTCTTTTCTTATTGTTTTATCTCACAATTACCCCAGAGGCCCTACGAATGGTGATGGAGGCAGCCACAGCAGGGGTGTCGGTCCTCAGCCTGTGTGTGAAAGGGGATGCCCATATCATGGCAGAGACTGGGAAGGTCTTCAAGAAGGAGAAAGACATAAAGAAAGGTGAGGGGCATGGGCCAGGACAAGGAGAGAAGTACATGGGGCTCATAACATGAGAGAGAGAGAGATAAGACTGTTTGCAAGGACTCTTGTAGGTCACATCAGAGCTTCACTCATGAACGAGTTCAGTTATCATCTGGATGTAGAATTGTCACACATTCAGAGGGGGCATGAACTTTGCTTAGGTGTCTGAAAGTACTAGTAGGAAATGTTGGTAGATCTCTCTCACACACACATGCACACGAAGTGGCTGATTTCCAAATGAAGATTTGGTGGTTCTTTCTTCCCTCTTCCAGGCATTGCCTTCCCCACCAGCGTCTCAGTCAATAACTGTGTTTGCCACTTCTCTCCCCTGAAGAGTGATCCTGACTACACACTTAAAGATGGGGATCTGGTAAAAATGTAGGCACCTCCATCCATAGTAACATTCCTCCCCCTATGTCCTTTGTGTCTCCAGTGTCCCAAGTGTGTGTTATGTGTCTTGCTCGTCTCTCTCGTGTGGCGTTATTAGGGGTCTGAAGGGTTTTCTTCCTGATGATTAAAGCGTGGCAAACGACAATTAAGGTTTGACATGTTAAAATGTATTTGCATTCCAAGTCTACTTGTATCAGTCCTATTGACTTGGTATAATTGTAATGATGGTTTCACTATAGCCTCTGAACATAACATTAATGTAGATAGATAGCTGTTTCATCTTACTTGTTGGATTGCCATTGTGTCTTTGTCTCTATGTTGACCATCCCAGTCATGTCTTCAAATAAATGTAATGTCTAAAGTTATATATTGTTATATAAGTTCTACCTCTGAACAGTAGTGAAATTATCTGTGGTACTGCCAAGAGAATTCCTTAATGAGTGCCCGCTAGTATGTGTAGGTTATCATGACTCATCAACAACTTTCAGCCTTTGGTATATCCCTTTAGCATGTTCCTACTACTAGGTAAATGCTTTTTCTGTCTAGACCTGTATGCAGATGACCTTTTGTATGTTTAATGCGATTGATATTTATAAAATCAATGAACCAATATTGTCCTTAAGCACAAAGCTGTTCCCAACTGTGATGGGCTGAGAAAGTGTTACCCACTTTAGCTTTTATTCATCCCAAATATCAAGTTTCTGTGTCTACCTGTTTCTTCTTCTTTTTTAGTGACCTTGGCGTCCATATTGACGGCTTCATTGCCAATGTTGCTCATAGCTTTGTTATTGGAGCCACTAAGGTACGTTCTTGGGAGGGAAAACATATTTTCTGTAGAAATTGTCCTTTTGAAGTCCCTCTGTGTGTAACAAGTCTTCCTGGCCTATCCTCTGTCCCCCCCCCCCCCCCCTTTTCTCCACTTTAGGAGACTCCAGTTACAGGCCGTAAAGCAGATGTGATCAAAGCAGCTCACCTTTGTGCGGAAGCTGCTCTGCGCCTGGTCAAACCTGGCAACCAGGTAGCATCCCCCTTTCAGTAGTGTTTCACATCTAACCAAAACTGTACACACAACTGAGTAAATTCCAGTTCCTCAAGTTTGGTTGATGAATACGCTTGGTTTTCATTCATTGTCAGTTTTATTCTTATCGTTTTCTCAGAACTCTCAGGTGACAGAGGCTTGGAACAAGATTGCCCAGTCATTCAAATGTTCACCAATTGAGGGTGAGACTCAGAAGTTGTAATAGAAAGTTGGTTGCTAGATAGAGGAAATTGAGTCAAACTTTCCTTTGAGTCCAAGCAATTTTAGTTTTCAAATTATGATTTATCTTACATTTCTGTTGGAAGGTATGCTGTCTCACCAGCTAAAACAACATGTCATCGATGGAGAGAAAACTATAATTCAGAACCCCACAGACCAGCAAAGGTAAGGTGTTACTTTTTATGTAGACCATAGGCTGACTAGTTTAGAAGAATAGGTTTTTATCTTTAACATCTTGGTGTCAATGACTATCAATTACCGTCTATTGACAGAAAGGACCACGAGAAGGCAGAGTTTGAGGTGCATGAGGTATATGCTGTTGATGTGCTGATCAGTACTGGAGAAGGAAAAGTGAGTGTTAAGATCAGGTTACCTTCTTTTCTTAGAAATTCCTGACCAGAAAAGTTTTTTTAAGAAAATGTATTTCTACTAGAAAATCTTACTTCCCCCCCCCCCCTTATCTTTCCAGGCCAGGGATGGAGGACAGAGGACAACTATATATAAGAGGGACCCCAGCAAGCAGTATGGACTGAAGATGAAGACCTCCCGCATGTTCTTTAGTGAAGTGGAACGACGTTTTGACACCATGCCTTTCACCCTAAGGTATAGTATGACATCACTCTGTTTTCGCCTTTGCAGTCAGACACCATGCAAATGATTTTTTTTTTTGTCTGAAAGTTTCATGTTTAAGCTCTCCTGTTCTCCTGACCTCAGGGCATTTGAGGATGAAGCTAAGGCCCGTCTGGGTGTGGTGGAGTGTGCCAAACATGAGCTACTACAGCCTTTCAGCGTGCTCAATGACAAGGAAGGTATATCTCATGCTCTCTCCCCTCCTGCACAGTGTCTGGATGCATGGCCTTTCCCACTATCTTGTTCTGACAGTCTTGTTCTTTCTCTCTCAGGAGAGTGTGTGGCTCAGTTTAAGTTCACAGTGCTGCTGATGGCCAATGGCCCACATAGAATCACCAATGGACCCTTTGAGCCTGAGCTCTACAAGTCAGAGTACGAGGTGCAGGATGCTGAACTCATGGTAAGACTGCCTGCCTACACACATTCAACATTGAGGACTGCTGGAATGCACAAGGGGCGTAATCCATTTGATCAAATAAACTGTTGCGCTACATAAATAACACAAATTTTACTCCATGACTTGTACCTTGAGACATGACAAGTTTTTTTTTGCTCTCTAGACTCTACTACAGAGCTCAGCAAGTCGCAAAACACAGAAGAAGAAGAAAAAGAAGGTTAGTTTTGTTTTTCCTGAATACTTTTATTATCTACGCTATTACTATAAAAATTATTATTATTTGTTGTTCTGCATGTTCTCATCTACTTCCTCCTCTATCTCCTCCAGGCCTCCAAGACAGTTGAGACAGCTACTGGGCAGCCAACTGAGGAGACTGAGGCTGCAGAGTAGATTCTACATGTCTTTGGGAAACACACAAACTCATACCAACACCCCAAATAACAGAACATTTATAATTAGGAAAGGAAATTACATATTTGCCAATTGTCATGTTTCTTTTGTCCCCATATGTTTTTCTGGTTTTGAGCCCACAAAATAAATCTGATGGATCAAATTATGATCTTTTATTGGATGCACCAAACGTATACACATTTGTTGGTGTTCTATGCCATTCTGGGGATTCTCAAGTCCAAACACAAACATTCACAAAAGTAAAGCCTCACATCTAAGTTAACAACTTTACTTTTCCACAGAGTGTATCTGCTCTGACCATTGATACTGTAACTGGAATGAAAAATGGGGAAACACTTTTTGGATTATTTACATTTTTTTGAAATGTGTTTTTACACCTTACTGTTGGGTGATGCACCTGACTGAAAATCTTGCTACATAGGTAATATGTTATGAACTTTCTAAATTAAAATGGTAAAAACAAACTGTTAAGAAATATTGTTTTGGCTAAATTGTTCACTATATCTTGCCAGTTATATATGGGTTCAAAATGTATTACAGACGCTTGATATGGCAGTGTTGTTGATGGAAGATGTTATTAATGATTGCATATAATTTGCTATAATTAACTTTATATGTATTTATATGGAGTATCATTTAGTCGACAGAATTCCAGAACCAACACCCAGCCTCCCTTTTGGAACACTGCTACACCTACTGCCATCAGATATTAGCCAAATTGTATTTGAAATCCCTTTAAAATACTTATACAGTTCACAGTTTATCTGTAAAGATAAAATTACATTATGGATTTAGTGGAAAAACCTTTTATCTACTATATGTAAATGATGCTGCGTGTTCTCATCTGATGAGTCGGTGTTGGTGACATCAAGAATGCAGCTGAAGGAAACAAAAAGTCAAATTAAAGTCAGCACGTGAAAAGTGCTTTACAATCTGACAAGATCTGAATGAAATGAGTCCAGATCGTGTCCCCCGACCCTGAGCTTCTTGATTTATATCTGTTTTGCTGTTGGGCTTTTATAAAATGAAATAAATCAATAACATTTATATTCACAAGGGCTTTCTCATTTGTGTTAACTCATGCTCACATATATGAGGGCCTACATTGCATGATCAATGATAAAAACAACGAACACCAGGTAGAATCGGTAGTTCAAGTGTTACAGTGGTGACAGCGCTGCATTCTTAGCCTACAGTCCACAATTGGCCTACATATCCCGGTGAGCTTAGTGTTGGGCGATTGAATATGACGTCAACTTCTGTATAAAGGCTCACTGTTTTTGTCGTCACATCCTCTTTCAGTTGGTGTCTTCGCTTTAGCGGTAAGAATCAAGACAAATACACCTATTTTGAATCGAATTGCATCGTAGATTATTTGTATCCATCCATCCATTTTACTAACTTGACTTCATTCTCTATTGCAGACACATCTCCACAAGATGAGAGCCAAGGTGAGATGACCCATATCAGAAATGTTATTAACAACGTCGCCCCTGTCTCAATAACGTCAAGGAGTTAAGAGCTAGCTCTAGCTAGCCAGGAAACAAACGTGTGGGAATGCACTTTTCCAATGTTTTCTGATTTATACTGGTCTTGAATGGAGCCTTTAATGGTGTCCTCAATTGTGTTGCTGTTGGTTATATGCTCAACCAAGTTCTGAATCGTTGTTAAGCTGGCTAAATTGTGGCCCTCTACTTATGCGCCATAAATGCATGCTTGTTTAGTTTAATATTTTAATGTACTAATGCGTGCGAAACTTTAGGGTCTAAGCAGAACATGCAATGTTTAATTCCTTACAAGTTACTATTTGCATCTTAAAGTTGCTAAAAATAACCATCTTGATTTAAATTCTAAATTGTGCATTTTTGCTGAAACTAATGGAGTCTAGGGAGGCAAACGTGCTAAAAATGTTCTTTGTTTTGCAGTGGAGGAAAAAGCGTATGCGCAGGTGAGTCCTGTAGCAACTGTATGTTTTGTAACATTTCGTCTGTTATGGTATTATGATCAAAGGCTCATGTTGATTTTCTATTCCAAGGCTGAAGCGTAAAAGGCGAAAGATGAGGCAGAGGTCCAAGTAGATCGGCAATTTCCCTGTGGTTTTGAGCCCCTCCACGTGCCGGACCCATGTTTGTCATGAAGTGAGGACCAGATCCTGCCCAACTTACCATGAAGGCTGGCTGACTGCTTGAGGGCACAAGACTTGTCTCCTGCTCCTCATATCTGGACTTTGCCACCAGCCCAGCACTGACTGTTCTTAAATGCCGGAATAAAAACGTGGTTTATAAACTACTTTGTGTCTAGCCTCTGGTTTTGCTCAGATGTTCTAAATGATTGTTCTCAGCACTTGCACCATTGGCTGTCTAAGCTGAAGAAACTTGAGTACTGATTCTGTATCATAGTTTGTTATGCGGTTGACCTGCTCTGGATAAGAGTCTGCTACATGTAATGTATGACTGGAGTGCTGACCAGCGGGAATACAAGCTTTAGTTGATTTGGGAACGACCACATTTACAGGACCTTGAGATGGGAAAGAAACATGCCTATGGTTTCAAGCGTGGCTACAAATTTATTTTGTGAGAATATAGGTGTGCAATTTTTTACTGACTTTGATGTTTATGCGACAAGAATCTGAGCTCAAGCTCAATATGGGCTGGTGTGCGTACAGTGGCGATCCTTGAAATGACAATTCACCATCTCGGCCAGTTCGTGGCAGCAATGAGCCCGCTCGTCTAGCAAACTAGAATAAATACGTCAGCGAAGAAGTGTTCAGTTTGTAAACAGAGGGATATGGCTGACGATAGGGGTGGAGGCGACAACAACGAGAACATGGGCAACCAATTACAACTGATACCCGGTACTTACAGCGCTTCAATATATCACTGACCAGCTGAATGATGCACGACAGCATTTTGTTAATTGCACTTTATTGTCTTGCAACCAAGCAAAGACTCATGTTAGCTTACTAGTGCTAGCTAGTGTGTAGCCTACTTGGTTTCGGTCTTGCTTAGACAGCAAGGCCACGGTTTTTACTCATAAATTCACGCAACACACTTGAATTATGTGAATCTTCATATTCTAAGCCTGTATAGTGAGGGCCGACATGTATTTAGTTAGATGTATATAGTACCTGTGTGCCATGGAAGTGAAACAGAAAGTAAATCTAATCCAAATCACAAATGTGCATAGTTTGTGTCCAAGTCTCAAAGCGTTCCATGGAATGTACATAATAGGCCTATACATATTAGGAAGTGCATTATGTGAGAAGCTTAGTCTTATGCTATGTACTGACAGTTTCATTTTATGATAAATCCATGTAGATGAGAGCACATAGCAGGGATGAATCTTAAGCAGGAGGCTGGGATGGATTATTCAGATGCGAAACACATCATTTGTGTCCTTTGATATGATTCAGGCAATGAGGAAGAAGAGGAGGACGAAATGGAGACCGAAGACCGGGACAGTGAGGACGCTGAAAAGCCCAGCATTAACTTTGACCCCAGTCTTCCCACTTCACACTCTGTGAGTAGTTCCTCATGGAAACGTCGTACCTAACACAATTTGATCATAATTTAATAAATCACCTGATGTAACTTCCTGTTGGACTGTAAGAATATCTGTTCCTCACCTCCCTGGGTCTTCCAGTACTTGGGCGCGGACATGGAGGAGTTCCACGGTCGTACAGTGCATGATGATGATAGTTGCCAGACCATCCCGGTGCTGCCGCATACATCAGTCATGTTGATCCCTGGGCAGACACTGCCGTTGCAGCTCTTCAGGCCACAGGAAGTCAGCATGATGCGCACTGTCATCCAGAGAGACCGTACCTTCGCCGTGCTCGCTCACAGGTACTGAAATAAGAATGAGGGAGATCCAGTTTGGGCATGTGGAGTTAAATGTTGTAGGCGAGTGACAGGGAGAATGTTCAGACAGAGCCCGAAAGGGCAAGACCTCAATGATGCAAGTATCTAAAATGAATCTTCTTGCAACTGCATGTTCTGTATTCTTCCCAGTGACACAGGTGATCCACAAGCTGAGTTTGGGACCACAGCTGAGATCTATGCGTATCGAGAAGAGCAGGAGTATGGCATCGAGACTGTGAAAGTAAAGGCCATTGGCAGGCAGAGATTCAAGGTCCACGAGATCAGAACTCAAGCTGACGGGTAATCAACAAGCAGAATCAGAACTTCTCACACAGATTTCCTATTAACTAGTTTATACCAGAGATGGACATACACAGATCCTTGTTTATTTTAGATATTATATATATTAGAATTATTGATATTTACATGAAGAATCTGTATTTGAAGGGCCACAGCTACAATTAAGAATTGGATATCAAAGTAACCACTGGAGGGCACACTCCCATCATGTTCCTTACAGTCTCATTCAAATCAAAAGACCCCCCCCCCTCCTCTTTCTCTATCTCTGTCTCTCGCTATTCCCTGTCACCACCAACAACAAGTATACAATGGATCAGACAACAGTTATCACTATCACTGGCTTTTATACAAATTGTGGTTGTTTTTTAAAAACAAAATATATGCTGCCTCCTATCACTAGAAGCAACCTGCTGTAGGCCCCTTTCAACATCGACAAGCTCTTCATGTCATGGTGTGCCCGCAAAAAATAAATGGATCTCACTTTTAGAACTCACTGTCTCTTAAGGAGGGCTGAACATTTAGTTAAGCATCAATTGGACAAAAAGTATGCTGCTTTTTGGTGTAGCGATTGTTCTGTTAAAGTGGCGTCACTATGTCGAGTGAATGTGGACATCTGTGCTAAATGTTTTACATTATGTAGATTTTTTAATGCTGTGTCTGTATGTGCACAGTACCAGACACTTCTTCTTTAACGAGGCTGTGTAGACTGTATAATTCTTACAAAAATAAATACTTTCAGGTAGGTTTGTAGGATCTTTTAGTTCACAAGTATTCAGAGCACATCTCTCATTATACTGTCGTCTTTTGATGCAACTCTCTCAAACCCTCTTTTCCTCTCCCTTCCCAGGATCAGACAGGCTAAGGTGCAAATCCTGCCAGAGTGTATCCTACCAGACCCTCTTACAGCGGTGCAGCTGACTCCCCTGTCCCGCCTCCACATGCATCCCTCCTCCAGACCTCCCACACAAAGCTGCAAGCAGGCCCAGTGCTGGTGGAACACTTATCGCCAGGTCAGACACACATGCACATATATAGATATGTGTATTGTTCAACTTTAACCCTACCACACACAGGTTTTGGATTGCTACGTGTATGGGTCTTATTTAAAAATGATAAACCACAGAAGCTAAGGTGACATTTCCTGCAAAATATTTACTCACATAATTATCACTTTCTTCACGCCCTGTTATTCAATGTCAGAAATTCTTCCCATGTTTATTACTTGATTAATGGTGAAATTATGAACTGTGCTATTGGTAGGAGTGAATATCAGTGTATAAGATGTCAGGTGTGTGGAGATGGAGAAAAAGGTGTAAGATCTAGTGCTGTGGTCGCTGGTGTCACTTTTTCTTCAAGGTTTAGTTGATGATGACTCACTTACCATAGAGAAACATACCTATTGGGTAGTGATGAAGAAAGTGTTTTGTCCGTCTCTTCATAAACGGAGTGACTAAGTTCAGTTGAGTTCTGGATTTTAATAAGTATTGATCAATCTGCAGATTGGGAGAGAAAACCAGACCCCTGACAATAAATGACAACACAACACCAGGCTTAGGTGTCAATCAAGTCTCTCTCCCCTCTGAAGGCCGGAGGACCATCTTTTATAGGGCACAAGAATGTAAACATGGATAGTGACAGTCAGGCAGTAATGACGTTACAACAGTCTAAGAGAAAGAGATTCACAGCTCCCAACACATGACCACTCAGACTAGAGAGTTCATAGTTGGAGCTCTCCTTGTAGTCATGACAAGGACCATTTAGCCAGTACTTTCTCCTGATCTCAAACATCTATTAACCCTGACACATAGACACAATCTACTCTAATTAATAGCAAGCTTACATGAGAACATACTAACTAGTATCCAATGACTAGTTCTCTTGATTAGTGAATAATGTAAGCACACAGGAAATCTAAATTTCTTCCACAGTAGGTCGCTTTGGATCAAAGCTTCTGCTGAATGGCTAAATTGGCCGTGTCCGTGTCCCAATATGTAGTTGCCATGTCATCTCAACTCTCATTAGCATTTTTATTGCTTTTGTTTGTTGATGATGAAAGAGTGTGATGAGAGTGGGAGTGACAGGGTGTGGAGAGCTACATGATGGGAAGGCAAACTGTCTGTTGAGAATGTTGGAAGAGATCATCTTCAGTTATATGTGCTCTTCATGCTAGTGAGATCAGGAGTGAGAAAAAAATATAGAACGTGTGAAGGGTGTTAAATAAACCTGGCAACATTGATCCAATGTCACCTGTGTTTGTTACAACAATGCCTCTTAAAATGTAAGGATCGTCCCTTACCTTAAATGTTGCCTGCAAAAACCTGGAAAAGTAACTCTTTTCTTTTCTCCCCAGAGGAAGTTCCAGTGTGCAAATATGACCTCATGGCCACCCTGGGTCTATGCCCTCTATGACTCTGTGAGTACTGCAAGCTATCAGGGGTTCTCCCGATGGCACACAGAGACATTGAGGAACATTGTAACATATTTTGACTGTACACTTTTGATGGGTTGTAATGTATTAAGACAAGCGTCTCATTGACTCATCAAACTTGTGTCCTGGTGTTTTGACACAGGAGACTCTGATGAACAGAGTAAAGAAACAGCTTCACGAGTGGGATGAGAACTTGAAGGATGATTCCCTCCCTACTAATGCCATTGGTCAGTCGTTTGAGTTGCTGAATTCTATATCCACCCTTATATCTGGAAAATACGTGTACCTGCATCTTTCTCTTTTGTCTTATTTCTCTAACTTGACACAGCTTCTCACCCTTTCTTTCTTTCTTTCTTTGCCCATTCTCTCTCGGCCTAGACTTCTCCTACCGAGTAGCAGCCTGTCTGCCCATAGACGATGCCCTGAGGCTTCAGCTGCTCAAGATCGGCAGTGCCATCCAGAGGCTGCGCTGTGAGCTGGACATAATGGACCGGGTGAGAAGGAGTCACGCACATATGCTTTACATGCCTAACCCGCCTGACACCCTACCTCGTACAAACAAACCTGTTCTCCCCTTACTGTGAACTGTTGGAAGCCCTCCCTAATGTACTGTGGTATATTTAGCTGTTGCCTATATATAGAGATGATCATTACCCCCCCTATCTCCGGTTCTCAGATGCTCTTAGTGAGATGCTCCCCAGGCCAGGGACCAGGGGCCTCTTTCAGTGATGAAGCACATCTCCCTAATCTTAAGCCCCTGTCCCTCAGCACCATTGCAACAGAACTTTCCTTGCACAGCAGTAAGACCATTCTACTCCAACACAAAATTTAGCAAGGTCCTCTGGCATACACAGTTGAGTGCCTTCACTCTGCATCAACAGCCCAAGGGAAACCCTGTTAGTGTGACAGTGGCATAAGCACGGCACACATGTCTGGAACATAGTTAATAAACTGTTAAGCTCTGGAATACCTCTAGGTTTGTGTCTATGTTTTTTCTATTTCTGTCTCCCTCTAACCCTAACCCTCTCTCTCTCTCTCTGTGTGAGAGACTGTCTGAGTACATTAAATAGAAATCATTTTGCGTAACAACATACTTGATAGAACATCAACCCATATCCTACATCTTATACATTCTCAAACAGAAAGATCCACAACATTCAGTCATATCGCAACATGTTGGGAACCTGTATGTTAGTGATTAGCTGGTGTTAAACTCTTATAATCTGCAGAGGGCAGTCTGAAGATGTCACACATTTACAAAGAGGCTTCACAGAGGCCGACTTTTGACCATACCCATCTGTTGGGCCAATTACAGTGCCTGTTACATAACCATGTAGAAGGGGAAGCAGCTGGTACGATTATCAGAACTTATTTTGCTGCTGCATGCCTGGTGTACTGAACATGAAGTCCTCATGGCAGTATGTTACACTCCAAAAGGGAATGGAAGTGACAAACAAAGAACACAACACATGTGGCCGTAACACAATACAAATGTTGAACTGCGTCTATTCTCTCTTCCACAGTGCACTTCTTTGTGCTGTAAGAACTGCCACGACACAGAGATCACCACTAAGAATGAGATCTTCAGGTGAGCTGGAGGTTGGGTCCGTGTCTCACTCTGGTCTCACGCCTGGTCTGGATGTGTCTGGAGGCTGGATTGACACACTGTCTTCACATTATTGATTGTGTTTTGTGCAAGTGTTTTCCCCAGTCCCTTCTCCATGGGGGGGGCACTGTCAGCTGAGCAGCGGGGGTTATGTTACCAGAGCTTTAGATGAGACGGGCGTTGATACTAATGGAATCAGGCTGTCTCTCATCTGTCAATTCAATCATGTCCCGCACCCTTCCTCTTTCATGTGTTGCCTCGCCAACTCTGTCCACCGTTTGGCTAGAAGCCAGGATTTTGTAATTGCAGGGGATTAATAGTCTGACCTTTTTAGTTAAATTGTGGACACACAAGTATAACATTTGACGAACCTCCAAGGGCATAAACAATCACAGGCTTGGTGCATATCCACACACACACAGATTCCAATCAACTATGAAGCCTGCATTCGATTGAACAATGATGTGTTTCTTTGAGGCCAGACAGTGTACAGTTGATCAGAATAAAGCTGTAGGAAAGATGACCCCTCTTAAACACCTCCACTTAGCCATCCTCTCTGTTAATGGCTGACTAGTCACGGGGATAGTTGGCCTGTTCAATTGAAATTTTTGATTTGACTGAAAGATCCAGCATCCATCACAAGGAACGGAAACGTGCGTGTTTGGGATTTTCGATCTCATTTTAAGGTGCGTCATGTAAGCGTGCAACCAAGAGGGGAGCCAGTGAGATGATCCAGGCTCCTGTGTACGTGTGCTCTGTGTTTGTACTGCCCTGCTAGAGAACAACCAGACCCTCCATCTGACAACTTCACTTGAGGGGTCCCACCCATTTTTCACCTTCACATGATGGAGGGAGAAGTACACTTAATTTTCTCTGTACATGTCACAAATGATAGATTTAACTGGATAGATTTCATTTGGAATTGTGTTCTGATTTGTAAAATAACAAATTGACGGCAAGATGAGATTTTAGTTCAAATCTTGTAGTCTATTACACTGTATCTGAATCTGGTTTTAGTTTCAGCTTTGTCGAGCCCTCCAAGGATGCTAACTGCGAATGCTAAACCATTAGAGCTTGTCTAACAGTATCTCTCCCTTTCTTTCTCTCTCTCTCTGTGTGTGTCTATCTCTCTTTCTATGCCTCTTCTCTCTCTCCCTCCCTCTCCTCATTTAGTCTCTCTCTGTATGGCCCCATGGCAGCCTATGTTAACCCTCATGGCTATGTCCACGAGACCCTCACCGTCTACAAAGCAAGCAACCTCAGCCTGGTCGGCAGGCCATCCACACTGCACAGCTGGTTTCCAGGGTAACCCATATTTCCCCCACCCCCTTCACGTCTGTCTCATGCCCAACTCAGTGGCTCATGTTACGTGAATACTGACTCTCACACAAACAGATGGACATAGGATTGTGCGCAAAAGATTCTCTGCTTACACTTTTGTGTTATTCTAAATGAAAGATTAACTTCAATAGGGAGGTTTTTATGAGAACCGATCATATTACTGTTAAAATGATTAATTGGCTTTGTGTTTGCAGTTCATGGACATGTTTCCTTACTATATTTGGACTGGAAGTAATCCCACGCTGCCATAGATAGGCAGTTGCAAGTCTACGGCCCCAGGGTGGACAGTCTTTTTTGGCATTGCATCAGTACAATATGTGGTGCCTTATTAGAATTTCTCGATTTCCCCTCATCTTTCCTAGGCTGCTTAGTATTCCAGTGGGTACTAGACCAGTCTGTCATTATGTATCATTGTTAACTAAGGTGGTATTGACCCAGCCTGACTTATCTGGAGAGGGTTGAGGGAGAGGCCAGTTCTGTGTCAGCAGCTTAATCACTCTTGTAAAGTCTAAACACACCAGCCTTTAAACAGTGCCTAGTCACGAAGCACATTTGTTATTTTACCGCCATTCTTTGTTACTGCCTCTACTTATGCTCACAGTGTGTAAGGTGGGGATGGAAGAAAGAGAGAAATAATGTCATCATAGTTGCTTGAACACAGCTCCAGAATGCAGTTTCAGCCCCAAGGTTTAGAACAGTCTTAGCTGGACAGGTGTCAGATGTAAGCTGCAGTTTCTCATCAGTGTGCCTGGCCTTGGTTGTGACCACATCAAAGTGCTGCCACGACTTAAATCGGTGAAGGAAATGAGCTGGTAGCTGATAAAATGGAGATAAGAGAAGGGATTGCATTGATTAACCACAGTCTGGGTCATTTCAATATTTGAGAGAAAGGGAGAGGAGAGCTGTCTTTGTAGCAACAAATCAGCCACCAGTTAGCCTCACTCCTCACCCAATCCTGCCAGGTTGTGAAAGACAGACCGCAATCCGTATTTCCTCCCTCAGGTACGCCTGGACCATCGCTCAGTGCCAGACCTGTGGCTCTCACATGGGCTGGAAGTTCACAGCCACAAAGAAGGACTTGTCGCCGGCCCGCTTCTGGGGCTTGACCCGCTCTGCCATGCTGCCAAGGATCCCTCAGACTGAGGGGGATGAAGGGGACGAAGGCTCTCGCCTGCTCTGCCTGTGACCACCGACCACCACACACCCCTCGGCACCAAGGTCTTCTACCAGACAACCTTTGACAAAGGTCTCCCCCTCGCTCTCTTCCTGTCTCACTCTTGCTCTCCCTCCCCCAACTAATCAGTGCCTCCCACCCACCCTTGACGAAAGCCCTGACAGCAAATCTATCATGTTGGTGTAAAGGTCATATAGCCTCTCAGTGACACTTTACAACACAGAAAAGGAAGGAAAGAAAAAACTAGAGAGGGGCCTGTTTTGTCCTAAATCAAAAGAATGGGGGAGGGATAAGGTATAGAGATATACAGGAGCGTGAAACCATTAGTGATGTGGTCAGGCGTATCATCCTAATAGCATGCTACTCTTACATCTACTGCTACTTTCTGCTAAAGACCAACACATGCTTGGTACTACATGCATCACCCTGTCTCCAATCCACCGTACGGTGATGTGTGTGTGTGTGTGTGTGACCCTGCATGCAATCAAGCTGGGAAAGACAATGAGGGTTCCAAACACTTGTCAGGAGAAATTCCTAGCCCCTTATTAGTGTTTCACAACAACTAATCAATAGAGATTCACTTTGGATTCAGGTCCAGAGTTAGACCTACGTCATTCTTTGAGACAGTGTACTTTAGCAGAGAGATAAACTATTCAAGATTAAAGATATAACTTGTTTATTTTGGGAAGATCTTCTGCTTTGACTTGGGTGCACAAGGCTGTGTATTGATATTTGAGAGTTTAGACTGGTGGCCAGGCACAATCGTGCCTGCATTTTGTGCAAGGTGGAATGACATGTCTGGCTATTATGTCATGCATTTGGGACATGTTATTTGTTTTTTTTTGTATTATAACATTGATTTGTCAAAATAGAATATGTAAAATACATGTAGAGAAATTGTACTTATATTGATATTTTGTAAAGAACGATGGGCCACAGGACACTGGGCCTATGAAGACGAGCATCACTTTGAGTTTCTTCATATTTGTGAGTGAAGGCTTAAGCATGTTCGATGCCTGGTGTAAAAATGACTAGGGCAGAAAGCACTGAATCTACAGAGACCTTTTTTGAGAACACCAGTCGATCCTTTCCCTGATTATTTGTGTTTGGGATGTTTGTGATTACTGACAAGGTTTGTTGGTGTACTACTGGAATACTGTTTGTTCTCTACCAGTGTCTTATAGGTATGTTATTGCAGAGTTATAGAATAACCTGGAACGTTAAGTGGTAAATGGCAATTTCATATCAAGAGTTGAACTTTTTCTTTCATCAGTGGCTTTTAAATTGTACTTCTAGTACTTCAAAATTGCACTTCCAAGGTTATTTTGGCTCATGTTTGTAAAAATATAACTGTAACCAAGCCATGATTGCAACTCTGGTTTGATATAACAACATTGTATCTTTGCTGGTCCCTTTCATAGCCTACAGGTATTTCCAATGTTGGAAGTGTCACAAAGCAAAGTAATTGGATGCAATAAATGTTTTACATTACAACATGTTGTGGTTGTTTTATAAAGCAGAACAGATCTTGGACACTATTTTCTTTCCCTCAATGCTCAGTGGAGGATTGATTTCAGGTGAGTCTAGAAAATATGTGGTGCAATGAACTCTCAGTCCAGTTCACATGGACACAAATGGATATTTAGGTGGTCTTTGAACAATATGAATAAAATTGCTTTAATCTGTCTTTTGAGATTGTGCTCCCCTCAGTTGGTAATAAACCTTGCAATGCCACCAGGTTCCATCCATTGTGATGAAGAAAAACGTTCCGATAACTATATTATAAGTATGTCTCCATTGTTTTAAATTATTTACTTTCAGAAGGTAAGATCATTTCAAAAGACTTTGGTTTGTGAATATACAATTGCTGAATATTCACTGGTTTTCAAGGAACTATCACGCTAGTAAACACAAGTGACTCGAAATGAACTCAGTCTTGCTGGTATCTAATAGGATGTACTCTACAGTATACAGTGATCACTGACCATTAATACGTTGATATAAGAAAACACAAGAGACAAACATCCAGGCTTTTAGCAGCTAGGCAACCAGACCGGGCCACTCTAATGAGCAGCATGTCTTTCTGAATCCCAGGCTTGCCAGTAGACAGTGGACGGTCTTCATCTTGCCATGTGCCCCACCCACACCTACTTTGGCAATATGATCACTTGGAATATTTAAAAACAGACAGCAGAATCCTTGTTTTTATTATGGAATGGCTTGTTTAGGGCAACTTAAAACAGGAAGCTCCACAGGAAACTTCCTGAAAGCTTTTCTGTCACATGTGATGTGCCTTGCTCTGCTCAGACAACTGGAGTGTTTAAACACAGGCTGGTGCCTTTGTGACATCACCACTCTGAAAAAGAAAGGTGACACACTCCTCAGGAGTGTGAAAAGAAATAAAAATTGTGAGTGCTGAGATGTGAAGAGGATGAGCTCATGAAAATAACCAAGATGTGAGAATGGATGAAAGAAAGGTGGTTGTGAGTGAGAAAGGTCAGGTTTCACCCAACACATGGGTGACAAGCTAAGACGGCCTAATGCTCTCAGGATTCTGAACAGAACACTCACTACCAGCTATGCCGACATAAAGCAAGTGATTTGCTGGTGCTGGTGGTAGTTTACATATCTGAGAAGTGAGTTTAACCAATCCACACCAGCTACACTAGCACCAGTTTTCCAAAAAATTAAATATTTTGTTTGTGTGTACCTTTGTATAATCTGTGTTTACTGGTGCTCTGTACCATAAAAAGGAGCTTGTAGTTACACCAGCAGTGGGTAGTCTACACAGTCTTGCTCTGCTGAGGGAGTGTGGACAAGAGGCAGGTGCCACACACCTGGCCCTGGTTCTCCAGGTAGACTTGACAATCCCGCAGGAAAGAGGAATTATGGAAGTGTGCCCATACTTACAGAAATGTACAAAATGTAACATTTTGATTCTGCTTTTGTCTCTCATTGTATAATTCTCATTCTCTGATCACTCAAGTCCTTTAGGATTTCTTAAAATGTTCTCCTTGAAACTATAATGAAATGTTAGATAATGATCCTTAAAACAATTCAGTTTACGTGCTTTTTCATCCTCTACATTTGTCTGCTGTCTCTTTCTCTGTCTGTATTTTCCTCTTTGTCTCTCAGTCTTTCCCTCTTCCTCCACTGTCCAGGAAGTATTTACACTGTACAGCACGATGCTCTGCTTAGGTTGACAGCTTTATTCATCATACCTCCTTTAGCTTTGGAAGCACTGCATTACATCCGATTCAGTGTCAGGAATTGGTGAACTGAGAGTCACACAGACATTCTCAAATTATGTTAGAAAAGGAAGACGATGGAAGGCTGCAGTTTTTTTGTAACTAGACTTAAGAAGGGGTGTCCTGCACTAACCAAGCCTTTTTCGCACAATGACAGACACCAATGTCTTTCATGTATGTGAGTAAATGTGCAGTGTGGAAAAATCCTTTAATATTTGAAACAGAGTGGGATAAAGCAGGATGCTTAGAACATGAATAGAAAAGAGCAATTATGATTCATTTGATGAGCCCTGTCGTGAATTCTAGGAAATATGCCATCTAAGCTGGAGGAAGTAGTTAGTGTATTGTTTTTTTGTTTGTGTTTGTACTTTGCACCCTGTAATGCGACAGATTATTCTGCTGGCACTTGTCTTTATGTACAAATATGTATTTTACATACAGATGCACATACACACATATGCCCAATCACATGAACACCTTCAAGAAGAGAAGGATTCCATTCAGCATAGTTATCCCCTCCTCTGCACTACTGTGATTTGGGAAAAGGATCTATCATAGAATTAATAACGATATCTTCAATTTCTGGGTGTGATTTTACCCTGACCACTGTGCTTGTCAGAGGACTCTGAGAGCATGTATGAGGTATCCAAGGACCTGGTGCGGATTTTCAAGTTTACGCAACAATAACTTTGGTGTCTGATGTCAGATTATCAGTGTAACACACTGCATGGTTTCTCAACGGGAAATGAAATTGATTTACCGCTATTTGCCTTAAACCGCAGTACTCAGAATGGGGTGTTCCAATAAAACTGCATGGAATGCTGTGGCAGGGCTGTGCTGTGTTTGTTCAGAAACATACTGTGATGACTTCCTAAGACTCTCTATGTTCAACTGACCCCAGTGTCATCTGATTCTGTCCATTTCTGCAACTTGTTGTTTGTTTCACATCCCACATTGATGTTTCTGCTAATTAATCCTGTTTCAAAGGTGCTCATGGGAAAGAAGGTTGTTGTATGTCATGTAATGTCTGGTCTCTGAAGGCTATTGAGCACATTTGTCTTTGTGTACTGTCAGCATGTATACTGGGTGAAGTGTGTCCTTGTGAGAGAATTGTTCATGTTGTTGCACTGACTGTCAGAATTTGGCTCCACCAGAGACTTCAGTCCTGGTCCCACTCATCCTCTCTATCTACAGCTACCTGCTTTCATCCTGTCCAATTAAACTGCCCTCTCTCCTACAAGAAAGTGCGTCCCTATTTGCAATATTAAAATCCAGAAACATTCATCTATGTGATGTAATATACCTACCAAAACTGAATAACGACTTTACAGACATTGAGTTATAATTCATAGCAAAATGATCTGGGCTACATTCAGAGATTGGTGGAAGGAAGTGGCTTTCGGTGTTCCCACTCTGCCTAAAAGATGTATTACACAAGTGAGTCACAGAGTGGTTGGCAACCAATTTGATTTGTTTTCCTGTTATGACAAACACCTGTCTCTGTTTTGCTTTCCTGGTGAGCTATTTCCTTTCAGACATGCCATTAGGTGGCCAGTAGAGAGTAGAAGAGCACAGCAAAGTTGATGTGATAGTACCTTGTTGTTACCCTGACAGAGCCTTGCAGGGAATGGTCCTTCTAATAGCTTGAAAGATTCATTCATTCATTCATACATACATACATACATACATACATACATACATACATACATACATACATACATACATACATACATACATAAACATTCTCTGTGAAAATAATTTTCCTTGTGACTGCCATTGCAATTTGGACTTGGCACTGTGTCTCTATAGTGACAACAATAATGGTCTGTCAAAGACATTAATAATGCCAGTAGCTAGGCATCAGCGTTGCTAATGATCCATTGAGGGTTGGTGTCTGCTCTCTTTGCTGTCAACACAGTTGGTCATAACATCTAACTGCTTAACCTCTTATCCTCGCCGATTATTTTGTGCAAGGTAAGACCAGACAAAGGTGTTTGTTTTGGAAAAGGCTGCACCCCCTCGCCCCACTTTTCCTCCACACGTGTAAAACACACATAACACATGCTGGTAGAGGGACACATCAATTATCCATAGGTTTGTCACATGTTTTGTGAGTGTATGTCTTTACATCAGATCTAAATAATAATACAATAATACAGAGATTAGAAATATGCACCTGGAGAGGCTTCTGTTATGATGTAGCATTTAAGTGGACCTGAGAGCATAACAGGAAGAAGATGGAAGGATGGATAGATGGATGCCCTGTCATGTTACTGTACACTATATCCGTAATTACAGCTACCAAATACATTATTCATCCTGATACATGAGTAGTAAGATATTTTGCTTTTTTCGTGTGTTTGTCGGACGATTAATGTATTGTACATATCTTACAGTTGCTCTTTGTTGTTTTTTTACTTTATAACTTTCTTTTAATCTATTCACTTCCCTTTTTTTCAACAATGTGCACATTTTACGTCCTTCTTAATAAGGTTATTTTGGAAAGTGTCGTATAATTAAATTGAAATATTGGGCAATGTAATAAAAAATAGATTTTAGTCCCATACTAAAACCATTTTCAATGGAGATCTTTATTTACATTTTCTCTTATTTTAGGACTATGCTTTATCCATATCTGGGCAACTGGTGTTGCTTCCTCCACTTAATCAAGATCATGGAGATTATTTGTTGTAACCTTTAAAGGGGCATAAAGAAACAACCATTTTCACATGTCCAGTATGAAACTGGTGTAATGTTGTCCCTTCACAATTAAATGACAAGACATAGAGTGACAGTTTTGAAGAGCAGCATATTTCTTCAGGAAAGTAATACTTTATTATTATTTTTTCTTCAGAGAATTATCATTCTTCATAAAATACAATACAGAGAGTAAGATGAATCTTTACAGTATAATATGCACCGAGATTTACACAATGTAACATATAAATACACACAGACACTTTAAGACGCCATTAATACAAACAAAACAATGCACGAAACAGTTCCACTTCTCATGAACTTTTATTTCTCTAGCTTTTCTATTCAGCATCTGAATGAAACGTAGTTAATGTGTTCCACAGTTGAATAACTGTAGGCTGTGAAATGAATTAAGGAATTTAAAATGCTTTACAAACTGTGAGTCAACGTCTATATGCATATTGGTATTGTGTTTGGTCTCTTGGTCTTAGTAAACAGGGATTGATGTTGAAAAACATCAATGAAAAAAAAATGTTAGGATTGCACAACAGACTTATCCGGGCAAACAGGAAGTAAATTGTTCAAAAGTTTCTGGAATTTTCCTACATTCTCATCAAGATAAAGCCTATGAATCCTGGTTGTAAAATAGAAAAAGAAAGTGCATAGATTGTAGATAGGGCCTATGGTATTTTTTTATTTTCTTATAGGCCTATGTCTATAGCCTGACATGCCTGATTCAGCTGTGCCAGTACACTGTAGCTTGGTTATTTTGTGTATAGGCCTATGTGGGATATATACATTTACATTTAGTGATTTAGCAGACGCTTTTATCCATAGCGACTTACAGTAAGTACAGGGACATTCCCCCCGAAGCAATAGGGTGAAGTGCCTAGCCCAACGACAAAACGCCATTATCATGGCCGGGAATCAAACCAGCAACCTTCTGATTAATAGCCCGATTACCTAACCACTCAGCCATCTGACCTCCCCACACTGAATAAATGGGATATTTGGCATGAAAGAATACTTTTTTTCAATTATGGTATCAGACTCTTTTAAAATAATATAATGTTCACAACTAAACTGTAAAACAATTTTAGACACAATTGTCTGTCGTCTCTGCTTCACGGTCGCCGCTATCCTACGGCTTTATTTTATCCATCAGCTGTGCCTTCGGCAACACAAGGTTTCACAGCGCATTTCTGTTTAGCTCCCTCGTTCTTTTGTAGGGCTCATCCAACCTATTTCTGGTTTCAGTGCCATGCTTACGCGGCTCGATGGTTCACTTGGCATACCTTGACCATGATATCAAGGGGTCAGATTAGAAAGGAAAAGGTCGGTCATCTGCACTGATCGACACAGTGGCTGTGACCTTTGCCCTGATTATCCATGCTGTCCCACACCATTATCGATCATTTACTACGTGAATTGTTTTGAGTCGGAGAGGCTTTTAAAGCTCATGTAAAGCGAGCTGACAGCTGTAGCCTCATCGTGCATGGAGTCCTTCCTGTCGGAGTGCCTCTGGCAAAGAGCTGTCACCAGTTTCTTAGGTAGCTGACCGCTGAAGAACAGGTAGATGCAAGGATTCGCGCAGCTGTTTAGACTGGCCAAAAGCATCAGGATGGTGAAGGTCGCTGCTGTATTAAAAAATTAGATGGTTAGCAATGATGTGGGTTAAGGGACTACTTTTTATACACAGACCTACTCCCAAACGGCCAGACAATGTATTAATAAAGTAGGCCTATTTAAACAAAATAGTTCAATTGTAGGCTGGCAAATGACAATAGCATTTTGTATTAAAAGTGTGTCTTACTTTCTGTTGGTGCATCAGTGTCCCAAACGGACCAAAGCTGGACAGTAAAGAACGGAGCCCAACAAATGATGTAGGTAAGCACGATAACCACCGTCATTTTCACAGTCTTGATCCTAGCTTTGGACACACCTGCCACGCTGCTGGCTCTTGAAGGTAGAGGGAAGGCTACCCCTGCGTTATCCTGGTGCGTCTTTAAATAAAGGTTGATCTGGATGGCTCGGCAGATTCGCACCTGACACACCACCACGGTGAATATGGGAAGGACAAAAATTACAAGGGTCGTCCACGTGATGTACGTCTTTAGACCCCACGGTTGAATGAAATCTGCCCAACAGTCATAAACACCCGGCGCCAACTGGACGCGCGAGAAGATAAATATCTGCGGCAGACTTCCCAGAAGAGAGATCGTCCAGGCAACGCACACAGGGATGTTCCAACGCGCACGCCTCCTCTGGAATGTGACCATTGGGTTGCAGATTGCCTGATATCGGTCGATGGTCATTGCCACGATCATGTAGGTAGAGGCAAACATGCCCACCACTTGCAGATATTTCACTAAGCGGCAAACAAGGTCCGGCCCGATGAACCGGTCGGTTATGTCCCACATGAGCTGTGGGCACACCTGGAAGAATGCAACCACCAGGTCTGCCAAGCATAGGTGAAACACAAAGACGCGCATCCTGGACACTTGTTTGCGTCTTCTCCAGAGAATCATCAGAACCCCGGTGTTGAGGATGGCTGCGCTAAAGAATATCACACTGAGAAGCGCGATCTCTGCCTTAGCCAGATTTTCGTCTCTTGGAAGGTCCTCCAACTCCATAGGTTGGCTGTAATTACTTCCATTGAACGGGTTCATACTTATGGAAGGCTTTGGCAAGGCCTTCCAACGAGTATGCACACCAGTAGTTTAGGTGGCTGCCTTTGCTAAAATAAAAAGTAAATATTTATACTAAAAATATTTATACATTGACCCAAGAAAAAAATGTATACATTGCTCAGAAGAAAACATGGGCCAAATTAAAACAAACACATTCATTTGTTGTAGCCACGCAGTTTACATTGTTTCATTCTAAAGCTTTTTGAAAAGAGACCTTATATGCATTCAGCTGTGGAATTCCAATTATTACAAGAATTTCAAATTGATTCTGTTTCTTTTTTGCGTGAGTAGTCAATCAGAATTAATTACCATAGTGGTTGAATATGATACAAGAAATGTTCAAAGAAAAATAAACTCACTGAGCCTGTATTTTAGAAGAAGTTAGGTTCGCAGTCTGTGTTTGTTGGAGAAGGATTGAAGCTGTCTCTCGGTGTTTTATAGGAGCCGCGTATCGAAGCGGGGTGGAGCTAACCATCAGCACCACCCGATTGCCACTCTACATGTTTCATGATCGGAGTTGCACGTTTGACAATGTATCGTTAGACAAATAGATAGGCCTACTTAATCAGTGTTAGGCCTATTGAAATATGAAAGTTTACTTAACTTTGTGTTCTTGAATTAGGCCTAAATTGAATTATCCAGATTACATTTTATGTTTAGGCCTATTGTAGGGTGAGATAATTACCCTTAAAATAACCAAGATAAACCTTTTTGCTCCTTTATTGGTATAGTGTCAACCTCTAACCCTAACCCTAACCCTAGAAACAGACTATGACCGAGAACATTTACCACAGGACACAAACATAAAAACCACAGGACACCTAAAATATTCTTTGGGGTCCTCTGCAAGAACATTACACTGAATTACTACCTATGTTAAATGGGACATTCATAAGCTGGTGATCCGAATTTGTGGCTTTGAACCCAAGTGTATGGCCTTCGCTTCTCCCAAGTAGTCCTCTAGCGTCACGGTGAGTTGACTCTGCCTGCAACTGATTGACACTAGATGTGACCAATAAAAGCTCTCAGTTGCTTGACGCACCACGTCTGTTCCAGAAAAGGAAGACCAGCTACAGAACGTAAACAACGCCTGCGAAAAAGGATATGTGAGACAAACGTTTGTCAAACAGTTTTTCTTTTGTTTGATAATTGTAGAAATACTCTGCTTTAACGTTTATTCTTCTGGTAGGGTAGGCTACATTTTAAAACGTAATTTACTTTTGTTTCGAATTTAGGTGCAAGAGAAAGCGACTAGCGACGGCCTACAACAGAATGCCTCAAGAAGTTCAAGATGAGCACGAACAGCTCCAATATGTTAGGTCCGTGAATACTGGAATACCTTCGTATGCTGTGTTTTGTAATCGAAGTCCCCGAACAGCACGGATGTATTGGATTAATTTCAGCGGACAGCCTCAGGCCTATGCTGATTTACATCCAGGAACAGGTCGAAAAATGAACACATATGTCGGTAAGTCGTGAAATAATGAGCTAGCCACTGGTAGATGTTTTTACGACGTTTCAAAGCTAGCTGTACTAGTAGTGTGTTAGCGCAGGTAGCTGATTGAGTTATGTTAAGAGTAGACCAACAATGGCATGTCGCCGTCAAACCAAACCATGCACGGTACACATCTCCATTGTTCTAAGTGTAAACAGGGTTAAGATAGATGTAGAGCGCTTTCTGCTATTTTTGCCTAGGCCATCCCTGGATGTTTAGAGACGCAGAGACAGACGAGCCACTCAAGGTTAATAACACAAGAGAGCTGTTCCTGCCTAAAGCGACAGGAACTGGAGAGGCGGATTTCATCAACATCACCTTACCAGGTAAACATCACGTCATTTATTGAAGTATTTATTTAGGTGGCAAAATCCTTCGAACTAGCCTAATGACAAAATCATAAGACATCAATAACTGTTAGAAGATCACTATCAGATGTTTTAAAGCATCAATAAACAAGTCTTTGGTAGCTGAAAGCTTTCTCCTAGTGTGTTCACACCAATTCAGTTGACGTGTGTATCCCAGTGTTATAATGCTCAATGAACGCCTTCACATCATTTTCAGTTTTCAGTCTGAAGGAGCGTGCCCTCCAGGTTGTCCGGCAGCTTGTGCGGTCAGAGGACTACAGGAGACTTGAAATAGCCCGTTGCCTACACGAGGAGTTGGAGGATCAACCGAGTATGTTGAAAGACCTCAAACGCATCGGCCAGCGTGTGAGACAGCACCTGGAGGAGAAAAGGCCAAACCAGAAGAAGCAAACTGAGGGAGGAGACCAGCTGCATTGAGAAGTTAGGCCAGCTGGTGAAGATATTGACTGTTGTTGATAAAACATCCTTCAAATAGAAAAACTGTAAAAAGTATATACACACACACACACACACTATCTACTCTACATCATATCCAACAAAATATTTGACAGTATGCCTTGTTGTATGGACCTGTGTGGGATAACGCTGACCTCAATCCTGTGGGGGTGTAAATGTGAGAAGTATAATATAACCAAGATACAAGGATTAGTAATCACGACGTTATGCTCAGTAGTTCAGTTAGAAAATATTATTTTCTGACTGAAAATATTATTTTCTGACTTAATATTAACTTACCTTTTCTACTTTTGTAAATTAACCATAGATTTAAATTTGTAAATACATATTTATACCTGTATATTAAACCTATTTTTAAATCTGTGGTTTGGTAATTTTTTGGGATACATTTCCCATTTTACTATACAGGTAATATGGTGCATAAAGTAGTCACTTCACCCAGTAGTGAAAGTGTGACGTCCTGAAAGTACGCCAGATGAGAAGCTTTTAGGATGTAAAGGGTGGTATTATATGGGGCAGTTTGACATGTCAGGGATAATCACTAGTATTATTGCATAAGGTGAATATAGGACACTCATAATTAGACTAACCAAGATGAATTGTTACAGTAGACTGTTTCAACTCTGAACTGGTATGTGTGTGAGTGTTCTTTCTAACTTCTACATTTACAGATGTGCTTAGATGTGTAACTTCAGTAACTGAAATGATATCCAGTACTGACAGAGAAAGAATACTGTTGCAGAACTGTTGCTAGGTGACATAGAAACACAATCTATCCCTGGCTTTGTGAGACAAGTGGCAGAAGTATCCAGGCCTTGGAAATGAAGAAAACTTGGGACCCGAGTCCTTTCAGACAACAGCAGTAAGTTTAGTCTTTCTTCATCCCCTTTTTTATAATGCTATAACTATGTATTTGATAAAAATGAGTGCCAGTGAATATACATGCCACTGTTCCAAAAGTATATAATATATTGAAATGTAATGTTTCATTTGTATTTTCCAAACCATATCAGTATGTGTGTATTTCCACATAAAATATTTTTCTTGAATTGTAGGAAATGTTTATGCTCAAAAAAGGTTGTCACCAGTTTCATGGTGAAAGGTTTCATGTTGGTTCCCACTTGACATTCTGTGGTCAGAGTTGCATAATGTTAACCTAATCATGTTTGAGTACTGATTGAAACCACTGAACCAACTGATTTGTACTGTTAACGTACAACCAGTCGGTATTAGGTAGATTATATATACAGTACATTTTAATTGAGTTGCTCTTCTACAGTATGACATGTTGGCCCAGGAGTCACCCTGTGAGGTTTCCGCCTGTCCACACAGACCATTGGACCAAAATGAAGACCAGGGTAAATACCTATTCAGTGAGTCTTACCAAATATACTAACATTACACAATAGCTGTGAATGTGATTGAATGGGTAGAACAAGTGTACCCATTTGAATTATATGTTACTAATCACATTTGTATTTAGGTGCCAACCTATCTTTCATCAATGCCTGCTACCATGATAGAGAGAGGTACATATGATCTTTCACAAATTTGAATAAATGCAAGGTTATTTTGTTCTGTGATCAAACCTGATGAAAATACATGGTATTAAGTCAACACATTATATTAAAAGAAAATGGCTCCTATTCTTTTAGATGTAAAAAATATTTTTAAACAAACCAATAATTGCATAGTATAATGCTCCTATTTAATGAATTTAAGTTTCTAGAGCTCAAGTCTTCTCAAACTGCTTAGGCTACCTAGCATAATCTTTATCTTATAATGTCTAATTTTGTGCTTGTCAGTCCTCTAAGGGTAGAGAGCAACTCTATGTATCTGGGTAGTATACCTTGGTAGGCTGGGGATACCAGTATGGTGCACTAGATTATATTTGCTTGTAGTGTTACAACTGCATTAGCTGGTGTAAGGGTCTTTTGGACATTGGTGCAATGTCCTCTTCTTGCTCAGCAGAATCCCCAAATGGTATTGTACCCATACACAGCAGCCAGCTTCTACTACCTGTGACACAAAACATGTCTGGTACCACACCTAATAATCCAACCCTTCCTTGGCCACAAGGTAGGTCGTCCTCTATGAGGTTGGGTAATTCTTATTAAAGCTTTTATTCAGCAGTAAGATCAAACTAAACATGTTCAGATTTCAAGTCATGGATGTTTGTAGCAAATACAATTTTTCTTTTTCAGGCATGAGTCTTTGTTCTCGAAGGGCTGGTCTTTCTGTTCAAAACCTGTCCCACTACAGGAATCAGTACAATGACAATGCCAGAAGGGGTTTCCGCTACTGGCTCATCGAGAAGAAACCCCCAAATTGTGAGGTTCTGATAAGCAAGCACTGTTCTATCCGACTATCCTATCTCCTTAGTAACATGTGTCTAATGGTATGGGTCTGTGTGACATTCACATACACATTGGAGTGAGGGTCTGTAGGATCTCTCCCCTAGGTATTGGAATGAATCCTATTCCTTTCTGTGCTCTAGCCCTCAAAATCCCCCCTCAGTTAAGTTCCTCCATATCTATTCTCATGTAAGGGTTATTGATGAGGTTATGGATGAGGTGACAGTATTTGCTCTAGAGGATGTTCTGGAAAGTGGCACAGTGTACTATAGTACTTCTAAATGTAATCTATGGGCCAAACAATGTTCGTGTGTTCTGATATGTTCTCTGTGTTCTATCCTGACTGTTCTTCCTTCAGGTAATGGCTGCAGTTTTGGAGCATACAAGACCTCACTGGGATTACCCAGAGTCTAAGGAAAATCTGTAACTCTTTTTAATGTTAGAAGCGTGATGAAACTTTGTCATCGTTACTTTATTGTTCTATTTCTGAATAAGTATTAATATCCCCTCAAAGGATAGCTATATACTGACTTTGACATTATATTTTATTGCGTGGCACATTGATCAGTATTTGTAATAAAGAATACATTCCTATTCTGTGACTATGACTAGTGTTGTGTGTATACTTAAATATAGAAAACTCAGTGCACTCTACTGACCATTTCAAAATGTAAATCATATTACATTTTCTGAAATAATATAGCCTCATGTGTGTACTCAACCTGACTGTCACATTTTAACGTTAAATCTCAAAAAACAATTTAACATTTAACTGTAGGCTACTAACGTAGGCTAAATAGCGTAGTTAGCCATAATTGAGTCTAAATAGACTCAACTGGAAGAACATCTGAAGAAGAATATGTCTGGGGCTCGGTAAGTGCACCGGAAAACCATTTTATTGTGACAGCTGTTTAATTGGATTATTCTAGTTTAAAAGGTCAACAACATTGTACGTTTGATGGTAATCTTGTTATTGCACTATTCTGACGGGTTGACAAAATAGTGGTAAAACACTGGGATCTCTGGGGCCCGTCTTAGGCTACTGAACTCTATTTGGAAAATGTGTTGTGGATGATTATCAGATTGTTTTTTTCTTTTCAAAAATCTGTGTCATGGTTAAATTGTCTAGGCTTTTTCAATATGCTTAACTCCAATGCTTAACATAGGCTGCGGACAACCAGTTGTGGCAGACGTGGGTAGTGGAATCATGAAAGCAGGTCAGTTAGTAAAACCACGCTACACATTCACAAGCCTTTGAAAACCGAAAGCTGTCATTTATGTGCGAAATTAGTTTATCGATACTTTTTTAAGTAGGCTACATGAACTGTAATATTGTTATAAATATGTCCGTTTACAAAATAATATTGGATCTTTCCAATTGGTAACCAAGTGATGTCGATCATAAGACAAGCGCACTTCATAACAGTCAGACCACATGGTTTCCGTTCTACACGAGGCGGTGGCGGTAAATCTTTGCCATTTTCAAACGGAAGGTAAACAGCTGATACCTTGCAAATGTATTTCGCAATATGGTTTTACCGATTGTCAGAAATATTTTTATAATCTTGAGAACTGGATCGGCCTGTTGGTCATGTGTTTGCAAATTGCGTTGATTGAATGTGAAGGGTGAACGGACAGTTGGCTTACTTTAACTCATTGTAAAGCTTGCTAGAAGTGTCTGCTGCTGTGCCATCAGCTTGCTAGCACAAACCTACAGTACCGAACAATGCCTTTCCCGACCAGTTAATTTGATACCGAGAGCTAACTTAGTTAACCAGTTAGCTTGCTGCTCTTTGAAAGTATATAAAAAAAGATAACGCTTGGAATGTCAATATTTCTGATCAGGCTGTAACCGGTTTTCTCATGTTTTCCCCACGTGTCTGTTTAATCCAGGGAAATGCCCTTACTCTATCCAACGTGGAAAAAAAGATGGACAACTAAGTTTCAGGTGCCATTCTACAGGAAACAAAGGAGGGCACATTTAAATGGCGACATTGAATGGTAAAACACTATCTACTAGGCTTTGTATTTTAAACTTTTATAAAGCCGTGGATGCTAACCACGCAATCGTTTTTCTCTGTAGTGTCAATGACAAGATGGACAACACTAAGAAGGTCAAGTTTCAGTGGCTACGGTCAGCTGTATGCTCCCCTACTAAGTTCCACAAGAGCAATGTTGGAGAACATAGACCAACTCGTTGGAGTATGTCCCCCAAAGAAGAACTGAGTCCGTCTTCGACAGTTTTAAATGTGTCTTCAGAGTCTTCTGGTGTTGGAAAACTGGGCAATATCTGTTTAGACACACCCAAGAGGAAAGCAGAAACCCAGAATGGGAGTAACCCAGTTACAGACAAAGTCAAGAAGCTTTCCAGAAAACATCTTCAATCCATAACTCCCTCCAAGGTAAGTCATGCGCGTCTTGTTCACAAACACAATTTCCTTGAAACTTGAAGACTTGAACGTTTTTTTTTGTAAATCATTCTCAGAGTCAAGCATTTGTGTTAATTCAGGTAATATTCATGGATGGTACCACATCTTCGCCTATCTCTTGTGACTTGAAGAGGAAAAACTGGACTCCAGATGAAGGATCTAAGGCAATCTACCGGAAGGCCTTAACTGCAGCTTTTGGGCGAGAAAGAAAGACCTCATCCCCAGTCAAATGTTCTAGAGCCAAGAGCCCCTCTCCAGCCCGGAAGTTCCCAGGCAGGAAGTTGACACTCAACACAAGTGATGAGATGCCTAGTCAAGAGTTAGATCAAAGTACAGACTTCGACTTGAGCTGCTGCTCTGCCCCGTCAGAAAGCGAGCCTGATGGTAGAGCTCCTGTTGAGGAAGAAGGCGACAATTGGATTCGTCCTCTGGTATTTGTCAACACAGACACGCTTGAAGACAGCGCTTTTCTCGAGCAAGATACAAGGGTATGTTCCAGAGATTAAAGATGAACTGTTAGCTCTACAAATGTGTTGATTAATTCAGAATAAGCAGAATTTGGTCCAGTTTTTGTATTAGTTGTCTTTCTGTGTAATGCTTTAAATGGTCCTCAATGTTTTCCCTTGAAAGAGCGTGATCTTCAAATCGGGTGACTCTCCTGATTGGTCAGATGCTGAGGACCCTGTGGCAGTTAAAACGTTCTCCCAGGATAAAGATTTCTCAAGCCATAAAGATGAAATCAGTGAGTCGACACCTTCTGCCCTGGAGTACATGTACAATCGTGACTCCGACTTTATGAAACCACAAAACTACTCTATAGGCACCAAGAAACCCAGAAGTCCTGCTTTGCCTACCCAGGGTCTAGTGATCCCCTCTCTCTCCTCACCTGGATTGAGAGGTCCTGACCTCCCCAACAAGTGTCTAGACCTCACCTCCCCCCAGTCATGGAGTACAGGCTTTACGTCTCCTGAGCAAGCCCTCCCAGGGACGCAAAGAAGGAATTACAAATCCCCTAGCACAACTCCAGAGACTCCCAGGACGGGTGTGGTTAACCAGTGGGACCAGCGACCTACCAGAGGTGCCCTCATGTCCCCAGACCCTTTTGCACTGCCCATACGCTCAAGGAAAGACCCAGTGTCCACTTTGGAGATCCTGCCTCTAGGACACAGCTTGTACTCCCCCTATCTCCCCGGTCACCCTGCCCCCCGGAGGTACTCTGATGCCTTTCTGGGCAGCCACTCCTCCACAGCCTTTGACAACGTCACTAGGAGGATGTCAGTCGGGGCAGAGCCTATCTGGACATGTCACCCCTCACAACGGGTAGAGGCCAAGCTGGGGTTTGTGGACACCCACTGCCACCTGGACATGCTGTATGGCAAGATGGGTTTTGTTGGCACCTTTGCACGGTTCCGAAGTGTGCACCGCAGCAGCTTTCCATCAGAGTTCCATGGCTGCATCGCTGACTTCTGCAACCCTCGCATCATGGTGAGGGAGGCTCTGTGGGAGGGGCTGCTAGGAGAAGAGTTGGTGTGGGGTGCATTTGGGTGCCACCCTCACTTTGCTAAGGAGTACTCAGATGTGCAGGAGCGCAACATCCTGATGGCAATGCGGCACCCCAAGGCTGTGGCCTTTGGAGAGATCGGCCTAGACTACTCCCACAAAAACTCCACCAACGTGGTCAAGCAGAAGCAGGTGGGCTTGGACTCCTTGGGGAGAGGCTATTCATTCATTTAATATCTATGCTTAAAACCTGAGTTTGACAGTGATGGTGGTGTTGGTTTGGCGCCCCCCGCAGGTATTTGAGCGTCAACTGCGTCTGGCAGTGGCCATGAAAAAACCTCTTGTGATCCACTGTAGAGATGCAGACAAAGACTTGCTTGAGATTATGAAGAAGTGTGTGCCCCGCGATTACAAGATTCACAGGTTTGAAAGCATGTGTTCATTGTCGAATGACCGTATACAATCAACGAATAATTTACAAATATAATTGTGTTAACCCTGTCACTAGGCTAATGTATGCTTCATGGGTGCAGACACACTTGAAGGACTTAGTTTTTTCTGTTAAGGAACAAACCCCAACAGTGGCTCTTTGAAAAGGTTACAACAGAAAGAATGAGAACAACTGTAAAGATGTCTTGAAACAAGTCTGACAGCTTGGCTTGAAAACCGACCGATAGCTATCGGACCGATAGCTATTTAAAAAGTGTATTCAATAGAAGAAGATATGTCACACATTTGACAGTTACACTTTATTATAATCTTGTGTTTCAGGCACTGTTTCACCAACAGTTACTCAGTGATTGAGCCCTTATTGGATGCGTTTCCTAACCTGTATGTGGGCTTCACTGCCCTCATCACCTACCCCAAAGCCACTGAGGCTCGAGAATCCGTGCGCAGGATTCCCCTTGAACGGATCGTCCTGGAAACGGATGCACCCTACTTTCTACCGCATAAGGTAGACACATTCAAAATTGAGTTTCTCCGAGACACTTTGTCGCATTTTGAGTCACTAGTTGGAATGGTATAGAAGACAACGCCTCGCTCATGTTCGTTAATTGATTGTCTTTGTCTCTCCAGGTTAGTAGAGATGTGTGCAGGTTTGCCCACCCTGGCATGGGCATCCACACTCTCCGTGAGATTAGCGTCCTAAAGAGAGAGCCCATCGCCACGGTATTTACCACTATCAGAAGCAACACCACTCAACTCTATGGTCTGTAAACCTGATGACTGTAAAGCTAACCATGGTTACCAGATGTAACCATACATGCATAAAAAAGTTAACGAAATGGGGACTCTGAAATAGTTTGGTTGTTTTTTTTGCAATTGGTCTGCTGTTCATAAGAAGAAGAAAAAAAGAAATCTCTTAAATATATCAAATGTATATTTGTTTACATCCTTTGTGTAAGGCCTTTCATGTCAATAGTATTTTTCTTGTTATATGTAATGGGATCAATAGTTTACTTTTGCTGGCATAAGTCTATTCCTGTGTTTTGTTGAGAACAGGTGTGCAGTGCTCTGTTTGAGCTCCTGTTATAAAGCTCTAAACTAAAGGGTTCTCAGTCTGACCCAAACTTCTGTTGGCACGTGATGAGGCTGCTGTTGGTTGCTGTGTATCATTACAAAATACCTAAAAATGTTACTATTCATTTGATTTGTCATTGGTTTGATTTTGATATGTTGTTATGGTCATTTGACATCCCTGTTCTGTGTTTTTATCATTATTATCTGCATTCTTAACTGACTGTTGTCAGATGGGTTGATTTTGGTGTAGTTTGTTGCTGTGGAACTCCATCCCTCAATATGTCATGTAATTTAATGCTGTCATTAAATTTGTTCGTTTTTCTCATCTTGATGTCATTATTGTATGATGAGGAATAGAATGATCATTATTCAGGCATTTCTTCTGAATTAAAGATTTGTATAGATGTGTGGGTGTCAAGCCATATGTACTTCTCTATTGAGTTTTTTTGTTGGTAATTTATAGAGAAACAACTTACATTCTCCTTGGGAGTTAATTTAATAAGAGGAAGAGGCTGCCAAGCTGGTCCATTAGCCTATTTCTGTAGTGGCTGTAGATACAAAGGTACAATTTGTACCTTTTGTAAGTGTTTACATTTCTGAACAAATTTATAAATAATGTGGTTTAGGAAAGAACAATTTGTTGAAAGCATAAAAATATGGTGCTTGTTTATATTGGTTTACTCGGCCACAAACACATATGATGTAATCAAAGAACATGTTTTTGTATTTAACATTCAGAAAAATTCAACAACGCTAGAGTTGTACCCAGTAGTTGTCTTTGGAATGTTTTGACGGAAACATAAGGTCAGTTGGGGTTTCCTGCTGGTGGGTCATCTCCCAGGACCTCCAGCAGGATCTTCTGCAGCACCATGCCATACTCCTCGTACTCTGCCTCACTCAGTTGGACACCAATCTCAAATGGGACTGTCACCTGTTGGCAGCAGAGGCCGAACAGGTCGGTCATACCTAGAGTCCACGTGTTTGAAAAAAACTGTTCAGGTTTATTTTAGACAGTGTCTATGACTCACTGTTTTGTGTCCATCCTTTTGAGGTTGGTGGTCCTCAAACATCTCAGAAAACTCCTCCACAGCCCTCCGGCCAACTCGGGGAGGCTTTCCTTTACCCTGCAAACACAACCAGACTAATCTAACCAGAACACCCACCCTCTTTCTCTGTCTACATCACTCAAACACATCAACACACACCATCATCCATCTCCTTACTATACACCTATAAGCACCTACTTACCGGAGGTCTCTGTGATGTGCTGAGGAAACTGGTGCCAGCACTGGCTGACTTGCACCACAGAGACAGACAACACAGCAACAGGAGCATCACACCAGTACTTCTCTTCATAATCATGGTGAAGAATGGCTGCTTTAGGAAGATCTACTGACAAATACAGAATGCACAGCCTGATTTAAACAGCACTTAAAATTGTTTTTTCCAAACATCAAACCCCATAACTTGTGCCAGAATAATTAAATTTGACTCACCTGACACAGATGTCGATCTGTCCGGATTGGTTTTTCTCCACATTATATACCCATTCTAGTTCCCTTTCTCATTGTTTGTGTTACTATAGTACACAATACTATAGATAACTCATCTGGGTAAGCATGGATTGTTCAAATGTTTGACTAGATAAGGGGCCAAGCATAGCTGTGTTGAAGACTTAATGCTTATATTGTGACCTTTAATCATCAATTGAGCCTACTAGCTGACAGCAATTAAGTGTTTCAGCTCCGTGCCTCTCTTGGCAAGACAAAGCAGCCCCAGTTGGTATGAAAATGGTTTTACGTGGACACATCTGTATCAGGTGTAAGTGGACATATTCACTTCTACACAACCGTGCCATTTATGTGGTTCAGAATGTGTGCCCAATTTGCACATCCGTTTGCTTGTCAGTATTGGCAGATAAAAACAGTTATGTTGCTAATGTAAATAAAGTAAATGTAGGTAAATGTTGCTAATAAAATATTCTATTTTAGTTAATCTTATTTGTACTGCTGCTGCTTTTCTACAGGTACACTTGCACTTAGAGATTCATGTTGTTTAAATTGTAACTTGCTTAACTACATACTCTTATGGTTTTTCCCTTTGGCACTTATTTTTTGGTTGTTCACAATGTGTGCTTCTTGTTTTGGCTACCCGCAATGCTTTGGGGCTCTTGTTGTTATTATCAGTGACCTATGCACTTTGTAAAGCTATCTCTTGGAAGTCGCTTTGGATAAAAGCTTCTGCTAAATTAATAAATGTAAATGTAATGTGTCTGCATATAAAACCGGACACATTTTTCAAACAAATATACTTTCAACCACACAGTGACTGTCAATCAGTAGCCTATGAATAAGTGAAGAACATTTGTATATAGGTTGACAGGTGTGGTAAACGTGCAATGTTCCATACCTTTCCACACCGTTAGGTGGCAGTAATGATCACTTAGCCATGGAAGTTGCGTTCGGTTGAAACCCTCAAAGAAGGTATCATGCTAGTTCTGGACGGCTAGTTTATTTGCTTTAGTAAGACGCAATTGATCATAAACAGTAATGGATAAGAAAAAAAGCTATACGATGTTACGGCCTCTTCTGTGAGTAGCCCAACTATTTAAATTAAGTTTGCTAACTAGCACTAAAGGCCAAACGTTATTTTCTGTGTAATTACAATGGGGAGTTACAACCCTCACCAATGTAAAATACATGTTCAATGTAGAGTTCGACACACACTGCATTTACTTTTGGAGTCAACCTGTTAAGTTCTCTGAGTTAAGATATAGTTAGCTTCTATTGGACTGCGTGTAGAACACCGATCTGTTGCATTGATCAGTTTTAAATAGTTTAAAATATGTCTCTGTTAATTTAGGGCATTTACTGTGATATATTTAATACAACCTGTCAGTGAATTGTCGTTATATACCTGTGTATGATACACACCCACAAACACAAACGGTCACACAAACATGCAAACCCATAGACTTAATGAAGTCTGTTGCCGGGTAACAAAATAAAACTTCATTGTATTAACAACGTTACTAAATTGAGGGAGATTTACTTCGACACACCTGAAGTTTGTTCACTGTTGCAGTTTCATATTGTGTTCAAACCCGTTAAAGTGATTGAACGGTTGCAAAACAGTTACTAGGTAAGTAACATTGCAGGTTATATTTAATTCTCTGTAGTTGGTGGACCTCAAAGCTGAACTCTACAGAAAGCAGGAGAAATTCAAACATCAGAAGCTCGGACAAGATGCTGGAGCTGGCTCTTCTAATTTCAAAATTAAGGTATGTTGAAAGGGACTTCTAACAGTGTATGATCACAAATGATCTTAGTTTGTATCCATCTTAAATGTAATGTTCTGTCTGTTTTGATTTGTAGAAGCCCACAGTGTGGAACAAGCAGAATGAGGGGGTCTCTGCACGAGCACAGAAAGATGTGGAGCAGCTGACAGAGGAGGAAAACAACCATGACAAGTCGAGGTCAGTAGCCTAGTTAGCAGTTGTTAGGGTCAAATCAATCTAAGACATCCTTTATGTATTGGACCCGACCTTTGGTAATAACCTGTATTCCTGTACTGCAGACGGAAGCTTGAGGAGAAGGCCAAACTCTATGAGCAGATGACCAAAGGAGACTTTCCTGGTTTGTGTCAATTATTTCACTTGAAGTACAAGTGTGGTGTAAGAGTAATGATGAACCAAAGTGATCTAGAAAATAACAAGGGATTCTACTTTCTATGTGATCCTACTTTATTGTTCTATCATCTTTTTGATGATAAACCAGATGAGGAGACAGAGGGTTTGTTCCTGGTGGATTTCACTCAGAAGATCATCGACAAGAAGAGAGAGACTCATGCCCAGCAAGACAGAGAGATCGACGACAGGGATATGGGCAGCTCGTCCCCCATCCCACCCCCCGAGAACCCGGAAGAGGAGTGGTAATGTTCCCACATCAATACAAGCTCTGAATCATTATGAAGCCACGTTGCCTCATGGTTTAGAGGTCAACAACTTCCTGTTGTCTGTCTGCAGGGTGGATTATGTGGATGCTCTGGGCAGATCAAGGAAGTGCATGAAGAAAGACCTGCCAGGGTTCAAGAAAATGGACCAAGACTTTCAAGGGAAAAGGTACAGCAACAGTGTTGTGGTCTAAACAAACACTGACGCTAGGTTTAAACTGTACATCCGGCTCATTAATAGGAAAACGATATGTGTGTGTTTGGGTTTGCCCATGCAGACATGCAGTGACGGAGAAGACCTTACTGTCGGAGGACATGCGTCGTGAGCTTCAGAGGCAAGAGTGGGAGAGGGAGGAAGAGGAGGCGTTGAAGAGGCCTGTGGGACCAATCCACTATGAGGACATTAGGGAGCAAGGTTCGCATGTTACACCATTACTGAACTATGGATCTGACACTATTGCCAAACTCAATACTTAATAGTGAACCAAATGTGTTAAGATTATTGATCTAATCTGTTAGTCTCCCTCCCCCCTCATTTCTCTGTCTATCTCAGAGGCCCGTGAGTTGGGTGTGGGCTACTTTGCTTTCTCTCAGGACCAGGAGCAGCGCAGGAAACAGAGGGACACTCTGGACATGCTCAGAGACCAGGTGAGGAGCTCTATTTTCTCGGTCCTTGGCAAGGTCACATTTTTGTATCAGTTTATGTATGAGTTTTGACACTGTATCTCCTTTCCAATATCTCTCTGTCTCCTTGCTTGCCATCCCCCCCCCCTTCTTTCCCTGTCAGACGACAGACCAGCGTAGTAAGAGAGAGATGCTGAAGGAGAAGAGAAAGGCTCTGCTTAAGGCTCGACTGGCTAAGGTGAGGCAGAGAAAGATGAAAAATACCAAGATGGATGGCACAGAAGAGGGTCAGGAAGAGCCACTGAAAGAAGGTTCGAACCATAACTACAGCACATCAATGTAGAAAGAGATGAGACAACCCAATGACCAGGATAACCTGTTGTGTTAAATTGTACTGATATGTTTACCCAGTTCTTTGATCCATGATTGTCCATAACATCTAGAAAGTTAACTTCCGATTATTTCCTTTCAAGTTATTGCTTTGAAAGTGTTGAATGCATTGTCTTGCTTCCTTTAGAAGAAGAGGAAGAGGATGAGATTGGTCCCCTGCCTCCATCAGAGGATGCCCCTGAGGCCTGTAGGAAGGTTGGGAAGGTGGAGGTGGAGATCCAGGAGAGAAGGGACACCAGGCCGGGGGTTCCCCACGTCAGAGAGTGGGACAGGGGCAAAGGTACACTTCAATGTTGTGATATTTGATCCTAAAATTGTTATCTGAAAATATATTTGATATTTACTAGATGTCCATGTAGTAGTTTTTAAATTAACAGTTTATAATGCAGTGAGTAATAAAATGAGACTCATGCAAGATATTAGGTCAGACATTAGATCAGTTGTAACCAAAGCCTGCCTTAACTCTGTAGGATGCTGTGATATAACCATCCTCTTCGCTCCAATTTCTCCCCCAGAATTTTCTCTGGGCCTGTGGACTAACCAGAGACGAGAAGAACGGGATGCAGACTTTGCCCCTCCCTCTGCGTATTTTAAAGAGGATAGGAAACCAGGTTATGGAAGGACTGTTGGACGAGAACAGGACAAACCCAAAATGACTTTCAGGTGGTCTGCTGCACAAAGTGAAAAGAGCAAGGAGCCACCCCAGGCCCACCCTGAACCCCAGGCCCACCCTGAACCCCAGGCCCACCCTGAACCCCAGGCCCACCCTGAATCTAATAGTGCTGCTGGCCACTCTAAACCCCAACACACATCTCCTCCCCCTCTGATTAAAATGCCGATACAACCCCAAACCACAGATCAAGACCAACCTCAACCCCTCCCCTCTGCACCTGCTGTGCAGAGCTCCCCCCAAACAGCACTGCCGATGCACAGTCCTCCGTCTGCCCCACCCCTGTTCTCCCAGTCTTCTCTTCCACCGATGCATCCTAACTGTCCTCCATCTCACCTGCAGTATACATCCACACCCCACTACCCACCCCAGTATCCCCCCCACTACCCACCCCAGTATCCACCCCACTACCCACCCCAGTATCCCCCCCACTACCCACCCCAGTATCCCTATGGCCAGTATCCCTATGGCCAGTATCCCTATGGCCAGTATCCCTCCCAGTATCTGTCCCAGCCCCTGGTCCAGCAACAGGCCCAGCCTGATCAGCCCGTAGAGGAAGCTCAGTCCCAGCCCCTGGAAACCTCCCAGAGTCTGGAGGACATGCTGTCCTTCTACAAGAGCTCTACTTGATCTTTACTGAAAGACTAAATGGAGACAAACATGGATCACTCCACCCAGTCCCAACTGGGATGTACCATCACCCAGACAGACACCAGTGTTTGATGTTACTTTAAACCAAAAATACAGATAAAAAAACAGTTTGAGATGAAATATCCATGTTTATTTGCTTTGAATATCCCAACCAACAAAATGTTTTCTCACAAGGCTTCTATATATTGGAAATGTGATTAAAGATAAGTAGATTGATTTAACTTAGTGCTGTCTGGTTATGATTTCTCTTGAGGTGCTTTTCCTTCGAAGTACGATTATTTATGGTTGCTGATATTATTGCAGTATCTTGGCCTTTACCTAAGTGTTATTTTTGAATGTGTCAGCTTGCCATCTGTCATTTCAGCTCACGGGCATACAACATTTGTGTACCCTTCACTTGGAAAAGAACAGTGATTGAAGGGGGTTGAAGTTGTTATAGTTAACTATAATTTTAATACATGTAATCATTAGCCTGTAGGTGGTGCTAGGACCATTCTTTTGGACCAATGTTGAATAGTGAAGCTTGCTTACTGCAATTCACTTGTTTTTGTGGACATTAGAGAGTTTCAAACTTTTTTTTAATGCTTCAAGTACTGTCCTAGTTATCAAGTTAGCTCATGGCCATTCTCATGATGGCAACAGTTTTGTTTTGTTGTGAAGGCACAGTGCATCACCTTTGTATTGAATCAAAGGTGGTAAACCATAGAATGTTCTTATTCTGCCCTTACAGGCTCTGGAACCTTTAAAAGCTTGTCATAAGAGGCTGCGTGTTCCTAGGTTCCAGAACGCATTAATAAGTAGTATGAATAGTAGTCATTTATGGTGCCAAAATCAGTGACCTATGACATTTTGTTGTCATTTGAAGCCAATTCTGAGACAACATAGACTGCATACAATCTGCATTTGCCCAAGAACCCTCAAGTGTCTGAAATGTCCCAGTGCGACTGTTTGAATACCAACTGATATGGACCTGAAGACTTTCCAGCGTTGCATGACTGAAGCTCCTTGTCTCCTGGATCAGATAGCGCTGCTCCTCCAGGAATGCCAGGAGAAGGAGATCCTGCTCCCCAGAGGCATCTGTAACCTGTGTGACTTGTCCTGGGAGGAGCTATCTGACCTCCCCCAAGATGCCAAGCCCCTCCATCAGCCTAAGGTGTTCAGCAGACCACTGCGAACCGGCCACTTGCCCCCAGACACCTGCTGCACAATGTCCATGGTGCCCAGTCATGTGCTGCTGCCAAATGACTCCAGCATGTCTGTTCGTCAGGCTACTACCCGCTGCAGTACTTTCAAGTTCAAGAAGAGGTTCCACACAGAACGAGAAAACAATGGTGAGCTTATTTTATTGGTCCCACCACTGTCATCACGAACACTGACCCTGAACTCGATAATGCGCACATCATGTGGTTGGTCTTCATCCTAGAAAATTGCGTGTTGCATGTGTTGTAAACAATGGGGTATGGGTCGCAAAGGAATTTGATTTAATTTGATCTCCACAGTGAAACTGTGATAATTGGAATATTAACTTATGTTGTGGTCAAGAGTAAGTGGATCACAGTGATGTGGCATGTGTCCAGGGGGGACCTGTGTTCCTGTGACCTCCACCCTGCGTCTCTATCTGGAAGAACATCTGTCCCACCTCTCCTTCTCTCTCACTTACAGAGGTAACCCACCAATCACTCACTGCAGCACATCTTTCTGTACAAATCATTGCCCTTGAAAGCTTTACTTCAGTGATCTGAGCGGTTAAGGAATCGAGCTAGTAAACAGAAGGTTGCCGGTTCGATTCCTGGCTGTGCACAAATGACGTTGTGTCTTTGGGCAAAGCACTTCACCCTACTTGCCTCTGGGAAATGTCCCTGTACTTACTGTAAGTCACTCTGGATAAGAGCGTCTGCTAAATGACTAAACGTAAATGTAATTAAGGATTCAGGGCGTAATTATCCCTAAACCCCAGTTTGCACTTCACAGCCACCACTCCCTGCTTTAGCAGCCAGACTCTGGAGGTGTGTCACTGGGCTCTCAACAAGCTGCAACCCATCCTAGACCAGATGTAGGTGCATCTCCTCCCCCTTCACTCTCCCATCTCAGAGGCCAAACAACGGCCCCACCAGTTTTCCTCTTTTATACAATTCCTTACTAAACAATGTATCATGAAAATCAATTATAACCTGTCACAGCCTGTATGAGTCTCATACTGAACGACTAGTCAGTTTAGACCAGGTGTTGACTGTACTCCTTGCTGCCTCACAGACAAGAGGAAAAGGACAGGCTGGTGGTAACAGGGAACACATTCCTGCTGTCAACCAAGCACTACCCGGACGACAAAGTCCACCAGCCCTTGCCACCGTTTCAAAGATTTGTAAGGGATGGTCTCTTCCCCATCATCCCTAACACCAAGCACCTGGGTTCCGCTACATCCCTCAAGCTACACTACAGCCTGTCTGATGGAACCTCCTGTGTCTAGTATCCTACTCAGTCATCTACAGTAGATACCAACTCTTTCTGCCTGTCTGTCTCTATGTCTCTATATATATTTTTCTGTCCCCTTTCTCATCCTTGATCCCCCCCCTGTCCTCCCTCCCTCCCTCCATGTCTGAGTCATCCTGCTGAGTGTGTTGTCTCTAACTGGGTCCCAGCTACCCTTCTGGATCCGTGGCAGTGTGCCAGATCCCAAGTACTAAGACCAGAGGGGGCATCTACACCAACATTTTTGGGGACAGCCCCAATGACAACCTACTGGCCTCCTTCATGCCCAGTGGGCAGGGCTTTGTGTACCATACAGGTAAACCCACAACCAGCTGGTTTGCCTTTCTGGTGGGAACCTCTGGATGCCAGCAATACACACGAGAAGGCAGCCTCGCCAAGGAATGGACTTTCAACCCACAGGCTCAGCTTGAGGACACATACACATATAAGGTGTATACAATGTATACGGTGTATATGGGAAAGTGTATCTTTGTGATAATGTGTGTGGTTGAATGTGTGTATTTATATCATATATGTTTATTTTGTCTTCGCCTCAGGTAAATGATGTCATGTCCCTGACCTTCAGTAAAAACTTCTCCATGGATGTGACCTTCACAGCTCTGGGTGAGAGTGTCACCCTGAAAATAAGAGAGAAACCCTTGGTAAGAAACCCATCATTGTCGAGTCTGATGGATCTCTTTATGCAGTTTAATTTATCATTGGGGATTAACTGTAACCCTCCACTTGGATATGAATCATCCTGCTCCGGATTGTGAGGTTGGGTTATTACTCACCTGTTAACCCTTTCACCCTACCTCCTTCCATCCTTTTTTCTACCCTCCCCCACACAGGCCTCCAGTGGCAGAGTTCAGGGCCCTGGTGCCGAGGATGAGAAGCTGGCTGTTTCCAGGGCAGAGCTCCAGGTGATCAAGAAGAGAGTCAGACACACGGCTTTGCACTGGCTCAACTTCTACATGGTGGCCGCAGGTAGGTCTCAGAAGAGGCAGACTTTAACACAGACATCTGGTCTGGTAGGTGGTTTGTCTCTCAATCTACCTGTCCAACACACAGGTCTTATCAAAGAGCCCCTACTCCAAGACCCTAAACCCAGATCATTGAAACACAAGGAGCCTTGGACTTCACCTCCCAGAGTGCACCTCGGTAATGAGGAGAGCCCACCTGCTTTTGTACGGCCAGCACCTCTTAGAAGAAAGTTTCCTCGACCGGCCACCTGTACCCTGCCCATGTCCAAAACATCTCCCCTGTTCAGACCGGCCTCACTCAGGTGAGGCTAACAGACACAGGCACACACCATAGAAGTGACACCACCACAGACGCACACAGACAAGCTGCCTCCGTCAGCCTCTCTCTCACACCCTCCTGCAGGGCCAAGTCAGCAGGGTCATTGTGCATCTCGTCTGCGTCAGCCCTCCCTCCCAGTGAAACCCCAGCCCTTCGCTGCCTCATGGTTCTGCGGCATCTCCTCCTCAACACCTACAAGGGGCAGGGCTGCCACTGCTCCACTCGCTTGCCTGTCATTTCGGACCTGGAGTTGGAGCCGTTCCTGGGAGGACCCTGGACCCGCCAGGGCCAGGTGCTCGTCGTCTACGTCACCTCCTCCGTCTGCCCCCCACCTCGGGGTAAAAGTGTGGAGCTGGTCCTGCAGAGGATCCACCATAAACAAGTGTCCACCTCTGCCATGCCCTGTGCTAAGGTGAGAAGACATAGGGTACAGGCAGCGTACATAGACGTCAGTCCTATGCTGGACCAATCAAGAGCACCATGGACTTCTTGATTATGTAATGATTATTACAACTACAATATTTACAACGTTTCCACATAAGATTGTCCAAGATGATATACCTGACTAGCAATGTGTGTTCTGTTTGCCTGTGTTAGAGTTATTGCGACCCCTTCAGACTGGTTAAGTACGATCTGGACACAGCAACCCATCTGACCCAGACTGCCATCCCAGTCCTGGTCCAGAGGCATCACGTGGGACCTGGAATACTGCTGGTACGAGACACAAGGGAACACAATCATGTCTGGAGAACCATTCAATCCCCCTTACAACAGGGGTTGTCAGATGGGTGAGCGGTTAGGGAATCGGGCTATTAATCAGAAAGTTGCCGGTTCGATTCCTTCACCTTACTTGCCTTGGGCGGAATGTCCCTGTACTTACTGTAAGTCGCTCTGGATAAGAGTGTCTGCTAAATGACTAAATGTAATGTAAATATGATATACTAACCATGGGGAGTGTGAAATTAAATAATATTTCAGTACTATAAGTCTACTAAAAGCAGGAGGATGTGCGTGTGTGCATGTTGTGCATGTTGTGCATTGCCTGTGTGGAAAGGCGGATCTTGTCCTAGTTCAGTGGAGGGCTGACCTTGGCCCATGTGTTTTTTCCCTTCTTTGTTTCTGTGCACTTTAGTCCCAGGCAGGATGGGAAATACAGACTTAGACAGTCACACCACTGTCACCTTGTGTGTGGGCGTGTGTGTTTTTCTCCCTCCTCTTTATGAAGGCCTATTTATGCATTGCTGCCTTTGCACATTTATGTATATATAACCTGGAGGAAGAGACAAGGCAGTTGCAGTGACAGGAACAAGTGACACAACAATAAGGAAACATCATCTTGAAGGTTATGACTGTATAATACAGGTCTAACATACACTCTAAGTGATGCACAATGCCTGCATGCACAAATGAAAAACAACAAATTAGGGGTGTGTGTTTGGACAGATAGCAACACAAAAAGTTTGTCCTTTCCTCCGTAAAGTGTTATTAACTGCTCTACACAAAGTTAAAAGCAGTATGCAAAGTAGAAGGCCTAAAACTTTTAGCTATGTTCTTATTTTTACCCACCACCAAAATCTGATGTGGTCGTCTTGCCTTGTGTGTGTCTGTATGTTTGTGTATCTGTACGCGTCTTAAGATGTATGTTGGAGGCAAACTAATATTCGGAGGCACTGCTCTCAACGGCTATGGCTTCAGCAAAACCAACCTCCTAAAGCAGATCACCAAAACACAGAATGACTATGCCAAGGGAAGATTTCTGCCCCAAGACTACAAACTGGGGTGAGTGTGTCTTCTAAAGGAGTCTACTGAATCTTAAATAAAGTATACTTTGTGTGTATGTGAAAGTGTGTGTGTGTGTGTGTGTGTATACACATCTTATGTGGATCTTGATCTTGATGTCAGATCAGTGCTGAAATTGAACAGCAACAGATCCCGGACAGTTTTTTGCATCCTGTCATATTCTCTAAAGAATAGAGACAGTGTATCTAGTCAGGTCATACACAGACTGAGTTCATCTACATTTGTTTATGGTAATATAAATATATATATAAATAAAATCACCCTATTCCAGGAAGTTTGAATTCTGGATTCCCCCTCGAACGGAGGCAGCGGGACACAGCAGGGGAGATGGGCGTGTCCAGGTCAGACCCCCCAGATCCCAGTCCTCCTGCTCCCAGCACAAAGAGGACCGCTTCCCTGACCAGCCTCCACACAGGTATTGCAGACATGCACTTACACGCACGCGTGCAAACACACACACACACACTAAGGACCTGAGTTATACTGTACTCATCTAACGTGTTTCATCAGTTTCCTGAATGGTACTGCGCTGGACTTTGTGGTGTCCAGTATGTCAGACAGAATGTCCATTCTAGCAATGACAAGCAGAAGGTGCTGTGATTGGACCTCCACCACATAACGTCTTGGATTACTTCAGCTTTGTCCGAGGGAATTTATTTGTATTTTTTTAAATAGACTAACATTTTCCAATTCCTACGCTTCGAATATAAAATACTGTTTTCAAATTTCTTGATTTTGGAAGCATAACTTCATCACAGCACATACACACAAACAAAACGCCCACACTTCTCTGCAGTGAAACCAATTTTGAGAGTTGTCCAGAGTGAATGCCTTCAGGAGAAGCTGATGGAGCCTTTATGAGGGGGCTTATGGGGATGGGTAGTGTCTGACACAGCCTCTGGTAATCCCCTCTCTTACGTCCTTTACCGCTGATCAGGGACCACAATCAATGTCACCTTTATGGCTGTGTGAGGAAGAAGGGGTGGTCTGGTGGAATGATACGCCACCAGCATTGCTGCCCCTTGTGAAAGCATTTTACTGGTATGAGGAGCGATAAAAGTAGTGTAAAATCCTATGGATCCACAATGGCTGAGGTAAGAGTGGAGATAAAGCTAGATGTATAGATTTTGGATTTGATACTATAGGTGCTCTGTCTCAAAAGAGAGTAATTCTAAAGCTAAATAGAGATCATAGGAAATCAATGTGCTAAATTAAATGTTCATAGTGATGATTGATGTAGCTACATTCAATACAAAACCAAAGAAAATGAAAATATTGTCACAAAACTCAACACGAATCCACTTCAGAGTCAAGAAGACTTAACGTTAGATAAGTCACGTTAGATCAGTGTGCTGGTTCAGAACATTTGGCCTCTGCTGAACTGTGGTGCGAGCATGGTGATGACCTGGACAGCAGGACAGGATATCTTACACAGCCGTGATCAGCATTGGATTATGTCACTATGAATCCACCCCCAGCAAGTCATTGTCCAAGCCCCCTCCTGGCATTGATGGAGGGGCGGGGCTCTAGTGATGGCCTCAGTGTGACTTTGTGGTGGGCTCTAGAGGGTCAGCGGGGTCCAGACCCTAGACTCCCTATCTGGAAAAGGATCACGTTCCGAATTGACCTCAGCGATCATCACATTAATGATGTCTGTACACAACACAAACACACTAGAACGAGAGACTGTTCACTTTTTTGTCATCATAGCATCGGACTTAAACTGGATCTACATGTCTCGTCATTTAGGTCTCCTGTTTGTCATAGTGGTGCAATCCCATTGTGCTCAATAAGAGAGGTCAATTCCTTTGCCCCTCCAGACTGTGTAATGACTGACGTGATGATTCACATGATGTCTGCCTTCATCACCCCACAGTGATCTGTAAAGAGTTAGTGTGGGTGATCGAGGAGGATTCTGCAGCCGCCTCTGTGCCCTTGGCTTCGCTCCACTGTGAGGCAGCTGGAAGGCCAGCCCTGCTGTGCCTGTGTGAAGCAGCCACATGTAAGCCTGGCTGACACCAGTGGGCTGATGGCAGACCAGCTGTGTCTCTCAGCAGCCGGTGACATGAGGAGAGTGAAGACCCTGTGGATTCTGGGATGATTCAATTTGGCTGTGATACAAGTCACAATGTGGGGGCTAAATTTATGTTGTAAATAACAGCCTTGTGCTTGATGAATACATTTCATTTGTGTTGTGAGTTCACCTTACTGCACCGTTGTCACCCGGGTATGTGAATTTCTGCATTATTTGTGTATGCCCCTTCAATACTATGTGCAGTATAATCAATGACTTCACGACACAAGCAGACTACTATGTAGCTTAGCATCCTAAAGAGGGTGGTTAGGGTGGTTCGTGGTTGGGATGTATCAATCTGCAAGAGAACTGTTATACGTATGTGTGGTCAGACGAAATGGGATGTGGATGCACTGTTTGTCTCCCAGGCGTTCTGTCTGCCTCCTCTTTGGCCCCTTCCTCACGCCTGCAGATAAAGAGATGAGCTGAGCGCTGAGTGCTGTCCACACTGCTCACATGCTCCTAATGGGCTCATCAATTCTGCTGATGCAGACAGGAAAAAAAGAAAGAGAGGATGTTGGTGAAGTAGAGAAAGAAGGAGGGAAGATGTGGTGTTGACTGTTTTTCATAAGAGACTTCAGACCAACATATTGGCCTGCTTTATCTGAGAAGTTTCTAGACAATTAGGTAGTTCTTTGAGAAGAGACTGAGTTGGGAATCTGTGAAATGGGAGTATTGATTACTTTGCACTTTACTTCGACAAACACACCTCTTGTTTGGAGTTTCTATCTTACCTGTAGCTCTACAAATCGAGGGTTTAATGTCTTAATGTTTCAATGTGGATGAAAGATTAGACGAAATGGTCATGGCCATCCTTTTGTAAGCTGCCAGGCTGATTCATGGAATAACTGTTCTGTATGCCACTGTAAAGTAAACTAACACCAAGAGAGATCAAAATGGCCAAGTGTCACCTACCTAACAATAACCCCAGATCTACTGTAGCTATTCTAATGGTCTAGTAACAATGTGCCATCTAGAGGAATGGATGATAAATAAGTTCTATGGTTCAGAAAGGGAGTGTGACAGCAGTTGATCAGAGAGATAAAACAAATCTAAAATACATATATATATATATTAATCATTAATATACACTGCCAGAGAGGCAGATGTGACTCCCAGAAGATCAATACTACCTTTGCTACATTCAAGTGGCAGAGTACTACAGTCTTTATTGAGCAGTTGTGTTTCTGCATTTCAGCCTTGATTGGACATCCATAACATCGACATAAACACTCCTTGTCCTTCCAAATGTGCCTGTCCGTGTTGTGCAGAACACACACGTGCACACCCACACATGACAGGGCACATTCAGGTTAATCCTGCCTGGTTTTATGGAGATAAATGATCAGTGCTCACATAAACATGGTGATTAAGCTTATTGCCTCAAAGCCATCATGCTCACGTCAGAGGCCATATAGATCAAAACAAATGAATAGCTGTCAGTGAAATCAACACTGATTAATTTGATAAATACGATTGTCCTTCAGGTCATGATAAGGATTTTGCATGCCCTCTAATTCAGTTATCATAAGACATTCATCTCAACCCCATCTTCATGCAATGTGATGGAAAATCTGAACTACAATCCCATTCAAAGTTCCTCTTTCTTCGTAGGAAATGAAAACCATGGGTAGTTTCCACCATGTAGTTTACCTGAATGCAATACATTTTATTAGGCTATATGACTGAATATTATTTTCTAATATATTGTTTGTTCCCATGTGGAATTTACAATTACAGAGAAAAAAAAATCAGCTGGTGTCGTCCTTTGGAGAGTATTTTTCTCTTTGTTGCCTTTTGTTTCTCCTTCAGAGTTGTACTGCAAGTGAAGATAGATGTTTAGCTATAAACTTCAACACCAGTAGAAGCCAAGACCACTGCTGACATTACACAGATGGAAGGACAAAGGAAAGATCCAGCATCTCCCAAACACACTCTGTTTCCTTCAGTCCCGACCAACAACATATAGACAAGCACACACAGTAGTATTGCTTCACACGCAGTATTGTTTCACACATAATATTGTTTGCTTATGTCCTAATCTCCCCCCCCCCCACACACACACGCACACACACACACACTCTTTCGGCTCCCCTGGAAACAAAGTACAGGAAAGAAAGAAAGAAAGTCTAAAGAAATGTCCTGTGGTCATTATGTGAACCTCAGGAAGGTCCTCTAGAAGAACAAAAACAAGCACCCAGCTGTGTGTCTTCCTTGGTGTGATGTGATGCCAACTATATTTAGTCCACCATGACACATAAGGTTGTCCCGGTTTCCCCATCCCTCCCCACAGCTGACAGGACCCAGATCTATGGCAAGATCACATGCCCAAGCAAAATGCATGTATGTGTAATTGAGTTGGGGGGGGGGGGGGGGGGAGGAAAGAGAGAGAGATACAGTCTGTGTCTGTGTTTGTCTACAGTGTTTAAATAAATGTTTTTAATTTTCAAAACGGAAGAAAACACATCCACCAACTCTTTTGGGTATGAGACCCACAGGCTCATATGGTACAAAGGATGTGAGGCAAAGAAAGCTAATAAAGATGACTACACTCAAAGTTGGATTTTCTTTTCTCTCCATTGTGGTATTTATATCCTATGCTCCCAGCCTTAGTATTTGCTTGTGCAATGCTTGTTGCTCCAACGCAGAGTTTTTCTCTACTATGCCAACGACAAACCAATTTCCATTACAAGTAATTGTGAAATAAGTGTGTGTGGCTTGATAGAACCTGAAATGCTGTACATTAAACTTATGTTGTTTAAGAAACATAATATTTTCAATGCTATATTTTGGGAAGTAATAAAATTATGAATACCAAAGTTACAAATGGCATGCTGTCAAAGCATTTCAATTTAAACTTTATTAATGCAGTTTCACAACACTTATAAATATAAAGCCAAGGGACAAAACAGACTACATGTTAGTCCTTTTGAAAAGTGCCCCCTCCCTCTGCTCCACTTTTTGCTGAAAGACCTGAAAACAGTCACAGGAAGGAGTAAATCAAAAGTGCTTTTTAAAGCCTCAGTCGTATTGTTTTCCCTTGGAGCAGGAGGGAGGAGCAGGAGTGGACACGCCCTTTCCCTTAATGTTGGGGTGTTCTAAATAGACGAGGGGGGGGGAGATATTTCTTTGTCACTTTAAGTCTGAGATTACTGAGCACTGCTGGCCCACTTAACCAGGATGAAAATGGGTGAATGGTTCTGAATGTATCAAATGTGTGTCTCTGTATGTGTGTGTTTTCACGTGTGCCACATCTGCAGTCCCTTGTTTATCAGGAGATCCATCATTCCCCTCTCATGCCGCAAAGGCCCGAGTCCACAGCCCTCCCCTTTATTGACTCAACATGAAAACACTATTATTGCACCAACCAACAGGGTAGCAGCACATAATGTTTTTCAATGAGCAAAACAGTCAGTGTCAATAGCAGAGCTATACCTCAGCCAGGATAGCACTAAAACAGAGAGGTGACACGTACAGGCAAAGAGGGATCATATATATTTAAAATGGTTCATTTAATTCTAAGTCATGTGGAATATATCAGTTCCATTCCATACAAGAAGCTCTCCTCGTGGGGTACTGTTCTTGGTTTGCTGCATTTTTAATACTGGTGTCAGCTCTAGTCTAACAGTGCCCAGCATGTTTTTGTTAGGTAGGTTACATCTTGAACATATTGGAAATAAAAATCTTCACCAAATTAGCTTTGATATGTTGGTCTTCCTGTTGTGCATCCATAATATGCCTCTTGACCATAACCACTGCACAGGCCTGGACTAGTTCCTCAGGTTTGCAGGTTTATACAGTCAACCCCAGTCAGTGAAAGATTTTGCCCCTTTCCAAGCAGATGCAGTTTATGTGGCCATGTGCAATGTCACATTAGGGGGGAATGTCCCTGGTGTTTGGAAACATTTTAATCCTACAGTTTTCCTTTTTGAGATATGCTACTATACCCATGTGTCCCACCATGTGCAGACTTAGTCTTGCTTTGAACTGTGTCTGTAGGGATTACTTCTCTCTCCTTCTTCAGGGTTGACTGTCTCTCTCCCTTTTTGTGATCCCATGGACGTAAGGGATGTGAACTACAAGGTTAGATGTGTCACCATGACACAGATCTTAATTGATGAGGTGTTGCTTAACCTCAGAGAAAGAGATGGATACTGTAAACTGGTTTAAATAAGAGGTGATGTTTGAACCACGTTGGATGGCATGGCAGTCTCCCCTTCATATTGCAATCTTTTCTTTAAATAGTTGTGACCAAACTATGCCAGTCACAGTAGACGTTGAGTTACACACAAGTATTGCTTTTCTTTTTAAAAGTTTTGTATTGTGGTGTTTTGTACTGTGGTGTGTATTTAGTTTATTTTGTCTTGTGTGTTAGTATGCTACCAAAATGAAGTTATTTTAGTGGACAATAAAACACATCTATCTATACATAACTTGAAGGGGTTAAATTTGACCGGGATGTCCATCTGTTGCCAAGGAAGTGGAGCCTGGTTGTGAAGGAAACAGGGAGAACAATTTCCTGTTATGTATAACTGTTTTAAGAGGCTGCTTCACTCAAATCAGAAGGCCATCAGTCTATGGGACCCTTGGAATTCTGAATTTAGCCAATTGTCTCAGCTGCGAGGCTCCAAGTTACTATTTTATATTTAAAAAAAGTATAGCAACCATTTCCAAACTGTGTTATTCATTTGAAGATATACTTATTTAGTATTATGTAAAAAATATATCTCATAGTAAAACAAGTTGTCTTTGATAAAATAGAGATATGAGTAGGAACAACGTTCAACGTAAAGCCTTTGTCCCGTTATTTAACAAATCATCTTAGTTAAAGGCACAGCTTAATAAAGTCGTACAAAACACTGCGGGAGAGTGCATGAGAAGAGTCTTTATCTGTATTGTTAGATTTCTAGCTGTATTTAAATAGATTGCTTTCTGAAATTTAGAATAGTCTTGTCTTCCAGATCAGGAGGAAGCTCGGAGGAGGAGTAGACTACTTCTCGCGCTCTGCTGCTTCCAACACCAGACCCTCATACATCAGTTGCGCCCTCAACACATACTATGGGCGCGATAGCCGAGGACCACTACCGTTGGAAAGTAACTTAACATGAAAACACCAGTTTTCTGAAGGACGGCTTCAATGATACAGTAGATGTATTGAACAGGCTACGTGCGCGTAGTAACCCAAAAATGAATGCAGGTAAGATATGAAACATCTAGTCATATCATTCTGTGCAGGATAATTATGCTATTTCGTTTTAGTGTAAAATAGAAAAAGGTGTTTGGAAGCCAAAATGATTTGTTCTTGAAAGGGCAGTGAGAACAGTCCTAGTTGTCAGTAAAGGCTATGCGGTCTGCAAATGTTTAAAGAGCTCGGTTTAATCCTAATGTAGGCTAATCTAAGAAAAGCGATCAAAGCTTCAGTGGCTATTATTTACATGTTTGAGAAATAGCTAAGTAAAGAAAAGCGTTGAGTAAAGAAGAAAAATACTATGATGTACAAAATAACTTAGGAGTAAAAAACAAGCCAATAGATCAGTGCTGAAGTGACAAGAAACTGAATGAAAAGATATGCAGAAATATCTGTCTACTGGGAAAATAATGCTAGTCATATTTAATCATTATTCAACTATATTGTCTTGCATAGGCCTACTTATTTAGCTTATTAAATTATAGAATGTTGCTGTAATTAGGCTGTTTTCTGGTCCAGTTAAACATGAAAAGGTAACAGTTTCTTATCGTAGCAACTTTTATTAGTGGCCGTATAAATGATTAGTGATCGCCGAAGACCGTAGAAAGAGGTTATTCACGACACAATGTAAACTAGGTAAATCCATACAATTGATATTCATAAGCACATTTATCTCTTATTCACTATAAATGAGAATATACTGTATATATTTGGGCAGTCAAGGAAAATCTTGAGGGGGGGGGGGGGGGGTACAGTATGGTCACTGCATGGTGACGTTTTAACAGGTTAAGTGCTCTTTTACAATAACTTTTCATCAATGCAGCAGAATGGAATAACTTTTTTTACAGTCAGTTGAGTGAGTCATAAATCCTTTTAACAAATGCTGTCATAAGTTATAGCTTCAGTTCAGACCTTTATATATTATGTCAATTGATATAGTGCATTCACAGATCTCAAATGAACAACAGTCTGAGAGGGGCTTCTCTGTGAATCACAGGATGTGACTCAGGGAAATCCTTTAGTGCCATAGTTTTTTTTTTACAGAATGTGGGCTGTTAATATCTTTCCCATGAGCCTAATCTGTTTTAAACCTTGTCTGTTAGGCATATTTAGAAATCTACCTGTAGAAAACCTGTATTAGTACAACTTTTTGTGAAATATCATGTAGCGTTGGATGTTTGTTGAGTGGATGGTCTGTATTTTTCTTTCTCCAGAGTACAAGAAGCCAGCTGTGGCTCCCAAGCCACAGCTTTTGAGCCAGGCCAACTTCAATCTGTCTTCCTCCCTCATGTCCAGACCTTGTTTCTCAACCAGAGGTCCCAAACCTCCTATTGCTCCCAAACCTAAAGTACCACAGAGACCGAAGGAAACAAACACCATATTCTGTAACCATGCCCAAGATAAGTGCATTAATGGGACAGACAAGGATTTGGACCATGAAACAGACCAGGAAGACTGCCTGAGTGGAGGGGAAGCCCAGGGGTCAGAGGGGGAGGGTTTAGATGAGGATGAAGACAGACCAGTAGAACATCAGTTTGACTACCACAATTTCAGTTCCGGAATCAAACAATTAGAGAATGGATCTGAGGAACAAGAGGACAAGGCAAAGGAGATGGCAATCATGGAGGAAATGATGCAGGAAGAGGAAGACTGGAGAATAACAGACAGAACTCAAACAGAGGAAGTGGACTCTCTGGACACGCTGGAGGTCAGTGATGCTGGATTCACCATTGACTCCATGGATGGGGTGGATATGATTGACTCAGACCTGACTGATGACATCGATGCTGAGGGCTGTGATGCAGGCGAGGCTCTGGCTGACACAGATGGCCTCTCAGTGGGAGACTTCTCTGTCACTAGCATTGAGGAGGAGGAGGAAGCCTGCTGCCTCTGCAGAACTGTGTCTGGGAGAGAGGACAGACACATGAAGGAGGATAGGGAACATAGTATCCAGGGAGAAGCAGAAGCTGTCAGTGGTACAACACATGCAGTCACAGATTCTCTTGAAGAGGAACCTTTCGTTGTTTTTACCAAGGAACACCGTTTTCACATTACCCATCATGCGTCATCTTCCACAGTTAATGAGGAGAGAGTGGTGGAATGTTCACATATTCTTGACATTCCTTCAAATGTCCGAGAGATGGAGGGTGGCTATGACGAAAAGGATATAGGCTCTACTGTTGCTCAAGAGAAGACTGAAATGACCCTGTCTGATGGTTATGGGAGCACCAAGGACAAGGCTCACTGGATTCAAACATTCTCTGTGATAAAACAACCTGCGACAGTTCCACACAGTTTCTCTGAAAAGGAGTGCCAAGACTACGAGGATGGAAATGAAAACAACCTTTTAGACAAACAGGAGGAACCTGATGCTTTTGAGGTTCACCAGACCCTTAAGCCCCACTACATCTACTCTGAAGACATTATTTATGAAGAACAGAGCTGGACAGATGAAAAAGATCATAGATCATCACAGCATGAAGTCGTATCACAGAAATCGTCCTCAGTCAGCGATGGTAGGTCACCACTGAGTGAGTATGCAGCCATAGACAATTACTCTTTGGATGAGGACATTGGGCAGATTGAGTGTGTATCCTCTGAGGATTACGTGGAGATTGGGGATGATGATGATGATGAGGAAGGCAACAACAACAGAGGTCAGAGCATCACAGGTCCATGTCAGAAAACCACATCCATGGAAAGTGAGGAGCTCAGAGCCCACATCGCTGATGGTTTGTTAAATCCCAATAACAGACGGTTTAGACTGGTGTCTATCTCAGTACCAGCAGACACCGACTCTTCTTTGGCCTCTTCCTTCTCAGACAGCCAGCTGCTCTCTCTTGACTGCTCAGATGTGTTCAGGAACGAGGAGGACCTGGAGGGCCATATTGTACCTTACCTGGATGAGACAACAGACACAGAACAGGACCTCAGTGATGAGCATGTCTATGAAGAAGCAGGGCTGGATTCAGAAGGGGAGAACTTCCTCCCCTTTGACAAGAAGTCCATGGTGATGCGGTCCCGCTCGCTGTCTGGGAAAGTACCCGGTTGTGTACCTGAAACAGTTCCTGAGGAGGCGGGTTCAGAATGTCCCCTCCAGAAGTACTTCATGATAGGATATGAACGGACAGAACCTCTGCTGAGCAGCAGTCCAATGTTAGGCACAGCCCGGGCTAAGATCTCCTCCAAACCTCAAAATGTTGTTCTATATCCCCGTTCCTTCTCCATGGAGGGACGGGACATGCCTCTGTGTGTGTACAGGGAGGATGAGAATTTCCTGAAGGAGAGTGGCCACATGAAGAGGGGGGAAGACAGTCTGTCCCTGCCGTGTGTTATAGGGTCTTCTGGGAGCTTTTCCCAGATCTCCTCCCTGCCTTCCAGCAGCCTCTCCACACCTACATCTGTGGTGGACATCCCTCCACCCTTCCAGCTGGCCCACATCAGTAAGAAGCCCATCACCAAGAGCTCCCCCTCCCTCTTCATTGAAGGAGACTTCCCTGACCGAAACAAGAAGAAGAAATCCTCCTTCAAACGGTTCCTGATGCTCAAGTTCAGACGGAAAACAGAGAGTAAGCCCCTTGTGGATGCAAATCAGTCTTCCAGGTTCTCTTCAGAGTCCGGCAACCACTCCTCAGGTCGGGTCCTGGATTTAGACGGGCGGAGCACAGGCAGCTCCCCGCAGCTCAAGTCCCGGTGTGTCAACAAAACCCAGCGCTCTCCGGACTCCCCTTCCACATTTCTCTTCTACAAAGACGGAAGGAGAAAAGGAGGGTCTGTTGCATTCGCCAATCGTAATGTGGCACGGGTGGAGTCATTCGAGGACCGCTCGCGGGCCCCCTTTACACCCCTACCTCTGACCAAGCCACGCTCCATCTCCTTCCCCAATGTAGACACATCTGAGTATGAGAACATTCCTGCCATTAGCTCAGATTATGAGAATATCCAAATCCCGTCCTGGAAGCCGATGAGACTGGGGACCTTCGCAGAGTTCTTTGAGCATCCACGCCGGGTGTTGTCCTCCTCCAATGAAACAGATGGATATGTGGACATGAGCAGCCTACCTGGGTTTGAACACAAAGCTCAGTCAACTGAGCAGGACACTGAAAGGTACGGTGAAACTCCCAGCGTGTCTGTGTTTATTTGTGTAGGTTTAACTCAACATGTTTTATCTGTAGTATGGTGTGTTTATGAGTAGACAAGTTTGACACATAGGTACTCTTGGAGGTAATATTAGGGATGTTTGCTGTCACCTCTTATATGGAGGACCAGTATTTTTTATTACCCTGCTTCCACTGTGTTGGTTTACTGCACCCTCAAGGTAGTGGATTTATTGTACTTTATAATGGAAGGTCCCTTGGTGCCATGACGCCACACAGACACATACATATATGTGCTTACTGTACATGCAACCCCATAGTCTTAATTAAATCTTATAGCTCCTCTCTGGTTTATAATATTGCTGAGATCTCAGGGACCACGGGGAACACATCTAAAAATGTGTTTATCAGCGGATAGGCTGATGTGTGTATATGCTCAGTAACAACCAAGTTATCAAGCTTTCTAGTCTGAGACTCAAAGTAATACAAGCCTTAGTGTGAGGCTCAAATCATCTTTTACAGTTTGCTGAAGACTATAGTGCTGCATTTGAGTTCTTATTTCTCGTATTCCACTGTTGTGAATGGTTGAGTTGACCCATCCCCCTGCCTGGCTGCATACTGGTGTATCCTTATCACGCAGACCTCCCCAAGTGATTAATAGGCAGAGCATTTTGGAGTCATCTCTTCTTCCCTCCAGCCAATCAGAATCAAGATACCATCTCTGTGTTCTTGTGTGTTCTATAATAACCAGTTTCCCTCACAGAAATGCTGTTTTCTCTGCAAATTTATCATTCTGGAAGTGTGTGCAAAAACATATATGGTTTGCTAAAGGTGGAATTTGGTGGAAACAGTTCACATGAATGTACAAAAGCAGTGTTTTTAAAATATTTAGGTTAGTGAATGCTTAAAATTTTTATGTTCATTTGGTATTTACTCTGGCCAGATTGGCAGACTTAATGTGGCAGGATTTGGCTGGGTGTCAGTATGTATCGGCGAGAGAATTTTGACTGCAGGTCTTGGCTAGGTTCAGACTCTAGCTTTGGCTCTTATTGTACTGTGCTGAAGGTGTTGGCTGAAGGAAAGCTTGGGTGTGGGGACTGTTAGGTCACTGCCAGGTCATCCCTTGGGAGGAAGCATCCTGCCTTTCAGCATTCACTTCCCTGTTTACAGGAAAGGCCAGAAAATATTGATGTTTGACTTAATATACATACTGTGTCTCTGCCAGCATGCAGCAGCTATAGATGCAGAATACACCTGCATTGGATCTGGGTCTGTTGGTTCAGCTAACCTGGTGTTACCCTGTTAGTGTCTAATCTTTACAGAAATATAATATATGAGCTATTATTGCTGTACAAAAAATACAAGCAAGACTAAGAAATGCTATCCATCAGATCTTTGGGCCCTCTATCCCACACTATCACTAGGAAGTAATACATTTAGCAGATGCTCTTATCCAGATAATACATAATAGCCTCAGCAAAGCCAAGGGAAGACAGGAGAGAGACATTTTTATCTCCTATCTTAATTTGCCACTGTAGAGTTAGCCTCTGGCTGTCATAAAACATTACTGCAGAGAGGCAGCCTACACTGGGACGTCCTCTCCCTGTCTGAGAGCTAGAGTTTTAACGTTCTCTAAATTAAAATGTTGTCTTAGGATAGTCAAATATTTGTTAGACAGGTTATGCCCTTCCTCTTTTGGTTCTGTCTGCGTGACAATCATGGACACCAATCCTGCCACACGTTGGCTGTTCATGACCTATCTGCTAATCCACTTCAAAGGGTTCAACTGTGGGAGCGATTCATTCATCTGCTTGTTTTTCGGCTGGGGCAGAGAAATTGACATGATATTCATGTTGTGTTTTGTCATTTAAATGTCTTCGGTGCTTGAGAACCTGGAACCAAACATAAAAAGCACTATAACATCCCACTGAACATTAGCACACCCAGCAAGTTTCCCATCACAAGTTCATTTGGTAGTCTGTTGAATCCTATCAACCTACAATACCCTGGGCATGTAGCTATTGCTGCTGGAGTTGTAAGACATCCTTATCTACTCTAGACACATGTGATCTATACTGAAATATTGATATAATCCAATATGTTTGAATAATAGTTCTGTTCTGAGTCTGACTGACTCTTTTTACAGTGTGCATTAATGTATAATAATACCTTTACATATGCAGATAGATAAAGACAAGGATTGAAACTACCCACGTGTGTCTCACTACATCCTCCAACTCCTCTAACTCCTTCCTCCTGCTTGTAATCCTTTGGTCATCCTTTGTTGTGTTTGAGCACAAATGCACTTTGGTTGTAACTGCCAAGGTGTAATGCAAAGTATGTAATTTAGTGTGTTTGTGACTCTGTGGGATTCTACATGTATGTACACCACACAAAAAAGAAATGGCTGTCTGATTTCGCTGTTTCCTCTCAGTGCCTACACAGAAGCCTACAATGTGTGCTCCGTAGTTGAAGGCCCACCCAGTGTGTCTGAGGGGGAGGTGGGGGGAATAACAGCCGATGAGGAAGACGCAGGGCGCACCTCGGAGGACGAAGAGGGAGTTGAGAGTGGTTATGATCGACAGGTTAGTTTGAAGCCTTTTGAGTTGTATTCATTGAGTAATTATTTTTGTTATTAATGAATGGTCCAAAGGTTCCTAATGAAGTGTTTCTTTACAGACAGATGGGCGATCCAGAGCGTTTTACATTGCCAAGGAGTTGGTGGACACTGAAAGATTGTGAGTTACGTGTTTCACAATTATATCTGATGTAACAAAATCATGTATCATAAAAGAGCCATAGCCATTTCAATAAACTGAAATAAACTTAAATTAAGTTTAACCAAACTGTTTCTCTCTCTGCAGACACGTGAAAGCACTTAAACTTCTGCAAGAGGTAGGTGTCAATGATTTCACCGATTTACATCAGATGCTGTACATATCAGGGGATATTGTAAGCTTAGATCAACATTGATGTTCATTTCCTTTATGTTAGTTATGAAGACAGGTCCAAGACTGCAGGCATGTTTATGTGACTATATTATGGAAGAATAATGATATAATTAACCTACTGTACCAACAGAAAAATATAATTTGGTTTAATAGGTAGGTGAACTGTATATCCACTGACAGACAGTACTCCTCTGTTGTCACACAGTGTTTGGGGGATGGTCCCCTCACCCCTGCACTACTGCTCTGGGGTCAAAGTGCATCTGAGTTCTCTTCTCTGCATTACATCACAGTACACTGTCTCTCACCCTCTGTATTGAAAAATCCATCTAAAAGTGGGTCAGACCTCCCTAGAGACTAGAGAGATTATTGCTGCAGTACCACGAAAGAACCAGAATACGATTGTTTTGTACCACTGAGTTGATCTCAACAGATAGATCAGACAGACAGTACAGTACAATGTACATAGGATGATGTGAAACGTGTACTGTGTCCAGTATGACTGGAGGAGCAATCCTACAGAGTCAAAGATAATCTAATGTTCTGTGGTCTGTCCTGTACACTAGTTTAGCTAACTGACAACTTGATGCTGTCATTTAAGCCTACGGTCAACATAAAAATAAACATTGCAGGGAGTAAATAATTAGATTTAACATCAACTGGTGTGAGCTTGTGCAGTGAGTTTTTACATTTACATTTAGTCATTTAGCAGATGCTTTTATCCAGAGAGACTTACAGTAAGTACTGGGACATTCCCCCAAGGCAAGTAGGGAGAAGTGCCTTTCCCAAAGACACAACGTCATTTCGCATGGCCTGGAATCGAACCGGCAGCCTTCTGATTAATGGCCCTATTCCCTAACTGCTCAGCCATCTGACCCTGATATTACATTTGTGTATGTACTGAACAACAGAGATTAAATGGTTCGGCACCAGTGGTAGTGTGTCTTGAATATTAACACACATGATCTAAACATGACCATCCGTCTCTGTCTCCCCTTGCTGTATCAGGACTTCAGAGAGGCAGTGGGGGCGGCTGTGGGAGAGGAGGGAGAGCCTGTGTTGGAGGATGAGATGCTGAGGGAGATTCTCAATGAGCTGCCGGATGTTTACACCTTCCACCGCAGACTGCTTACTGAGCTAGAGAACCGCATCCGTCAGTGGTAAGAGTCCCACCAGCCTGCACTAACACGTTCTATAGAATGTCCTGTCAATTCGAGAGAATTTAGAATTGTGTACATGTACCATCATTGGTCAAGATCGACAACCGTGACTAGCTGACTTAGGCCGATGGCTCTCCTGGGGTTCACCTTGCAGGGACCCTTAGAGTCCACACATTTCTATGATCAAATACTGTACTGAACATTAAATGTTTGTCTTTTAGATTGGAGCTTATGCCTGAATCTGTGTCAACATAAAGCTGTGTGATCATTACAGTTTCCCATTTACTTTAAATTATTTTCTTCTACCCAGGGAAGAGAGCCAGAGGATTGCAGACGTTATCCTGTCCAGGAAGTCGGAGTTTGTTGTCTTCACAACCTATATTGGTCACTATGACCGCAGCATGAGCTTACTTGAGGAGAGCTGTCATGGCTCACCAGCCTTTGCTAACATCGTCCACCAATTTGAGGTCAGACTGAACTTCTCTCTACCACACAAACAAATGCACTTATTCCAAGTTACAATTAACTTCATACTGTAGGTGCACAACATTACAGTCAGTAAATGTGAAAATATCAGTCAGTTTAGTGTTACAAAGAATTTGGGGGGGTGAATGCAACATTTTAACTGTATTTTATGTATTGCTATGTATATATAGTATGTTCAGTTATTAGAAGTGTTCTATCTGTCTTCAGCAGAGTCCAGTTGGTGTGAATGTCTCTCTCAAACATCAACTGCTGCAAGTCATAGTTCGGGTAGCCCAGTACCGCATGCTCCTCACAGGTGAGTGTGTGTGTGTTGCCTAATACACATGCCACATACGTATCTAATAATGTTAATCCCTTTCATTCACCATCAGACAAGACACACATCCACATTGGAGAATGCTATTGGGTGGGATCCCATCCCAATGATGAGATGTCTTTCACATTGTTTTGGTCTTTCGTCTCTAAACTTGGCATTTATCTTCAGATTATCTGAACAACCTGTCCCCGGACTCCAAAGAATATGAAGACACACAAGGTACAGTGACACATGCACATGTGGCATGTTGGGCTAGTCATGAGGGATGTTGTGTTCCTCCAAGACGTGTGTGTGGGTAGATCAGACGAGCCATTTCAGTTCTCTACTCAGCAAGCTGTGGGGCTGTAATGACAAGAGGACTATATAATAGTGATCATGGGAGCAGTTTCCAGGCCTGATCAGTAGGCCTTTCCAGCCTTCTGCCCTCTGACACCATGAGGGTCCAGGGGGGGCATGCTATTATTCATAGCATGGCAGCTGTAGGGGGTTGAGTAAATGTTTGTGTGTGCCTCACTCTTTGCTGTTTTTTGTTTTGTTTTTTTACCTCCCTCAGCTGCTATAGTGATAGTGTCAGATATCGCCGATCAAGCCAACGACAGTTTGATACATGGGGTAAGTGTTAAGTGGGCAGAAAAATGTTTGTGACTCTTCTAAAGAAGTGTGTTCTCAGGAAGTGTTCATATGTGCGTGTGAGTGAAAAAAAGAAAGATTTTACTGGTTCTCTTACAAATGTTCTTTTCTGTTTTCTCCTCGCACCTCTCTCTCTCTCTCTCTCTCTCTCTCTCTGTCTCTCTCTGTCTCTCTCTGTCTCTCTCTGTCTCTCTCTGTCTCTCTGTCTCTCTCTGTCTGTTTGCCAGGAGAACCTGTTGCGTCTAGTCAATATAGAGTACAGTGTTCGGGGCCAGAAGGACTTACTTCAGCCAGGCAGGGTAAGCTGATATAAGCTTTGTCCTGTCTGATAACAGCATTGTTTATGCTCTGTATGGCTATGTATTGAAGGGCAATGGGCACCTTCTCACGCCTCCTCCTCTTCCACCACCTTCCCCCCTCTCCACCACCTTCCCCCCTCCAGTCTTCCAGCCCCCGTCACTATTTATCTAACCAGTCAGCTGGGTCTGGAAATCCCCTTTCTGTCTTATAGAGAAGTGTAGTGCAGCTGACCTTAGTACCCAGTCTTAGACAACAAAATTAACTTCTGCTGCTTATCGCTAAATGTTTTGTACATTTCCCTCACATTCGCCCATCAACAGAACTAAAACAAGAAAGAGTGACTGTTCTTATTGGGTCCATTGACCTATGTATGTTGGCTGTGTCACGATTTGATTGTGTCAGGTACTGGTCTGCTTCTGAACACAAAACGGAAATGTGGACTAACTATACAGTACCAGGAAGTTACCCCTATGAGAAAATAATATTTCAAAGTTTAATGTTGACTCTACAAGGTGGAAGGCAGATTTGTGTATGTTTTAGTTAGTATGTTCACAGCTAAGTGTGTGTATAGTATGTGGTAGTGTTTATGTGTGTTTGTTTGAGCTAGGTGTCACAGTAGGCCAGACACACACAGGCCCTGTGACAACAGCTCACATCATCTAATGTGAACATGTGTGTGTGTGGACATTTTGTTCTCAGGTGTTTGTGAAGGAGGGCACCCTGATGAAAGTTAGCAGGAAATGCAGACAGCCTCGACACTTGTTTCTGGTAATTTCCTTTTTCTGTTTACTGTTGGTTTGTAGGACACCACAACGGCAACATTATATCCTGTACAAAATACTACCCCTGACTAAATAGAGGTTAGGGTTAATAACTATGGAATATGTAAACACTTTGAAATCCGCCAACATCTGATTCCACGATATCAGTAGTGTGGTAAAAAAGGAGAAGGAGGGGGGAAAATGGTATTACGGAAGTTTGGAGGGGATGAAGGAGAGTGGCGAGCAAGAGGGAGGGTCTTTTATAAAGCTAATATAGCTAATATAAGTCTAAACAGAGCAATGACTCAAGACAGACTCATTCTAGACACATCTGTAGCCCTGCCAACAGAACACTGTGCCATCCAAATGTGAAGAAGGTCGGCACTTGGCAGGATGAGTGAAAGAGAGAGTGTGTGTGTATGTGTGTGTAAGAGAGAGATTGAGAGGGAGAGAGAGAGTGCACGCACATGACAGCTTGTCATGCCTGGGCATCAGATGACTTGGGAAATCAGTCTGCTTAGATCTCTTAGGATCTCCCTGGTTTAATCCTTGATTTTGGCTCTGATCAGCCACACACACACACACACACATCTCTCTGAGCAGGGATAGATATTCTGCATGTAAATGTGTGTGTATGTATGTGTTTGTACACGTGTTATTGTGTGCGCTGATGCTGTAGAATTATAAGAAAAGCTCAATCCAGTTGCTACAGAGAAAAATTGTTCAGTCGTGATCAAATCCCCTCGGCCTTCAATTTCTCACATAACATTTTTCCCTAGGATTAAAGCGCCCTCAAATGGCTATTATGGGTATAATCACACACACTTTTTTTTGATGTTGACAGATGAATGATGTGCTGTTGTACACGTACCCCCAGCAGGACGGCAAATACAGACTGAAAAACACTCTCCCTCTCACTGGCGTAAAGGTCAGCCTCTGTTTCTCTTCTCTTTCATTCTCTGTATCTCACACTCTCTCTCTCCCTTCCATAAATAGAGTTGTCTAACTTTAATTGGTGTATGAGTTGTGTGATACTGGGTGTCTGTTCCAGGTCAGTAAGCCTATCATTGAACATGTGCCGAACTCTCTGAGGATTGAAGGAGCAGACATCTCCATCACCTTGTCAGCAAGGTGGGTCACAGTCGCGTTACCAGGGACCTCACACAGCAACTCTCCATCAGTCCTTCCTGCTACAGTACTTACAGAACTTGATCTTGAAACTGAAATGTGAATTATGAGGGGGTGTTCTTTTTCTAACCACATTGACTGTGCTATGGTAAGATACTATATAGGCTCAGCCAAACAGTATTTCTGGCTATATTGTAATATACATTAGATGCACATTAGATGAGAACATAAGAATGTTATTCAGTCCTGCACAGTAGTAGTACTCATGAAATATAATGTAATAGAATACTGCACAGTAGTGAAACAGGTTCAGGATGCACTGTATGTAGTCTGGTGAGTTGGATTGGAATATTACACCAGGGTGCATGTTTGTGTGTGTGTGCAGCTCCAGCAGTGAGAGAGAGGACTGGTTCCACACACTCAGCCGTACAGTGTCTGACCTCCAACACAGAGGGCCTTCTTCATTAAGCTGTTCAGGAGAGGTGAGCTTCTCTTTGCCAGAAACAAGCACACACACACACACACACACATGTGCACAAACACACACACACATGTGCACACACACACACATGTGCACACACACACACACACACACAGTGCCTTACAAACCCTGACCATGTGTGCTACTGTCAGCTCCTTATTCCTGTGCTTGCTGTGTGTCTGATTTAGTCCAGAGAGCGTGTGTGGCTATCTCTGGGAGAGAAGGCTCCTACACTCGTGCCTGTTTGTCATGTGATGATGTGCATGAACTGCACCTCGGACTTCAGCATCACTCTACGCCGACACCACTGCCATGCCTGCGGGAGGGTGTGTCTACCAAACACGAACACATACATACCTGTATGCTCTGTGCGGTTCTGTGTGCTGAATGTGTTGATTTCGCCCCGGTCCTGCTATACAGATAGTGTGCCGGAGCTGCTCCAGAAACCGCTACCCTCTGAAGTACCTGAAGGACCGCATGGCCAAAGTGTGTGACCACTGTTACAGCGAACTCAAGAAGAGAGGTACAGTACTAAACACTGTCACAGCTCACGTGGTTTACACACGCTTCTCTTACTCTCTGTGATACTGACTGTTCCCTGTCTGTCTGTAGGGGGAGATGTGTGCGGCCCAACAAGTTATGACAGTCCTCGCCCCAACCGCTCCAGTCGGCCCCTTTCTGCTGTCTTCCAGAACATTCACCCTCCAAGCCTGTGGAAGAACCGCAAAGGCACTGCCTCTCTGGCCCAGGTGTCTGTTTAAAGTCCTTGACAATACGTACTCTTTTACAGTAATGACCAAAATGCATGGGTTAGAAGAATATGAAGTTATTATTAAACATGCTGCCTCCAGATGCTGCTGGTGTTCCATTCCAGCAGTGGCTGTCTTACTATAACGGAGGACTGTTGGTTCTCTGTGCTGGCAGGTTCATGTGTCTGAACAGGGCTCCGTCAGTGGCACTTTGCAGCGCAGTAAGAGAAGCAAGAGGAACTGGAAAAGACTGTGGTTCCTTCTCAAAGACAAGGTGCTTTACACCTACCAGGGTCATGAGGTGAGGGGAATACACACTCCCCTTAAACCTGAACCACACAGACACACACACACACATCACAATGTTGTTTGAACTTTATTGTGAACATCTCTGTCTGGATGTTTTCTGCAGGAGAAGGTCGCGTCTGAGAGCTTGCCTTTGCTAGGCTTCACAGTGAAGCAGCCTGATAGGCCAGAAGGGGAGCAGCAAGCCAACGTATTCCAACTGTACCACAAAAAAACTCTGTACTACACCTTTAAGGCAGAGGACAAGCACACCGCACAGAAGTAAGACCTGCAACACTACACCGTATGACATGGGTTAGGAGAATGTTGATGGGGTATGCCAACGGGAAGTAGGTTTGTTGCCAAATGTGGTTGGGACAGCTTATTTTAAAACTGGGGATGCAGCCTTTAAATTTAATTTTCTTAATACTGTTAAGAAATGAAGTTATTTAAGTGTGTGTGTGTGTGTGTGTGAGGGGAGGGGCAACAGATTTGTTATTTTCATTTTCAGATCTGCATTATTTTGTATGATGACATTTCCCTCCCCCTTTGTGTGTGTGTGGACGTGTGTGTGGGTGTTGGTGTAGGTTTGTGTGTGTGTGGACGTGTGTGTGGGTGTTGGTGTAGGTTTGTGTGTCTGTGGACGTGTGTGTGGGTGTTGGTGTAGGATTGTGTGTGTGTGGACGTGTGTGTGGGTGTTGGTGTAGGTTTGTATGTGTGTGGACGTGTGTGTGGGAGTTGGTGTAGGTTTGTGTGTGTGTGGACGTGTGTGTGGGTGTTGGTGTAGGTTTGGGTGTGGGTGGCTCCCACGAATGTGTTCCTTCCTTGCCGATGTTTCTTAATAACTCTTAATTTTTTATTTATTTACACAATCACCATGAAACCTAGAGCGTTGTAATAATGCCATGTCTCTGTCTAGGTGGGTGAATGCTATGGAGGAAGCTACAGTTTTATAACATCGGCCTTAATGGGTGTTTAAAAAAAATGGACCAGCATGACTGCCCTCAGCTCACAGACTCAACCTGAGGACCTGTATGTTGCCCAAAAAATGCCTGAATGTAAAACAAAAAGGGAAGAAGAAAATAAAATGGCCTGAATTGCCTCTGATGCTGGTGTTACAACCGTTGTAACAGGAGATAAGACAAAGCGTCCTTATTTTTAGATAGGTGGCGCTGTCATTCTCTATTATCCCTTGTCCTGCAGTAGCAGGTACGTTTTCCGAGGGCCAGGAGAGCTGGGAGCCCAGATATGTACCCATCCGTAAAATTCCATCACGTAATCTTGTAGCTGAAAAAAAGGATTTTAACCTGAGTTTGAGAATTGGATAAACCTGCTGTTTTGTTAAAATAAAATAACATTTTAAATTACATTTTATATACACTGTATTTATAAATCCAGATATTATGAACATGACTAAACTGAATGTGTTTACCAAATGCCATTTGCGATGTAATGTTTTATGTGATGTTGCCAGAAGTGAATGAGGAAGCGGGCCTGTGTGAAGCCTTGTCACAGTGCATGTTTTATAATGGCCAGGTCTTGAAGAAGAGCGCAGCAATACAAAAATAGAACACTGTAACAAATGAACGACCTGTTTCTTGTTCTTTCACACAACATGTTCCCTCTAAAACTAGCCAGCTGGGCATGGAGCACCAGAACCGCAGGCTCTGCTCCAAGTATAAAATGATGTTGCATTTAAAGCATATGTTTTTTACATTGTAACTTTCTCATGTACTGTATTTTCTGATATGGCCTTGCAGCAATGTGCAAATGTGCATATGTACATGTGCATGTGCATATTTTGATAGGCAACGTTAATTTGCTTTATTTGCACTGATGAAAAAGACAAAAGACCTGAAAAAATAAGTGTTCTCATCTTTTCTTTTTTTGACTTTGTTGCCAAAAGTCCTTGTTTGTCTCCATTGTTCTGAATGTGTTCTTAGAAGTAGCAAAGAATTGTCCAGAAAGACAAAATTATACTGCTGCTACTTCCTAAATACAACAAATGTAAAACATTACAATTTAAAATCAAACTCTATTAATTGAAGTATACCCACGTCAGTTATCACGCACCTCTGATGTGAACTGCTAGGACTCCTAATACTGGCTTTATAAGGAGAGTAGCCTTCCTAGTGTTTGTTATGTAAAATCTATTTTCAGTCATGATATCCAAAATGGACTTGATCCTCGAGGAGTTTTTTTTTTATTTCAAACTGTGGAGTAAATATGTGTGGGAAGTTCTCTTTGTTTCACTGTTGTTTTATGAAGTTCCCCTCTATGTCCTCTAGATGGCGTGCAGCATGAAGGTTGAGGGCATTCAAGTTCTTGTTGACTACCTTTTGACTCTGACTTCATCAAGTACAGCAACAGTACAAAAACACATGTTTATATAAATACTAGGTGTAAGGACCCAGCAAGCTATCTAGATCCCTACCCTCTGTTTTCACAGTGAACCGAGTTACTAATAAAAGAAAGTGAATTGTTCATGATTGGATCATGGTGATTCATGTTTGATGGTTTCTTAGTGCTCTGTTGGCTATACTACTGCTACCTCCCCCACACACATACAGACCAGAGAGGAGAGCAGAGAAGAGGGCAGGACTGCTCTGTTTCTTAGTGTCCCCTGGGGCTAGCTGACCCAGAATAGAGAAGGGGAGAAAGTTTGTTTAATGGAGCTCCTGAAAGTTGCAGACACCTCGTCCTACATAGGATAGATCATTTATCATTCTCTGCTCTCCTTCTGTCGGTCCCTCCCAGACCCCTCTGTTTCTCTCTTACCCCACCATGTCCATCCATGTAAAAAAAACAAAACATAATTTAATTGTAAGATTTCTATATTTCTGACATATTGTGGACTACCATTTAGAACTCAGCTTGATTCTACCGTAACTAACTGATGGTCATTATTACAGTGGGTCAATCCTGGGCCTCACACGGAGCACCCTGAAGGAAGCCTTCCCTCCCCTGATATCTGCACCTGCTCCTCAGGACGAGGGCTCTATGATCTGGTGTGAATTGTCCTCATTAGCTTTTTATCTTGGCTGTGTTAATGGCTGCGGCTGACGCTAATACTATACTTCACTCAGTATTCACAACCCAGAGGATTTGCTTGGCAGTAGACAGCACTTGCTGATGTTAACAGAGAAAGCACTGTAAATATATACTGTAAATAATCAAGTTCATTTGAAGGTGGTTGAGAGTTTTGTTTATTAGCCTGTTTTACCCAGTAGAATATCAATACCATTATGCAATATGCAATGTCATCTCATCTGCAGAGTCCTCTCCTAGTTCACTGTTGTATCTGTCTGTTTATACCATCACATCATTATCATTATTGTGTTTCCCCCACAAATTCAATTTATTGTGTCTTTCAATAGGGACTTGTGGTACAATACAACAAAACACCATGGACGAAGACAGTAACTTGAGCTACAAGATCAATTTAAGTTCTGTACAAGAAAGGAAAAGTAAAATAATAAAGAATGGAGCAGAGGAGGAATGTCAGCTGAACTCTGCCTTTCCTTTCTGCCCTGTGAGTTCTCATTATCGAGATTGAGGGAGTGTGGAGTGCTGGCTTTAGGGTGAGAGGGTTGATGGTGGGAGGATAGGCTACAACAGTAGGATGGCATGAACATGCAGCTGTGTCAGAACTAGTGTGCACACACACACAACGCACTTTCACACGCTCTTTATATACAACCGTGGCCAAAAGTATTGGGAGCGACATACATTTTGTGTTTGCAAAGCTTTCTGGGTCTTGGCATAAAATGACTGCTAACATAATTTCAGTAAGTCATATCATCAGCACAGGGGAAAGTGTGAGCTAGTTCTAGCCAGGTAAAACACTCTATCATTCTGATTGGAATTTAAGAGCAGAATGACTGCTGTAAAAGAGAGGACTATTTGCATATATTATAAATGTTCACCCTAAAAATGCTTAAAAATATATGAAATGTGCCTTATTGTATTCCAGTATTCTATAGAAACATGTCAAGACATTTTCCTCAAATACTGAACCAGCAAACTTTGCAAAACACAACATTTGTCATTGCCAAAACTTACGGCCACGATTGTACACACAAAAACGCCCCAGGCATGAGGTAGCAAGGAAACTAGTAACTAGTCAGGTATTCACTCAGCAAAATCATCCGTTTCATAAAAAAAAATTGAAAACATAGTTGCAGTAACATGGGCTGTAGAAGGGGGGTTGTCCCATTTGAAAAGACTCGGGGCAGTCATAGAGGTGGGAAATGGGACAGCTGTGTGAGAGAGAAAGAGGAATAGGAGAATGTCCTAATGACATGGGTTTGACATTTCCAGGACTGCACCTTGTTCTAATGCTTCTCCGCAATGCAGTAGAGGACGGAAAACTGGAAGAGGAAGCAAAGAAAAGCAGGTGTAGAGGAGGGTGGGAGAAGAGAGGGACAAGCTGTTATGGCCTAATTTTCCAAGTCTGCACACCCCACACTGACAAGTCAATGTTACACCTATTCCCCCTCCTCCCTCTTCCCCCTAAATCGTTCCTCTTTCTCTCTCCATTAAACAGCGATAGGTATCCATACAAAGCATGTGTGTCATAGTTTCCAGTCTGTACCTAGAGTCTACCTCCTCTGTTGTCACCGGTCTCTATCCAAGTCTGCAGACAGGGAAACATAAACACATGGATGGGGCTGACAGAGGCCATTACACAGAGCTACAAGGGCAGGCCGCCGCCCCAGGCATAGGCTGTGTGTTGAAGGGGAAAGGATTGGTTTGGCTTTCATAATATTGTACAGTCCTATTGCTCGCTGCAGCATGGCAGGTAATGCTCTGCCTCATTCTTTCCCTATTTTTTGCCGTCTCACTCTCTAATCTCATGTTTATCAAGAGATTAACTTCTACATTTTAAAGAGAGGTTGTGTTGTGCTCTCAAAGACAGTAGTGGACTACACATTGAAAACACAACTACAGTACACAAAGCCAGAGGAGGCATAGTGTCGGTGGAATTTGTACATCATGAACATTATAGCCACAACCACAAACTTCTCTGTACCTCTCTCTCACGTACCCACACCCACACACCCACACACACAGTGGCATGTTCCCCTTGTCATTAGCTCACAGCTGGGTTAAGTGCAAATGACTATGACAGTCAATTGGGATTCATGTAATCTCCATATCCTAAATGTAACCATTTGTTCATGACAAGAAGTTGGGGAACTCCAGATTATAATTTAACACACTTATGAGAACTGCGGAGTAAGCTGTGTTGAACTGTACAGAATGCATGCCAGTCGGTCTATGTAGTTAAAGAGGTTGGCAGAATCTGTGTGAGATGCCCTACAAGAGAAGTCCACAGGTGCTGCATACAAACGTACAAACGCAATCACAAAAGTGGAAAATCCTGTAAGGTAAGGAGTTCCCTAGTTGTGTTATGAGTCAGGATCTCCCTGTTATGTAACTCCTGAAAGGGTAGAATTAGGGTAGAACAGGGACACACCTGTATGCAGCAGTTTTAACTTTCAGCACAACAAAAACATCCTCACCTACACACCAGTGTGTCTGTTCTGTGAAATTATATTTGATTACTTAATTAATAAGATTCAGAATCAGAAGGGATTTTATTCGCCATGAATGTTTGCACAAACAAGGAATTTACTTTGGCAGGAAGGTGCATACATTAAACATATAGGATTATATATCTCTTTTTTTTCTTTTCTTTTCAGAAATAACTAATTAAATACAACTTAACTGGTACACAGTGGGTGATGGTGAGAGCATATGTGAGTGTTTGTGTAGGGGATGGGTTAACCAGGCATGTTGCTGAAATGTTGGGCAGAGATGAGTAATGTGGAGGGCTAGAGCCAGTTTAGCCTGAAGACAGAACTAGCAGCTGCAGGATCCAAATCTGCCACCTCCACAGCCACACAGCGCTGCCTAAACTCAGACTACCCACGCAAACTAACTCTACAATCCCATCCTCCGCACACACACACACACACACACACACACACACACACACATACTTTGCTGTGTGCAAAACCCATATGTCTTTTCATACATTAGGTAATCAGGATAGATCCTTTACCAGAGTTATTGTCAGCTGTAGGTTGAGACGCAGATCCCATTCTTAGAACAATGTTTTAATCTAACCCAGAGATGAAGGAAGTAAAATAGTGCGTACATCAGAAAGATTGAGATATATCATGTGTCTGACTATGCTTTGTGAACCTGCTTCATCGTCCTCATGAGCACTGACCCAAGTCGTCTATTCAAAAACTACAGACAGTAAGATCAAAGACACGTCTACTTTATCAAAATGTATACAAAATGGGGACACCTACATTCATTGTTGCTAAATAGCTTAAAGTGCGTCCGCAATGCAGTGTGTGTATGTGTGTTTGATTGTGTGTCTGTACCTGGTCGACGTCACATAGTTCGCGGAGAAGCTAGAGCGCGCAAGTACTTCCTCAATCGAAGGAATCACAGAACGAGAAACGGGAGGAAGAGACCGACCACGACAAGCATACGTTAACAAGAAAAGACACGTTTTCAAGTCGAGGTAAGTGAATCACACGTACATTAACGTGAAACCGTCAGATAGTTCTAACTTATAACTACAATAAAAAAAAATCGGTCCCTGCTATTCGCAAGCATTCTCAAAAGTTTGGGACAAATTATGATGGCCTCTATGTTTTTTGTATTCAAGGAAATGTAACGGCAAGTAACTATCTTCACAGTTAAAATAACTTGCAGTTGACTTATGTGTATGTCCAGGCTCCACAATCTGAACTGACTACAAATACATTGAATATAAATGTATCCCTATGTAAGGGACGTCGTAAGACTGTTCTGTTCTGACATCCGCAACTTGAAGCTACATATGTGGATATAGTCGGCCTATATTTAATAGCACAATATATGGACCATCATTCATTTGTTGCTTTACTGGTATGATGCACTTATTTAAACAAATGGATCAACTTTATTTTCATTCGCATTTTGACATTGTGTTATCAAACAGTTAAAATCACATCACCACTGTACCGGTCACAGCTTAATTGGTGAAATTAACTCGGTAAACTCAACGTGACAGTTAATCAAAATATCATAGTCTAGCCTACCTTTCAGCAATCTCCTATAGCCTACTGGTTTATTTTGACATGCAAGATAATAGATTTTAGGAAGAGTGACGTTGTCTACAGATTATTATGACACAGATTGGAGCATAAATAGCCTATTTAAAAATATGCATATGAATAGGCATATTTTGTCGATTTAGGTTCGTTATAGGCTTATACAGTAATCTAAGTTGATTGGAAAGGAAAACCCAGTTATAACTGCACTATGAGTCACAATGCATCTTACTGCACTGAATTGAAATATTTCCCACATCCTATTGCATTCATGTAGGCATACTTGGACAGTTGTTGCGTTAAGGATGTTGATCATCAACACACTGACACTGACACATCCTCCTTTGCAATATGATTTGTGATGTGTGTGAATGAGATAGAGTCCATGTGTCTGTATTAGGATATGTATTATGTACTATTATCTACAATGGCATGTCAATTTTTACATGCCCCAAAGACATGTTCAGTGGCTGCACAGTTTGAACATAACCAAGAAATCCCCAGGAGAAGCTGGTCACATGGATCTAGCAGCTGAGAGGGCTGGGCATCAGTAGCCATTGGGGTCAGTTCAGATTGCCCATTGCAGTATTACAGCACAAGTCTCTGACAGGCAGTCGTTACTACACTGTTCCTGTTTTATCTCATTCTATCTCTCAGTCTCTCTCTCTCTCTCTCTTGCTCTCTTTCTCTCATTAACAGACACACACACGCTCCACCATCTCATTAATTGTGTTATCTCAGTCATTTATAGTTGTTGCTACGCATACAGGACATTAAATGAAATAGTACAGATGTGAGCATTCTCCCTGTCTGTTTGTGTTTCTATGTTTAGAATGTGTGTGTGTGTGTGGCTAATATGTGAAAACAGATTATGTGTCTCAAAACATTGGTGCATCAAAATATAGACTCAGTCATGCATACACACACACACATACTATTCAGTAACAACCTATTTTCCTGTATCTGGTTGCTTGTCTCTCATATGAATGATTCTGGGTCTTAAAGCGTTTTAACTGGATCAGTCACGGTCTTGCAAACACACCTGACAACCACACACTTTTTCTGTGTGACCGTAAACGGTCCCATCACTAGATCTATGTGTGCTTCTGAGGAAGTGATGGAGAGGTATGCTACAGCAACTTAAAGTAGAACACTGAAGATCTTGTCAATCTCAATGCTTCCCTTCTCCACCACCACCACTATGCACACACTCACACACACACTAACACCAATAACAGTGAGGTTATTATTGATTAGATAACAAAAGCATCACAGCTCAGGGCTATGGGCGCGAACTAGTCTATCGACTTTGCTTTCACACGTACTGACAAGCATCACTTCATTTTTATTTCTCTTGTATAACACTCTTTCGCTATTATGTGCAATATGTTACTTCTCTTTGTGTACTTGTTTTCTGCCCGTGTAGTTGGTGTTTGTGAGTTTGGAAGTGAGGCATGTAAAAGACCTGTCTGGGGTTTTGGTGTCTGGGCATGCTGCGGCTCGCTGGCTGTCAGGAACGCAGGGAAATACCTTTACTTCTGCAGCTCCACTCACAGTGGTGAACAACATACTGCAAGAAGGGTGGAAGAGATGGCTTTCTAGTTTCTCAACATCCCTGTCATACTGTTGCACATAAGAGTTCTTTGTTTGTGTGTCTGTGTGTGTATGGGTTTTGTAATAATTCTCCACCAATGCTTGGCACACAGAATTGTGCCAACCCCCCCCCCCCCCCTACACACACACACACACACACACACACACACAGGTTTATAACTAGGCGTTCTTGACAGAGGTGCTATAATGATCTGGATGTACATGGGTGGGGTTTAGATTATTAACCTACAGTAAACATAAAATATATGTTTAATCTTACCTCAATCAGGAGCCTGAATCAGTCAAGCCTGAATTTCAATGCAATTTTACTTCTCCTTATTTGAAACTTCTTTAAAATGCTGTTCTGCAGTGTGACCAAATAACTGTCCCAAGTTCTACTTGTGTACACATGTAAGAAGGGTACTCGTGCATTCTTACTCACACACTCTGTTACTCAATTGGCCAATCACAGGACTTTCAATCATAGGACTCTTTCAATCATAGGACTTTCTTTAAATGAGAATCACGTTTTTTGTATAATTTCTTCTATTTCTAAATAGGGAAACTTTTAAAGTTCTTTAAGATGTCTTTATAAAAAACAACTACTTAAACAGTAACATGAGTAGGACATTATTGATGCGTATGTATTGTGCATATACAGTACATGTGACTGAAGCTTGTGTGTAAACGTGTTCTTTTGTGTGTGTTACTTACAGAGTACAGATGGCGATTTTGCTGAATCATGGTACTTTGTCATGTGTATTCAGCAGTAATCAAACTGACATGTCAACATATGTGACTGGGGTAACATTCTGGTCTCATTGAACAGGTGGCGCAGGGACTGGTCACCATGGCGCCCTTCTTGCGGATCGGCTTCAACTCCTACGACCTGGGCGTTCTATCTCCCCTGGCTGACCCCCCCTTCTGTGCCATCAAGATGAAGGAGGCCCTCACCACTGGTGAGGATATGGATTGTGCTGTATGGACTGTTCATGCACACACAGTATGTTTATGGCATGACACTAATTCCATAGTGGCCGTGCCATGAGATCATTCCTGTCCCCTCTCTCCAGAGAGGGGTAAGACCCTTGTCCAGAGGAAGCCCACCATGTACCCAGCCTGGAAGTCCAGTTTCGACGCCCACATCTACGAGGGCCGTGTGCTGCAGGTGCTGCTGATGAAGACGGCAGAGGAGCCTCTGGCAGAGGTCACAGTAGGGGTGTCGGTCCTCGCCGAGCGCTGCAAGAAGGCCAATGGACGAGCTGAATTCTGGGTAAGACACAGGAAAGTGCGACACAGACGTGATCCAGATCTGTGGGGTTGTGAAGGCGGTTTGCGTTTGAATGGAAGTGTCGGAGGGCTTGGTCTCGACAATCTACTGTACGTGCATTCAGGTGGATCTTCAGCCTTCGGGGAAGGTGATGATGGCAGTGCAGTACTTCCTGGAAGGAGCTGATCCAGGTGGGGTGTAATGATTTCCTCATCTTCATTTCCTCTTCCTCCTCTGTTGCCCGCCCTCTTAAACCGTCTGCCCTGAGCCTCGGTTAGTCTCTTGGCTCACAGCTTGTCTGTTCACTGGACAGACGGATCAGGAGAGAACAGACTGCATACCACAGAACGTGTTAGTGTGTATGTGTATGTAAGAGAGAGAGAGAGAAGGAGACAGAGAGATACAGAGAGGGAGAGAGGGAGAGAGAGAGAGCGAGAGAGGGAGAGAGAGAGAGAGGGAGAGAGAGATAGAGAGAGAGAGAGAGAGAGAGAGAGAGAGAGAGAGAGAGAGAGAGAGAGAGAGAGAGAGAGAGAGAGAGAGAGAGAGAGAGAGAGAGAGAGAGAGGGACTAGCTTATTTTTTTCCAAACAAATAAACCGAGAGCCTGTCTCTTCTCTTCATGTGTGCCTCTTGGTAGAGAGTAAGCAGTCTGTGAAGGAGGAGGAAGGACCCACCATCAACCGAAGACGAGGGGCCATCAAACAGGCTAAGATCCACTCCATTAAGAACCACGAGTTTATCGCCACCTTCTTCAGACAGCCCACTTTCTGCTCTGTCTGCCGAGAGTTTGTTTGGTCAGTTTGTCCTTTACACCATGTGTGTGTAATTGTGTGTGGACACTCTGGGGAGATGAGCTCATGTTTTATGTAGATACCATTGTATCTCCACTTGTGTCTATCTTGGGGTGTTGGAGCCTGAGCCGATCAGAATTCCTATATAGTTTAGCAGAAATAAACTTAGTTAGACTCAATCAAATGCTAGCATTTTCATCAGTTTAAATGACAGGAAAGCATTACAAATTTGCATTGCCGACTAGTAATTCTGACTAGCAATACTAACTAATAATATGCTGACCCTTTTTAAATATTGGATGACCTTGAGGTTTTTGATGTAAAAATGGGTTACCAGCAACAGCAAGAGATTATATCAGAGGTGTGTGTGTGTATGAAAGTGTGAATCGGGTTTCTGTACAGTTCTGTGAGCATATCAACCACCCCTTTGCATCCAATGGCGTTCATTACCATTCTAATCAAGATAGCAAGGCCATCATTGTCCGCAGTCTATCCAGATCTGGAGGTCATGATCACAGCCCTGAGCTCTCCCTTCCTCTTCTCTGTCCTCCACAGGGGACTCAACAAGCAAGGCTACAAATGCCGACGTAAGTGGATGAAATTCATAAAAAATATAAACCATACCATATAAACCAACCATTTGACCATATTTCACCTCAAATGGAAAATAAGAACTGTAAACACAGTTATATAGGCTTTATGATTTGTGGATCAGCTGTCAGATGTGGAGTGTATGAATTTGTGTTCCCCTTTTATTCTCCAGAATGCAATGCAGCCATCCATAAGAAATGTATAGACAAAATCATTGGAAGATGCACGGGCACAGCGGCCAACAGTCGGGACACTGTGGTACGTTGGACCAGGTTTTGTCCAGGTTCCTGCTCTTTTACCCCAGTACTTATTCAACCAGGTTGAGAGTTTTCTCTGGAGAAACCTTCAGGAAACCTTCCATAAATGTGTGGTACATTCCCTCCTATGTATGTTCACAGTTCCAGAAGGAGCGCTTCAAGATTGACATGCCTCACCGCTTCAAGAACCACAACTACATGAGCCCCACCTTCTGTGACCACTGTGGCAGTCTTCTGTGGGGCCTGGTTAAACAGGGGCTCAAATGTGAAGGTAGGGAACAAGCTCTGTGTGTATGTGCATGTGGGTGTTTTGATTCTTCTCTTCATGTAGAAGTGTGTATGTCTGTAACCAAGTTACTAATTTCTCTCCTAGACTGTGCCATGAATGTCCATCACAAGTGTCAGGATAAAGTAGCCAACCTCTGTGGGATCAACCAGAAACTACTAGCTGAAGCTCTGACACAAGTCAGCCAGGTTGGTAACCGTACTGTTTGTGTGAGCATGTGTCTGTGTGTCAGCATGTGTTTGTGTGTCAGCTTAAGGTTGTGTGTGTATGTGTGTATTTGTAATGTGTGTGTTGGTGTGGACAGACGTGTGTCTGGGTGACTCCTGAGTCAGGCCAGGCTGTGGGGCACCAGAAAGCTGAGCTGCCTCCTCTTGTGTGTTTAAGGACACAAGGCTAATGCGCTCCTCATGTTCTCATTCATTGATTCACTGCAGTATAATCAGATCCGTTAAACAGTCTGTTGTACTGTATATTTGATATACCTCTGCTTATTTAGCGCTCTCTTTCTCTAAGGTACATTTCTCTTGTTGTATTTCTTCTGTCCATTCACAGAAATCCACAAGGCGCTCAGACCCAAACCAGCCAAACCTGCCAGATATAGGAGTCTATGAGGAGGTCTCAAGGAACTTGGCTGCTCTGGATGTCAACGGTCAGTGTGTACGTGTGTGTTTGTGTGTGTGTGTGTGTGTGTGCATGTTTGTGTGTGTTGATGAGGATGTCTGCTCCTTTAGACGGCACCCCTTACGGCCGGCTGTGGGAGGGCTCCAGCCCCGTGCCACCGACGCGTCTCACCCATCTGACCCACATCAACGTGGACAACTTCATCCTCCACAAGGTTCTAGGCAAGGGAAGCTTTGGCAAGGTAGGCATTGCCATGGTAACATACATTTGCTTTCTGGCGTCTGTAAGAGGACACGATTACTAACAATCCTCACCTCTCCTGCTCCCCTGCCGTCGTAGGTCCTGCTGGCAGAGTTAAAGGGCAGTGGAGAGTACTTTGCTGTCAAAGCTCTGAAGAAAGATGTGGTTTTGATGGATGATGATGTGGAGTGCACCATGGTGGAGAAGAGAGTTTTAGCTCTGGCCTGGGACAACCCCTTCCTCACCCACCTGTTCTCTACCTTCCAGACTAAGGTATCTCACACGCTCACACACACACATAAACACCGTCATAGACAGAAAATACCTTAAATACAATAGCCTTATAGAGCTATACGTCAATGGCTTAATCAGAGTAACTTTACTGTGTGGTTTGCATATTCATTATAAGTTGTCTTTTGATTTCCTATTATTATTTGCAAACCACATCCTGATATGATTGACATATGTGGAAGGCCACAGTAGTAATGCACATGTCCTGCTTGTGACAGGAGCATCTGTTCTTTGTGATGGAGTACCTGAATGGAGGAGACCTGATGTTTCACATTCAAGAGAAGGGTCGCTTTGACCTTTACAGAGCCACGTGAGTAGAATCAGCCATAGACTGACAGGCAAATCTAACATGCCACTCACACAAAAACAGACGCACAAACTCAGACCCATGGGTGTTCTGATGGAAAACAGATTTGCACAGTTCTGGCAGCATATTATATATTGGTCTCTTTCCATTGGTCAGAGCAATAGACTGCCCATGTAAGGAGAGGGTAATACAAGTGGGTGTGGGTGTATGTGTTTGTGACATCACTTCATCAGTCACCAAACAGGGTTTTCCACACAAACATGACATAATTCCCCCCCTCCCCCCCCCCCTTCTCTAAACCAGAGACTGGGGAAACCTGACTTTTCAAGAAGTTTAACTTTGAGTTGTGTTTAAATGGGTTAAACTATCTAGTATTAGCAGTTGAACTGAGTAACAAAGCTCCCATCCTAACCCTCTGCGTTGAACAGGTAAGATGACAGGATTACTACACTGCTGCCAGGCCAGTGACACTCGATCCAGCTGGGAGTATTAATCTTTAACCACATTCTGTGCATGAGTATGCGTGCATGTACTGTGTGCACGTGTGGATTCTCCACCAGAAGCTGGCAGCCCAGAGTGGAAAGTCTTTCCTGGGTTTGGTTTCCTGGTTATGCAATAGTTTTCCCTGGCCAGAGTCTGAACCAATGAGTTTCCAATGAGCCCACTATCACAGCACAAAGGGCCTGTTGATCTGCTGCTACCTCTGAACCCACTATCATCCGACAGGCCCCAAATCTCACACTACCACCAGAGGGGAAAACACATCCCATTTATACTCCATTACTAACAATGTTACTCTCTGTGTCTAAGCTCCCTCATCCTGCCTAGCTGGGAGAGTTTGTCTGAACCGTCAAACAACTGTTTGTGTAAGAGCATATGTACTGTACATTCAGTATCATTAGAACCTATACTAGGATTTACCCAGACATTTGATAATGACTTAGTCATCATTATTGGTGAGTGAGAGTTAGAAAACAGGTCAGGCTGGACAAAGCCATGTATCTTATCAACCAGTCAATCAATCTGTCAGTAAATCAGTCAGTCATTCAGTGAAGCCCATTGAATCCTCAGCTACATGGGTACATCGTCCCCTGCTTTCTGGAGCCAATCTGTTTCGCCTTTCAGAGATGATAAAAGAAGGAAGCCAGTGATAGGCTTACACCTAGGCTAAGGCTGCTTGGCTGCCATTGGTCACTGCTCAGTGGTCTCAGGTATCTCAACGGGATAGCATTGTTCACCTGTCCTCACAATGTCTCTCCATACAAATGTCCACTTCAATTATTAATACTGTGTGAAAATAAAGAAAGTTACACTCTCTATGGACCTGCATACTCTCAGAGCAATTTGCAAAGCCAGGATGTAACTTCTTCAATACAAGTCTCCATAAAAGCATTGCTGATTATCACAAACTCTTTTAAGTTGGTTATTTATCTTGAACATTGTATTGTTGCTTCTCTATTAAACATATTAAGAGTTTGATTACCCTGCATGAGGAATAGGGCTGCTATATGGGTCCATCAATGGAATGAAAAGAAAGCTGAAATTAAGCTAGTTGAAGGAAACCTAGGTGAGAACATATATTGAGTGTGTTATTCTCTATTTTCCATTTGACACCACATGTACGCAGAGCGCAGCCCACAGAGACTGCATTCATCACCTCCTACACCACCTTGGAAAACACTGCCATCCCACAAAATATGTTTTAGATCAGGAGTAATGTCTACCTTATTCTCTCCTCCCTCTTCCCCCTTCAAGATTCTACTCTGCTGAGATTGTTTGTGGCCTACAATTTCTACATTCCAAGGGGATCATCTACAGGTAGGGCATGGACAACACATGCAAGCACACACACGCACACACACACACACAAAGTTGGGGATGGGGAGTCAGGTGGCTGAGCGGTTAGGGAATCGGGCTGTTAATCAGAAGGTCGCTGGTTCGATTCCCGGCCGTGCTAAAATGACATTGTGTCCTTGGGCGAGGCACTTTACCCTACTTGCCTCGGGGGGAATGTCCCTGTACTTACTGTAAGTCGCTCTGGATAAGAACGTCTGCTAAAATGACTAAATGTAAAAATGTAAGTCATCACTTCCTTCAAATGCTTTTCGTCTTTCTGCTCTCAGAGATCTGAAGTTGGATAATGTGATGTTGGATCAGGAGGGACACATCAAAATAGCCGACTTTGGCATGTGTAAGGAGAACGTGTTTGGAGAAAACAGAGCCACCACCTTCTGTGGGACTCCAGACTACATTGCTCCAGAGGTATACAACAAACACTGAACTGATGTTAGGATTTGCTCTGATTGAAAAAATGCTAACAGGTTAGTCTAGCTACGTGACTGAACAGCGGTGGTTTACCAGATGGAATTTGTTGTTAATACAATTACCGATGTTTACATTTTGGCAATACTTTTTTTCGTCCTTTATTTCAGAGACCCTCTAGGTTTACCCGGCTAATATTTTAATCAAATAATCAATCTGTTGGGATGTGTGTTTATGATGACATCTCTCGTTAGATCCTGCTTGGACAAACATACTCCTTCTCAGTGGACTGGTGGTCATTCGGAGTGCTGCTCTATGAGATGCTGATTGGCCAGTCACCTTTCCATGGTGATGATGAGGATGAGCTGTTTGAGTCCATCAGGATGGACACACCTCACTTCCCCCGCTGGATCACCAAGGAGGCCAAGGACTTGATGGAGAGGGTTTGTACTGTACCCTTCTCCAAATATAAAATAAACCTGTCTCTCTGAACTGAGCTAGTCACGTTGATTGTGTTTGTCTTCTCTACTCATGCAGTTGTTTGAGAGGGACCCCACTCGCAGGCTAGGCATTGTGGGAAATGTCCGCTTACAGCCCCTGTTCAAAAACATCGACTGGTCGGCCTTGGAAAGGAGGGAGGTTGAACCCCCCTTTAGACCAAAAGTGGTAAGGGTCTTATGAATATGTCTGTCAAGATAGTATAGAGGAAAAAGGTGTACAGTGTTACTTGACTAACCTTTACACCCATTACAGAAAGCCCCAAACGACTGCAGCAACTTTGATCGTGAATTCCTTAGTGAGAAGCCCCGCCTCTCTCACAGCGACAAAAACTTCATTGATTCCATGGACCAATCAGCTTTCGCCGGCTTCTCCTTCATCAACCCTGAGATGGAGCACCTTCTAGAAAAGTGAGGCGCAGAACTTCATGCCAGTCTCCACCCTGGGCACTGGCATCCCAGAGGTCAAAGGGGAGAGGTGAAACCAGGGTTTAATTAGTACTGTCTTAGGGTCTGTTCGTCAAGGTGTCTGTTCTGTCCCGTGATCAAACCTGCAAGTGAGTGAGCGGTACCCTGTTCAGTATTTTGTGTGCCTGTTCTGTAGTTAAGCACAAACAGTCATTCTCTGGTACTTGTAGAAATCACAAGAGTATAACTTACAGGAATTGTCCTTTGTACAAATAAATAGTTTTGTGATGCATGCTAGGGTGTCTAGGTGTTTGTGGGCCGTATGTAGATGATTCTATTAATTGCCACCCGCATTGAAATTGTCAGTTGAAGTGAGTTAAATGACCCTTGTTATACCACACTCACCAGTTTGAAGAACCAACACAAGAAGCCTCTGATTTTCTCCCATTCCTTTGCAGTAAAACCCTGCCTCAAAATAGAACTGAATTCTGATTGTTAAGATGGTTCCTGTTTTGACACCTGGAACCTTAAATGTGGGATACACTCATTGACAGCAGTATAGTACCACCACAAGGGATGTCTGGCTCTTCCAGTGAATGGAGCACTTTAGTGTGTGTGGATGAAGGTGTTTAGGTTTGTTTGAGTTATCTGCTTGCAGGTCCAAAGACCTTACACCAACATTCACCTTCTTTCCTACCAATGCATTATTTGACTGAATCATTGCTTCTGGTTATGTCGCATGAAGAACCTTTCTCTGTCAATAAGAAAGATTTGTAAAAATGTGTGGTTTACTGGTTTGTGTGCCATCTAGTGTTAAGTAAATTCAGAAAATTCAGACAGAGCAACTAGAGGTTAGCCAGGTAGACTAGCCTGGCGTTGTGAGTTCACTACACAGTGAATAAAATACAAGCACAGTGGTCTGTCTAGTTAGGTAGGCTATTATATTCCTGTTGTGAAATATCTCATTTATAGACATGTACTATTTGAATGATTTGCGTACTGTTTGCAATGCTAAACATTGGAAAGGGACCTATTGACATGCTGTATAGATATATATGTATATTGATTTGACATGTATATTTTGGTGCGCTTTAATTATGTGCTTTTTTACCGTCTCCATCTTTTACATCTTATAAAAAACAATCATCCCAATGTCTGAAGTCAATTTTTCTGAAATGTCCCGGCACAATAAACTTTTCAATGTAGTTATGGAGCTTTGATGAATTAAATAAGCGTAACTATGACCTAGAGACCTACAAACATATAATGGGGGCCATAATTTTTACATGATCTGCAGCTACGGGTCTCAACTGAATCTTGTGAATCAAAGTATAAGATAAGATCGCCCTCTGGTGGACCATTAGTTTTAGTGTCAATGACGTATAACGGATACGTATAAGATGTGTACGGAAGTGCGGTAAGTGTGTAAGAGACATGAGTGAAAATGTCGGATTTCAAATCCGCGATGTAAAACCCGGGTTTGTTGAGATGACTTGGTGTTTAAACCAGCTTGCCACTTAGCTGTGTCATACAGGACTTTACGCAGGACAATGAAGTCCCAAGACGTGTTGAAGGATGCATCCACTCTCGCTTCATACAATGTATTGCTACAGGTAAACCTAACGTTCTAATTCAATTACTTTAACTTAGTTCTGTCTGACAGTTGATACAAGGTGATATGGTGACAGAAACTACTCTTGAGTCTTGACTGGCATTATCAATGTTCTTAAAAACAATGTAAATATATCTGTATTGTGTTTGTGCTTACATTTCCTTATGATGTTTCAGGTGATGTTTCGTGTGCTCACCTTCTTGCTGAATGCGTTTACCCTTCGTTTTGTTTCCAAAGAACTCATTGGTGTTGTTAATGTAAGGTAAGATGTCACAATGTGTAAACTTACAGCTGCTGTGATTCTGAGATGACTTAACTTACTAAAATACAATACTGTGTGTGTTTGTGTATGTGTTTGTGTGTGTGTTTATGTGTAGGCTAACACTGCTGTACTCAACGCTGGTATTCTTGTCCAGAGAGGCATTCAGGAAAGCATGTCTCAGTGGATCTGGAACAGATCCTAACTGGAGACAGGTCATCAACCTGCTATGGCTGACGTGAGTTTGTGTTACCATGGACTACTGAGGTGTATACCAAAAACAATACCTCAAAAGTTGAACCTTTTTGCTCTGAACTGGTATGTGTACATGTTTTCCATTGTATTTGAATCTCCCAGGTTGCCTTTGGGTGTTCTGTGGGGGTCCCTGCTTGTGTGTGTTTGGCTATGGCTCCTGGAATTGCCAGACCCCCAGGCCATTCCACACTATAGCCCTGCTGTGGGGCTTTTTGCCCTGGCTGCTGTGCAGGAGCTGCTGGCTGAACCGCTCTGGGTCCTGGCTCAAGCACACTTGTTTGTCAGACTGAAGGTGGTGGCAGAAAGCCTGGCGATGATTGCTAAGTGTGTTCTGACAGTGGTTCTGGTGGTATCTGCCCCTCAGTGGGGCCTGTACATCTTCTCTATGGCTCAGGTACAGAGTAGTCTAACACTAGAAGTTGAGTAGAATGTTGTGGATGTGAATTTTGTACTGATCTATCTGCTGTCAACTACTAGCTGGTGTACACAGGGTTCCTTGTCTTGTGCTACTTTGGCTACTTCCTGCATTTTTTGGGCTCTGGTGAAGCTCAAAGGAAGGCCTTCCCCCTTCGCTGCATTGGAGACCTGCTGCCTTCCAGGGTGAATGAAGAGGTAATGTTTTCCACAAGAAAAATGTCACTTTGTTCATGTCATCCAAAATCTTACAGCTTGGGCTGCTTCGTGTTTGTCTTATATGCGTTAAATAGCTACCCAATGTTTGTTTGGTCATACTACTGTGCTGTTTTGGTGTGTGTATGTAGCCGTGGGTGGACTGGACCCTGGCCAGGCTGACGTGGAGCTTCTTTAAGCAGTCCTTCCTGAAGCAGATCCTGACGGAAGGAGAGAGATATGTCATGACCTTCCTGAACGTGCTTAGTTTCGGGGATCAGGGTATATACGACATTGTCAACAACCTGGGCTCCATGGTTGCCCGCTTCATCTTCCTGCCCATTGAGGAGAGCTTCTATGTCTTTTTTGCCAAAGTTCTGGAGCGAGGGCGGGATGTGAAGAGTCAGAAGCAGGTCAGAGTGGTGGAGACTGCCAGTCAGATACATACTTGTGATGTTTCCATTGTGCAGTGCTAGTTCTGACCTTGGTCAGCTTATATCAGATAATATGATCCGACTCACTGATTTGCCTGCAGGAGGATGTTGCTATCGTGGCTGAGGTTCTGGAATATCTTTTAAAGTTGGTGCTTGTGATTGGTCTGATCATCACAGTGTTTGGATATGCCTACTCTGAACTTGCATTGGACATTTATGGGGGCTCCCTGCTCAGCAGTGGAACAGGTAAGATGACAACTTCATACATGTGTGCTACAGAAGGGATTTACTAATGCTTATGAAGTTACACTATGAAGATGTATGTTTCTAGTGGTTTGTGTTGTTGATGGCAGTGTTTGTATGTATTTTTCTGTTGTTGAAGGGCCCAGTCTTTTACGATGTTTCAGCTCATATGTACTTCTGCTCGCTATCAATGGAGTGACTGAGTGCTTTGTCTTTGCTGCCATGAGCCAAGAAGAGGTAGACAGGTAAGAACAAACACAAACAGACATGCATAGGGTTCTGTGATTTCCTACCCAGTATGAGACCCTGATCACTCACACTGTCTGACCCCAACTGGCTGTGTGACCCACAGGTATAACCTGGTGATGCTAGCCCTGTCAGTCTCCTTCCTGGTCTTGTCCTACATGCTGACATGGTGGGCAGGGGGGCTTGGCTTCATCCTGGCCAACTGTTTAAACATGGGCCTCCGTATCCTGCACAGCCTCCTCTACATCCACCGCTACTTCCAGCAGAGCCCCTGGACCCCCCTGCGTGGCCTCTGGCCCTCCCCAGCCCTGCTGCTCACTCTGGCTCTCAGTGCAGCCCTCACTACCCTCTCTGAGGTACCTGCACATATCCTTCTCTCTTTTGCCTCATTGCTGACTTATTTTACTGGTCATTCTCAAGTCTGTCAATATCCTTTCATCTAGCGCTAGTCTTTGTATTTGCCAAAGACAATAGTTACCTTGCGTTGATAAAAACTTTAGACTGATTAACATTGTTTCATATACATTCAGAACGATTCAATTGTATTCCCTTGCTGTCGTCCTCTGTGTGTCTCCTGTTGTAGGGTGCGTTCTGCTGTGATGGAGGGTGGATGCTGAGGCTGGTCCATGTTGCTGTTGGAGCAGGATGTCTTCTGGGTGTTCTTGGCACTGTCCTCCTTACAGAGACTCAACTTGTTCAGTTTGTCAAGACTCAGCTTCTGCCCAGGTACAGAAAGAAGCAGACATAAATCTTCCCTGCAATGGGCAGAACAGACTTCCATCATCCCTTAAAAATGTGTAAGTAAATACTGTAAAGGGTGAAGCAAGAACCGTGCTTTTCTCTTTGAAGCATTTCAAGTATCCAAATGGTCGGTGGATGGCTCTTTGTACAGTACCTTTTATGTTCATATGGCTGTATACCCATGGGTATAGATCCATGTGATTCACTGATTTAGAGTTGGTGGCAAATTGTCAACTTTTCTCATTTCTAAAACAATTTCAACACAATGTTGGATATATTTAGTTGGATACATTGTGCTTAGTAGATGGCATTGAAAATGATTGTTTTGGTTTTCTAACATTTAGGCCTATGTATAATTGTACACATTTGAATGGATTTCCAGCTGCCCTGCTTCCATCATTGTGTACGGCTCTTGTTGCTATTAAATATAAGTAAAAAGAAAAATGTTTTTAGCTTTTAGACATTTTACTAATGTTTTTTGTTATTATTATTTTACTGTTTGGTGCACGATTTTTTTTTCCTGAGGCGTTCAGTTTTGACATTCAGGAATCAGGTATACCATATATGAGACCTGTTTTTGGCCCTGCCATCAAATTGTGCCATTTTATTGGAACGGTCAAACTGGTCTTATACCAGAATTTTGCCAACTGAGGTGTGTGTGTGTATGAGCTGTCAGGATCCCTTGTCTGAAACATCCTGGTCCCAATAAGTAAATTTTTTTATTTGTTTTGAGATTTTGTTGTTGTTGCAAAGGTCCCTGCTTGTTAGTCTTTTTCAAAAAGGAAAACATAATTTATTTTAGTTTATCGTCAATGGAGCCGTTCATCAAGATCTACTGTACGCTGATTACAGTTTATTTTTTATTAGACCATCACAGTTATATCACATTAATCCAGGTCTCAAGGTGAACAGTACGAGTGGCTAGTTTGTACAGACCGAGAAGCAAGTGATCATTCTAAACATGATCCCAGAAGGGTTCTTCTACTTCCGGATTGGTCGAGTGGGTGGTTTGTTGAAGGCAGTCTCTGCCCCTGACCTCACTCCACTGAACACTGACGGGGCAGCCTTCCCAACACGCTCTGGAACGGCCCACACAATAAGAACCATCAGCCTCGCACAGTAAATCAGGCAGAAACCCAAAGAGCTATGTAAGACACTGGTTATGTACAGTATAAACAGTGATTCATCATGCAGGAGGTGAGAGATGGGGGGCACTTTGTTTGACAGAGCTCTGAGAATCATCCCCCTCATCTCTCAACTATCCCGAGTTCTGTATATGGAATGGAAACTTCAGTTTTATAAGTCTCACTTTGTAGAGCATTGTATACATACATTACGTATTTGTCAGCAGAGCTTTTCCTAAATGAAAATGATGAGACCCATTCACACAAGACTAATCCCTAGACTTCAATGCCATGTTGAGAACATAGGCTCAGTACTTACCACACTCTTCCATCACTTCAAAGGTCTTGCTCTTCACCTCCACTTTGAGACCGAGCTTATCCTTTGCTTCAACGAGATCTTCCTCTCTTACCTCTGGTCGGCTCTGCTCTCCCTCGTCAGGCTGAAATTCACAGCAGAGATGGTAAAATATCAAAAGATATATTGTGTTGCCCCAGTAGTTTCAGTTTCCTACAAACCAAGCTTTTACCATCTGCCAAACTGTAGTATTCTCACCTGAGACATGCTGGCTGTCAAGTTGTTGTAGAGGTTGTGGTCCAAAGTCTTTCCCTGTCTTAACTTTCCTAGTGCTGCTCTGCCTAGTCCAATCCGACAAACTAGAGCAATCCGCCCAGGCTATAAATCTCTAGAGGACTATAATTCTATTGCAGGCCCAAAGGATGACTCAGTCTTGGGCTCCTCCCCTATTTCTCTGGTTCTATTTGTTCTCAGGGTGTTCCATTCTCTTCTGTCATTTAAGAATGACGTGATCTCCTGCAGCTGGAAGTTACATTACTCCCAAGTATTTAGACAGAAAAAATCTAGGATTTTAGTTGTAGTAAAAAATCCCCTTTCCTTCCTATGTTGCATTGTCTTTTTATCAGCCTTATCTGTAAATGTCAAACTCGACAAATGTAATAAAAACATTTATAGTTTCAAAGACGACCGCTTCTCAACTGTCAAATACCGCTACAGCAAAACAAATGAAAGGTTAGATTTTTTTGTTTGCGTTACAGACTTTAAATTAGGAGTTACATGGTCATCTTTTTTCTACTCCATGACCTACTCGTGTGTTTCATCAGAGATGGGAAGTACAATTCTACTACAATGCTTTAAGTAGATTTTTGGGGTATCAGTCCAAATATGTCAGAGCTCATAATTCTGTACTTTAACTTGAGTGAAAAAGTGTAGTCAGCACTCTGTTTAAACATGAGTATATGTGATCCTACTTGAATGAATGGTGTGTACTTTGCCATCTGTGTCTCATCAAGGGAAAAATCAAATAAACCAAGCACCTTTAATCTAGCTATGAGTCATAGGGACATCCGAGTCTCACATTCCACAAACCAGTTATTACCTCTTGGATGCACATATAACAAATACTCAAGATTACAAATGTAAAAAATGCTCTCTTTACTCATCTTACACAAAACAAGTATATGTATAACACCAACATTTTGCAGTTTAATCTCTTGACAGTAATGCAAGTCTAAGTAGTACAGTAATACAAAGTGAAGTTTAACAATGTGTTTTATGGCAGCCCACATGTAATATCTTGGATGCGTCAAATTATATTCCAATATTGAACAATTTACGTCAACATAGCACAGCTGGGAGAACTTACCAACTGGCATTCTACACAAATGAATGGGAGAACAAATCTAAATCATATGGAAATAATGGGTACCAAAGGGAAGGCTATTCATTTTAAATAAATGTCAACTAGTGAGCAGTAAGAACATGCCACTGAAGAGATTCCACAGGTCATTTCATATATTTATGCTGCTGGTCCTGGAGGATCTTTGCAGAGGACTTGGCATCATAGAAGAGCTCATTGATCTCCTCAATCTGCTCCCTCTCCACACCTTCCTTACCCTGAACACGGCCCAGAAGATTGGCAGGGGTCATCAGCTGCACTGCATACCTGGGACACGAGAGGTCAGAGGTCAGTACGCACACACAACTGTGCGACATGCATGCATACACAGGACACACACACAAGTAACATGTAGGTCTGCATCAGATATACCTGAGGGTGGTCTTGTTGCCGATCTCTGCCAAGTGGCTGAGTGCTTCATCGCTGATATTAATCCCCTCAGTTTGAGCACGGATCTTGATGATCTACAGAAAAAGAAATCAAAATGATGTCCAAATAATATGCCGACACTGTAAACCCAGCAATGTGACACACACACACCTGTTTCATCTCCTGCAGGGTGTAAAGCATGGTACGGATGATCATAACTCTGTCCAACAGGTCCAGAGGAATCCCATGAGGAGAACTGATGTCTTCTGTTCCCCTGAACACCAATCAGAAAAGAGACAGTCAAATACAGCCAAATACAATGACTCAATGATTTGTCTCCATGACAACACATACCTTATGAGGCAGTTGCCCCTGTTGGATGCAAAGACTACAATGGGGGCGATGGTGCTCTCGAGGGCTCGGTGGAGGTAGGTGAAACACTCGATGTCAAGCATGTGGACCTCGTCTACAAACAGCACCCCAGGGACCAGCTCAGCCACCCCCTGGTCGATGTACCGGTTCACCACCTTGTTGATCTCAGTACGGAGCTTATCTGGGAGGAGAGAGACAATCAGGCGCCAGGATCAAGTCAGGAAACCAATTGTCGTTACGTGGCAGAGTCCTGTGGTGTGATATTAGACAGACGCTAAGTTAAAAAAGGCCTTTACCTGTGATTTCTGTCTTCTTGGGCTTCATCAGCTGTCCCATCATGGACAAGATGTCCTGGCCTCCCTGAGGAAACAATTTAAATAACTATATGCGTGTATGAAACTATAGAAAAATGGATGTTTGCATTAAAAGCCCAGGTGAGGTCGAGGCATGCCAGTGGATGTGTACCTGGGGTCGAGCGTTTGCAATGTCCAGGTCATGTAAAGTAACATCTTGAATGATCTCTTTCTTCTTGTGTACGTCGCCTTTGGGCAGCGGTACATACTCCTCTGCCTCAAGGTCAAACTCGGTAGCGAAGGTGTCACAACGACCTTGTCTCTGTACTCACACGAGAGGGAGGAAAGGGTTAAAAAGACCACAGAGATGTCAACTACCATCCTGTCAGGAAAAATGATGGCGGTCTGATAACTTTGGAATGGGACAAAAAAAAGGGAAGGGGGAGGGAGGGAGGGAGGGAGAGCAGGTGTGTTAGTACAGTCTGTGCCAGCTGAAGCAGGACGAGAGGGCAAGGGGCAGAGGGATGAAAGAGTGTGTGAAGGGGGCTCCTTAGGGGGGCTGTCAACAGCAACAAATGTAGCCCCACTGCCCCTCTAAGCCCACCTGCACTGAATAAAGCAGCCCTCGACACACGGTCAACACAGGCCACGAGGCCCTGTGCTGGAAGAGAGGGATTGAAGGGAGGGGGGAGAGATGGAAAGATAAAGGGGGAATAGGGAGGCGCTGTGGAGGGCTGCAGGAATGAGGGAGCGTACAGTAGAAAGATGAAACACAGCCGTCACGGAGGGCTGATGGAGATGAAACAGAGCTGGTACGAAGGACTGAGAAGGACAGGCACAGGACAAAGAACTTGTTATCTGAAAAGTGTACTGGAACTTCAATGACAGAATCTGGAAGAGTACCCAGTCCATATGCCTATGCCCACATAATGCAACTAGAGTTCCTAAGCTATTTTTCTATGTCAGTGTGTGTGTGTTTGTGTGTGTGTGTATCACAAAGACGTACATAGTTGCATCTTTGAATGTGTGTGTGACAGTGGGTTGTGTAATGGCTTGCAGAAGTGCAGGGGTACCTTGACAGCTCCGCTGTTGGCCTCTATGTAGATGACATCTCCCACCTCCACTCGCTCCTTCTGGAGGCTCTCATAGATACTGGGATCCAGCTACAGAACACCATTAGGGCTGGGTTATTGGCAAGGACCTCAGGATATCATATGCATCTCCATACATTGGGTCACAAAATTATATTACTAATATAATATTATTGTATTATTAATTATATATATGCACAATACTATACAAAATATTGATGCAATATTGCAAAACTACTGTATAAAAATACTACAGTGATACTGAGCTAAACTGGGTATTGTATGACAAGATTGGTTTAACCAGTCGGCCTACATTTATGCTTCAACCCTCACTTAATGATGACGACTGTATATGCCCCAGACTGACCTTGAGTTGCTTAGTGCCCTTGCCCGTCTTCAGGCCAATGATGACGTGGCTGATGGTCTTTCCGTAGCCTCCCATTGGGTTCTCTGTCTCACAGGGGGTCAGCTCCGTCACTTCGCCCTCATATACCTCCTTGGTCTCCTTGATACGCAGGCCTACAGGAGGCCATTGCACACACATGATAGCATATATACATTTACTATAATATGCATTCTCTATGCAACATGACCACACGGTAGCTCTTGTTTTGGATACTCTTGCCTCTGAGTATGAGTGGGCCACAGGTGGTGTGTCAGGCCCAGTCCTGGTCTGGTGGGGGGTGAGTCATGCTCTAGAGGGGGAGGTTGTCATTCAGGCTGCTCTTATCAGACGGCGTGTTGACATCCTGAGAATGTACCCCCCTCCCTCCCTCTAACACGCACCTATTCTCTCCTGGGGGCGGGGCAAGAGTGTTGATGACCAACCCTCTGTCAACCCAAGCTCCATTTCCTACCCTATGACAGGTCATGTCAACATCCAGACAAACTCATTCTCCCCCACTCAAGCCTTCCTTCCCAGTGTCAGCACTGACACTCAAATCTCCTTTTACAGCTTAATTTTTTTCTTCTTCAGTTTTTGACTTCATTATGTCCGGTTTCAGCCAATAACTCATTTTGGTGCATCCCAAATTAAAATATTGCAAATTTGAATGATCTCCATGCAGCCCATGTTCCCTGTGTGTGAGAACAGAGTCTCACCTATCGCTCTCCTGAACAGAGTCTCACCTATCGCTCTCCTGAACAGTCTCACCTATCGCTCTCCTGAACAGAGTCTCACCTATCGCTCTCCTGAACAGTCTCACCTATCGCTCTCCTGAACAGTCTCACCTATCGCTCTCCTGAACAGTCTCACCTATCGCTCTCCTGAACAGTCTCACCTATCGCTCTCCTGAACAGTCTCACCTATCGCTCTCCTGAACAGTCTCACCTATCGCTCTCCTGAACAGTCTCACCTATCGCTCTCCTGAACAGTCTCACCTATCGCTCTCCTGAACAGTCTCACCTATCGCTCTCCTGAACAGTCTCACCTATCGCTCTCCTGAACAGTCTCACCTATCGCTCTCCTGAACAGTCTCACTTATCGCTCTCCTGAACAGTCTCACCTATCGCTCTCCTGAACAGTCTCACCTATCGCTCTCCTGAAGTTCTCCATCAGCACCTCCGTTTTCTTGATCTCAGAAGAGTAAACCTCACTTCCAACCATGGGGCAGAAAGGCACCTTGTTACCCAGCTCCTGTGCCATGGCCAAGGCCATTGCTGTCTGCAATGGGGAGAGTGGGGTTAAGTATTGGGGGAGAAGGTCACGTTAAAAAAAATGCATGTGAGAATCAGGGAACAAACGAGGGACATTGTGAGCAATGAATAATCTGATCCTGCGCATTACCTTTCCTGTTCCAGGTGGCCCAGCGAGCAACACTGCCCTGCCTGCCATCTTCTTTGAGCGGATCAGTTCCACAATAATACCGCAAGCCTGGTGGCAAAGTGATGATATTAGAATTACCGCTACGACAGTAAGCAAGAACTGCATAGAATAGTTTACCATATAAAGCTAACGAATAACTAACTGTTGACGTTGGTAACAGCTCTAGTGATGACACAAACTGAAATAAATTAAGGCACATATGTATAGGGATAAAGGACTACAACTAGGGTTGTCAAATTGCGGTAATTTTCGAAGTTGGAAACTGCACATGCTCAATTGCAGATTAGCCTATAACAGGGAACCTAATTGTTGTTGGGGGGGGGGGGGGGGACATTAGTTTGCATGGCTTCTGCAGAGCTTGATAACGAGCCATTAATTTGAATCAGGTGTGATGGAACAGGGAAAAACATGCAGGACCGAGGGCCCTGAGGACCAGGGTTGAAGACCACTGAACTAGATGATAGCAAACGTTTAACTGATTAGTAGTTCCTAAATTCCCATGGCTAGAGCTAGCTACAGTAGCGTTACCTCTCTCGCCGTCTCCTGTCCCACAAGACCTGACGCACTCTGCTTAGCATTGCCGGCCTCGTCTAATCCGAGTCCCTTCACATGACTGTGAGACGCAATGCGCTGAGTTTTCGTGGTGCTTTTCACCTCCTCGATTTTCATGACTTTTCTGAATGTCTATCAACAGAAAGCAGTAGAGATAAATATCTTGTACTCAATTGTTCTCCACCGTTGGAATCTGCACTGAAACTCAAAACTTGTTTGTCGTCATGTGCCTTGTTTGTCGAATTGTGTTGCCATGTGAGTAACGAATACGAAGGAAAACCATAGGAAGTACCGCCTTACTTTTGGTTATAGTCTCAACTATTGGCCAGTTTATACCCGGTTCATAAAACCATTGGCTAGAAACGAAGTCATTTTGTGACGATAAACCCGCCTGTTTTACTCTATTTCCGTACGTGTTCACGTTTCTTTGACGGTAAGGAAACTGGCCAATTTAATAAAGAGGTACAATGTTCCTAAGTAAATATAAATGTCCGAAGTATGTATTCTCTGGTGTTTATATGAATATGGTATGGTCATCACTTAACCTTTTGAACTATTGCAAGTTTTATTTACTATTTTATTTGCATTTCTAAACCTTTTTTGTATGATTTAAACCTGTGTTTATGGCACTGATAAAATAGAACTACTGTTCCGAGCAGAGGACCGTTTTGACTGATACTCGGCCGTGAGGAAGAACAGTTGACAGGAGGAAAGTTCCTCCATACAATCAACAAAACCAAAAGCTCTTCAAACTAAGATACAATTTCAGTGAACCAATTTTGGAAAGCTATTTCAGCAATTGTATGTAATTTAGGCATTACGAAAAGAGAGCTTGTCTAGCCATTGTGTCAGTGACTAATAGTTTAGGGTTCAAGGATCAGGTAGACAGTCAAGCCAAAATTGCGACAGCAGTATGACAGACGTCACTTGTTGTAAAACCACCAAAACGCTGAATTTCAATGTAGGGGTTCTTGGACATGTTGACAGCGGCAAGACCTCACTTGCCAGGTCGCTCAGTAGCACAGCATCAACGGCTGCCTTTGATAAAAACCCGCAGTCCCGAGAGAGGGGCATCACTTTGGACCTCGGATTCTCCTCTTTTACTGTGGACCTCCCGGACCATTTAGGGGAAAGCGCCTATGAAAGCTTACAGTTTACTTTAGTGGACTGTCCTGGACATGCGTCTTTAATTCGCACCATCATTGGAGGTAAGATATGACGTACCTTCTGTTCATGATAAAAGTTCCTGGAGAGAATGGTCTTATCCTTTCTGCATGATGCCACTAGTCTGTGATTTAATACATAGAAGGACCATGTATCTGCCAGCCAAGTGCACTGTTACAGGTCATCCTATTGTTGGTTTTAACTTATCTATAGTGTCAGATGGGTGGTACAGGTTGTTGTTTCTGCACTGCATGTGGTTTTATCTTCAAATGAGAAAAGCAACACAGTAAAGTTCAGTGCCAAGCCCATCCAGCAGGAGGAGACTCCTTACTACAGGATCAGTCTTCTACACACCCCACTTACCACAAGTGACCGTTACACTGAAAGGACAGATGCTATGATTTTATATATTACTTATTCATACTATACATACGAACATATGAATAGACTGTTTTAAGCATATTAGATCACAGAGCCCTACTGACATGTTCTTGTCCTCTGTCATGCCAGTATCATGCTTCTCCTCACTCCCCATATTGTTTTTTCTAACTTTAAGTATCTAAAGCTGCAGTAACAAATGCATCTCAGAAATGCTTATTTTCTTTGGTCGCTGTATGTGTGTGATCCGATTAGCAGTTTACTTTAGATTCAGTTGTCTGTCTGACAGTCAGGAACTGACTAACAAGGATCCTGTGGTTGGGGGTAGGAAGGACTTCACCTACGCACCAACAATATGCATTGTACAGTAAAAGGGTTATTGTCAACTCGACAGTTGTTGCTATAGGCAGAAACCAGAGTGGATGGCACATGCTGTAGATTAGGGTGGAAGGATGGTGTGGGGAGTCCGTTTTTAATAAACTTCCTCTCTTGTCCCAAGTGGGGAAAACACAGGAAAGAGAAAGAGCCAAAGAGAGGGACTGAAAAGAGGGGAGCACAGGAAAGAAAGACTGCCAAAGTGAGGGAAAGAAAAGAGGGAGAGGAAAGACAACCAAGTGAGCCCGAGCTCTGGTTTCAGCCCTCTAGCTCAGCTCTCTCTCTCTCTCTCTCTCTCTCTCTCTCTCTCTCTCTCTCTCTCTCTCTCTCTCTCTCTCTCTCTCTCTCTCTCTCTCTCTCTCTCTCTCTCTCTCTCTCTCTCTCTCTCTCTCTCTCTCTCTCTCTCTCTCTCTCGCTCCATTTGGAAACCTCCCACCATTGCTTGAACTTTTTCTCCTGTTATTCTTGGTTGTCTATCTATTTTCTGTTTTTGGCCATTGGTCTAGAATCTACACAGTTCTGACATACAGTGTAACCTCCAAGAAAAGTTCAGCCTACTTGGGATGCACAAAAATCCCGTTTAGCTTTTACAGCTCTTCTTGGGTTCGAAAGCCGGTTACAGGATAGTGATGGGGCATCTTTGTGGTGTCTGATTTTGTATTCTTGTTTTAAGGGGCCCAGATTATTGACCTGATGATGCTGGTGGTGGATGTGGTGAAGGGAGTCCAGACTCAGACAGCAGAGTGCCTGCTTGTTGGCGAGCTCACCTGCCCTAGAATGGTGGTCATCCTCAACAAGACTGACCTTCTGCCCCCCAACAAGAGACAGGGCGCCATCGAAAAGATGACCAAGAGACTTCACAAGACCTTGGAGAACACAAGGTAGATTACAGAACAGATAATAATACACATTGGATACACATTGGACATACACACTGTAGGCTAATTCCAACACTTTCCCTGTTGAGCAGTTTCAAAGACTGTCCAGTAATCGCTGTGGCAGCAAGGCCTGGAGGTCCTGAGGCAGCAGACACAGATGAGCCCCAGGGTATCTCTGAGCTCATACAGGTAAGGACCCAAGGAGGGGGCCCCAAAATACTCCTGGATTATTTTTCTCCTTGCTCTGTCTAAAGATATAGAACAACCCATGATAAGGAGGTATATGGATGTGTTTTACGAGCAAATATGTGTTATTCAGACAGGACAGAGGAAGGTTAGTTTTACTTTATGGCGGCATAGAAGTATACCACATCAGGGGGTCCTACTGACAAATACAGAAAAAACAAGAGACACATTGTCAGACAGGATTTATGAAGCCACAGGATAGACTCAACACTAGATATGGTTCTGGTTAGGACTGGCCTGTGTGTGTGTTAGAATCACACATAGGCCCACAGTGACCTTACAATGTTATGACAGCAGTTTTTACTTTTCTTGTTGTTGCTGTGTGTGTGCGCTCGTTTGTGTGTGTGTGTGTGCGTGCGTGTATGTCCTAGTTGCTGAAGAGCCAGACATACCTCCCTCAAAGAGACCCAGAGGGGGCCCTGCTCATGGCTGTGGACCACTGTTTCTCCATCCGAGGTCAGGGGACGGTTCTGACTGGAACCATCCTGCAGGGGGCGCTGGCTGTCAATGACACTGTGGAGATCCCAGCACTCAAGGTACAGCCTCAGATAAGGCTCTCACAATGCCACGCATGCCCACAGATCAATGATTCTCGACTACTATTACCAAGGAATTGTGATCTTGCGGGCCAGTATGTTGAGAAGCACTGAGTATAGAGAGTATCAGTTTAGAGGGTCACATTGCACCCTGATGGATTCTTAGTATTGGAAGAAAATGGGTTGGAAAATCCAAAGTTGACTGGAAATGGATGGATGGATAGAGAAAGAGAGGAGGAGGAAAACAAGGAGGATGGATGGTTCTGCAGGACAGGAGGATGTGTCTGTGTTTGCTTACAAAGGCAGGCTAGAGGAACTGGGGTGGAGGAATGGAGGAAATGGGATGAAAGCGTGGGGGAAATGGGTGGTTTGGCAGTACAGGAGTTGGCTAATTTACAACAGGTGAAGTCAGTCAGTCGACCAACACTTGCAGCCCAGGTCACTGTAAATATATACACTCTTATTGAGGCATGGGAGCTTTTTACAACACGTCGTAATTAGACTAGCAGCCACTTGGTGGCAGCATTAGGCTGATCTGATGTCATAGCTTTGTGATGTTGGGTTTTTATGGAAGGTTTTGTATATAACGGCGCTACAGAATTCATCCACTGCCATAAATGACAATAAGGATGTAATTCTTGTCATAATTGTCTTTTATTTTAAGTATTGACATCTGAATGATTCCATGGTGCAGCTTAACATAGCATGTGTGTAAAGTATTATGAAGCGTTTTCTTTGTCAAGGATCAGTTTAATGAAATACCTAATCACCCAGTTGTGGATGTGTGAGTCCTGGCTTGAAGATCCCTGCTCTGTGCTCCACTCTGCTCTCCAGGTGACGAAGAAAGTCAAGTCCATCCAAATGTTCAGGAAGCCTGTGTCTGCAGCTATGCAGGGCGACCGGGTGGGGGTGTGTGTGACCCAGTTTGACCCCAAACTCTTGGAGCGGGGGGTGGTGTGCACCCCGGGCTCCCTGCACACCATCCACGCTGCCCTCATCTCAGTCAGAAAGATCGGCTACTACAAAGGCCCCCTCGCTTCCCGTGCCAAGTTCCACATCACCGTGGGCCATGAGACCGTCATGGCCAGGGTCACCTTCTTCGGCCTCCCCCCCGGTCAGACCCCCGCCGTGCCCTCCGCCCCTCAGCTGGAGCCTGTCGCCCTGGACACACCCTTCTCCTTTGACAGAGACTACTTCCACCAGGAAGAATACATAATTGGCCAGGGGGAGGCGGGAGGGGTGAAGTCAGACCCAGAACAGTGGGCCCTGCTGGAGTTTGAGCGTCCGGTCACATGCCCGTCTCTCTGCTTGGTCATTGGTTCTAAGCTGGACACAGACATCCATGCCAACGCATGTCGACTGGCCTTCCAGGGGAGACTGTTGGAGGGCTTTGAGGAGAAGGGCTATGCTGAGACCACGCTGCCCCGCCTGCGCATCTACAAGACCAAACAGAAGGAGGGCCAGGTGGAGAGGGTGAGTCTGAGGAACACACAGACATCCACTTCCAATACAATTGAATTAAACTATCGTGGTCGAATCACACTCTATGGAGTCTAAACTGAATTTTAGTTTGGACTTGAGTTTTCTTGTACAGTAACTGGTCTGATGGTGTGCCAGTCCCACAATCTTGCCCTTGATCCTGTGATTGTGTCACACCTCTGCCCTCTCTTTCACCCCACACACACACACACACTTTCTCATTGTCTGTGGTTCTTCTTGTTTGGATGTTTCTCATCGCAGTGGCAGTGAAGCATGTTGCTGGGACTGAGCTTCTTTTGTACACACACACACACACACAGGCCAGGCTGTGTGTGGGGGCGGTATGCAAGGCCTTAGCGTGTGCTGGGTGCCGTGTGCTGTGACACGCACGCACGCGGCGTCCTGACGCCAGAGCGCCCGTCTGGCTGTCAGCTGCTGGCGCTGTTTAGACACACCTGACTGGCACAGTAATACCCACATGGCCCTCTGCATTCCCCCACCCAGTCCTCCACCCTGATCTCTGTACACTCATTCTCTCTCTTGCTCTCCTTTTGGTGTTTGAACTCCTTTGTTTAGTCTAAGCTTGAGTCCCACTCTTCCTCTCACAGGGATCACAGCAGGGTTGTACAGGTCAAGGGTTACTTGTGAAGTGTTGCTTGTCTCATACAGCCTGAGTTATTGACCCTGGTGTTGACCTTGCGCTGTGTGTGAGGTCAGACTGGGGTCGTGTAGGTACCACCACGTTCACAACCTGCAGGAATGCAGCAGAACACTCCTCTGCTTAACCTGGATGCACAACACTTGTCTAGAACTAGTCTCACTGTACTGTAATCTGTACATAGATTTGACCAAACCTTGACTATTCAGCCCTGCCCAGAACCAGGAAGTCCGGTTCCTTCTCCCACATACCAGCCGTCTCTATGATGTGACTCCATAACTGTCTCCTGCTGTGTCTAACATGTGTAGGAACTTGTGCCTGTAGCTTATCAGCAGTCGTGCATCAGTGGAGTTGGAACAGAATGTCATAGAAAGAGTATGAGAGAGAGAGAGAGAGAGAGAGAGAGAGGGAGAGGGTTTGAAAAAGAAAAGGAACAAGCATAGAGAGAGACAGAGATAGAGAGACAGATTGGTGCCCTCCCATTATCAGATCAGTGAGAGTCTCAGTGATGGAAAGATTATTACAAATACAAACAAACAAAACAAAAATGCAAGGAGACGAATGTAACGGAAAGACAGACAGACAGACTTCAGGGCTCTCGTTGGTTTGGCCCAGGGGTGATGGAGGTGATGCAGGGACCTGGGTTGGCCCAGGGGTGATGGTGGTGATGCAGGCTGGGAGCTGCTCTTCTTCCTCCTTGTATCTTGGCGACAGAGTCAGAACAAATGTGAGCTCTGGTAGATCAGAGGCTGTAATTAATTAGTAATAAACTATTACCGGTAAGATAAAAAAGAAACACTGACATTGACACATTGACCCCACTGTGCTGAATGAAGATTGCACTGCCTGCAAGGCCTATTGTTTAATAATATGACATGCTCCTAATATTATCTGTTTGTATGTTCTGTTTAACTTATCATCTGCAGCCAAGTCAACCACTTATGTTTCCCTGGTCAGGTGACTGATGACTACACTGTGATTGGTCGAAACCTGTTCAAGAAGGAGACCAACCTGCAGATGTTTGTGGGGTTAAAGGTCAAGCTGTCAACGGGTGAGGCCGGTGTCATCGAGGGTGGCTTTGGACAGAGTGGAAAGTTTAAGATCCGGGTACCAGGTAAGGAGGCATGTAGGTGGCTGTGGATATAGTCTATGGACCTGTGTTCTCTTCATTTAGTTTTGTGCTATTTTGCTATGTTTCTCTTTTTTTTTTCTTCCTGCCCCTCTCTTCCTGGGTTTTTGAGGCTCTGTGGTCATTGAGTGAGGATGTGGTAAGGCTGGTGGGCTCAGAATCCCAAGCTGCATTCCCAGAATTCCTCTGGGGGTTGCCTAGGTTCCGGGGGAAGTCTGTTCTTTGTTTGTTTTACCTTCTGTCAGCCCGACCCTCGGATCCACACCGGGCGGGAAGAGAAAACAAAAACATTTTGAAAGAGAACCATACCTACATCCTCCTAACACGTACTGAAGGCATCCTGTCAGCCCGACTGAAACAGTCCCACATAGACCTAAACTGTCCGTTCATACACCCAGACTTTGTCTTTTCTTTATCTCTTCTTCTACACCTCTCTCACTTTCTCCATCCATCTATCCCTGTCCCTCCCTCTCTCTCTCTCTGTCTCTGTCTGTCTGTCTGTCTGTCTGTCTGTCTCTCTCTCTCTCTTTTCTGTCTCTCTGTCACTCCTCTCATTCTCCTTCAGGGCACATAACCAAAGATGGAGAGAGAGTATTTAGGGCTTAAAATGAAAGCCCTCTTCAACCTCAGCCCCCTTACACAACCCCCCCCCCCCCCCCCCCGACCTCAGACTCATCCCCACAGCCCTGAGGGCCAGCTGCCTGGCACCGGCCTGTGTCTGAGCTGATAGAAGGACGAATAGGGCCAAGAAAAGGAGAGAATCTTATAGAATTCTATACTTTATTCTTCATTACATTTTTACATTTTGTGCTACGTGGACGGTTCTTTTCTTCTAGCAAACATCAATGCTACAAAAGATGACAGTTCTATTGCACTGTACATCAGCCGTGTTCATCAGTTTTTTAATGAAAGCGAAAACTGCCATAGTTAAGATAAGCAGTATACTCTGCTTCTGTGTGTGTGTGTGTGTGTGTGTTAAAGAATAATGGGGTAGGACAAGCAGATCAGAGATATCAGTCAAGGCTTTCTTTCTGTCCAGTAACCATAACAACCCTCAGAGTGCATAACCATAATAACCAGCTGGCTGGCGCCGTGATGTGACGCTGGTAGGTGAGGTTAGACAATATGGCAGGTTGTGCAGGAAAGATTTCTCACCTCCACGTGAACGTGACCACAAGCAAACAACACAAACAGACACACACGCACACAGGAGGAATGATATGTTGGCAGGGCCAGAGGTATCTGTGGCATGATTCTAAGTGCCTGAAGACAGACTGACACCAGTGCAGTGGAAAGGTCAGAGACACCAAGGCAGCAGCACATCCACCTACACACAGCACAGCACAGCACAACACAGCACAGCACAACACAGCACAACACAGCACAACACAGCACAACACAGCACAGCACAGCACAACACAACACAACACAGCACAGCACAGCACAGCACCCAGCGACCAGGATCCTCCCATAGAACTGAGATAGTGGACCAGGTTGTGGTGCGTGAAAGCAGATTAGGAGAGGGTGGTGGTGAGCCAGCGACAGGGGGAAGGGACAGGAGACTGGACCTAAGTGTCAGGACAAGACCGTGACAGCTTACTAGAACCATGAGGCTAGACTGTGGCTATCAGTAGCAGGATCATGAGGGCAGTGGTTCAGTTACGGGTCGTCAGGCCAAACAGGCTCCATCTCCCTTACTCACCCCCCCCCCCCCCTGATGCCCAGAGGAGAAGAGTACTGTCTGCTGTCAGATCTGAGCACTATAAACTCAGAGCTGGTACTCATGATGTATAGCACTGGCCAACAGTGAGGACGGGCCAGCTCTACGGGACAGATGTATTGAAAGATTGCATAGGATGCTGCAAGAAAAATATTCTAATATAATAGCTCAATGGTTCATCTTCATTTCTATTCCATGTAATGTTCTTCCTCTGTGTGCCTGTGTCCTGTCCTCAGAGGGTTTAAGCCCAGAGACCAAACAACTCCTGTCTTCCTCCTCTAAGAAGAAAGGAAAGGGCGGGGCAAAAGGGGAGCCGGTCAAAGAGGAGGAGCCAAAGACAGACTCTCAACCTATCAGCATCCATCTCACTTTCAAAAGATATGTCTTTGACCCCCATAAGAAAATGGTCCAGTCCTGATCTATAGAGCACAGGGCCATAGGATTAAACCACTGTACACAGTGCTGGGTAAGAGAGAAGGGGGATAACTGTATGAACACATCTCCCAATCAGAAAGACATGGAGCTGTAGTTTGAATGTTCTGTTTAGTGTTGAGATGCCTAAGCACAGAAATTGTGTTTCTTTGAGAGCCCAGTTATAGTTGAGGTCATAGCAAAAAAAATATTACACACAACATTTTGTCAAACTTAGAAATTGAGTCAAATTTCTAATGTGTTAAATTTCCATAGAATATCGTGACTTTAGATACAGTTCTGTTCAATATCTTTGATCCTGACCTGCTCTTTTCTTCCACCCTGTCCAATATTCCCCCCCCCCCCTCTCTCTCTCTCTCTCTCTCTTTAGTTATTTTTGTCTCTCTGCATTTCTTTATTTCAACTGTGCCTTCACTTGCGTGACCACATCAGAATGCATTGCCAAAGTAATCATCCATTTCCACTAATGTAACACCCGCTGAGTTTAGCGCTCTCCTTCCTCATCGTGCTCTCCATCTGGGGGTGAAAGGTCACTGTTCCCTGGGTTGGGTTTGGACACGTCCCTCCACTGCTCTCATGTGATTCCATTTTTATGTCTAAGTTTAATTACATTTTCTTTTGGCAAGACTCTGGCCAGGCTTTGTTTTACTCTGATTGCCAGCTGGAATGAGAGAAGTTACTCTAAGTTTCCAATTGAATAATGTAAGAGAGGCAAAATAAAGCAAATGGATTCTGAAAGTATTCTCTGGCTGTGTGTCTCTGTGTGCGTGTGTGTGTGTGTGTGTGTGTGTGTGTGCGCGCGCGCCTGTGTGTGTGTGCTTAAGGACGCACCATGTTAAGTGTTGTTTCTCCCAGCCAGTCATGAAGACGCTGCTGAGTGAGATGTGCAGTCACTAGTCTAGCTAGCTGAAAGCACGCTGGTGTAATATGACTGGACTTATTGTGCATCTTTTCTAGTAAACCACGCTAACGACATTTTCAGTCAAATGATCAAAGAATATCACCATATATTTGTGTATATGACTCTCGTATATTAGTGACAGTGAACAACATCTGGCTACATGTTCAGTTCACTGTCACAGCAGCAATGTTTAAGATCATTTAGACACTTTTTGTAACTAACCCTTTGGTACTTTTGGAAGTCGCTTTTGATAAAAGCATCTGCTAAATGCATAAATGTAAATGTACTTCACTTATCAAATAATGTTTTCATATTAAAATCGCTTTACATTACTAGCAGACAGTTTATCTGGTGGGGCCATGCCTACCCTACTGGTCAGGACTGAGAGGTGATAGTAGGGGACTTGGGGAGATGTAGCAGGTGATGTCAGCAGACAGTCCCCATGGATACTCTATCTAAGCAGGAATCTGTGGAAACCGGAGAGAGAGAAGAAGAGAGAAGGAGGAGGAGAGGACAGTGGGAGGATTGTTCTGCTGACTGACAGTCCTTTTAGCCTTATCTCCTCCAATTCCTCTTATAGAAAACGAGACTGAGGAAAAAACCTCTCTGTCTCTCCCCTTCGTCCTCTCTTCCTCCAATTTCTTTCCCAGGTCTATCCTGTCTTTACATTTCATCCAGTTTTTTTTATTTTTTATTATTGGCTGTTTTTTTCTGTCCATCACACGTTGGTTGGTTCTTCATGTGTGCTCCTGTTCTCCCACATTCCTCCAGGCAGACAAGACTCTCAGGCAGACACTCATGCTAATGAGTTTGTACAACTTACCATAAAATTGACAAAGGTTTGATAAAGACAGTTAGTTATGGATCTGTGTGATCTTAGCTGAATGTGTGTTCATTTGTTTTACATACATTTTGGGCCTTTTTGGTCAGAGATAGAAAATAGGAAGTAGAAACAGAGGGGAAGACATGCAGAAATGGTCCAAGCTGGACGCCGTTAATCCCCACGTGTTGAGACAACTTTACCTCATACAAAAATAAAGTGAAGCATTTTATTTTTACCGTCGGGCTGTCTCACATTCCCCACAGCGCTCTCACCCCCCCGACAGCACAAGGTTCAAGGCCTCAGTCCATATGATACGCGCTGTACCCTCTTAGCCATCGGTGGCACCCCTGCATTTCTGTACAAAAATCTGTGTTTGTAATTGTGTGTACAATTAGTGTTCTCAAGTAAGCTGTGCAGAGATAAGAACATGCTATGGGAACATTCAGAAAGGGTTTCGGCATCAGCATTTATTGAAAGATAAACAGGTACAGACAGATGGATAAAAGATGGAAAAGTCATCCTCGTTCATCAATCCTTTTTACTCTGCGGTGCCTGTCTCTGTCTTGATAAAGATCTTCCCGCGGTTCATTAAGACAGACAAGACTGTGTGGGCTCAGTCCTGTTCTCCCAATCTGCTCGGTAACATGCACGCTAATCCTGTTGCTAATGCTGTATGTGTGTTTGTGTGTCTCCTTGGAACCCTCTAGCAGACTCGGAGTAGGTTGTGGAGGGATTGTCTAATCCGGTTTCAGGGCCATGGCCTACCAAGGCAGAAGGAGGCAGACGGGGACCATGTGACCATGTGACTGAGTCTGCGGCTTGTTTCTCACCTCAGCTCAGGCCCTCCTCTCTCCCTGACACAGACAGCAGGTGGAGAGGTACCACTCCAAACAGGAGAACTATCGCATCCACATGGTCACATGACCTGCTGGAGCCTAAGGTCTATGAGCTGTACGAAGGGGTCTGTGCTGCAGACACAGTCCTATCCTGTGTCTTAAAACAAGGGATCCCGTAGTGTTTCCCGTGTCTGCTTCCTATTTCTGATAAGAGATGTAGGACATGTTCTTATCCATCATGTCAATGACCCTGTTGTCCCAGGACAGTCTTAGAGCCAAGACTCCACCTCAGAGCACCCACATATACAGATGAGAGAAGGGGCGGTGAGACACAAAACATGTATGATAGAAGAGGTAACAAGAAAGAGATGGATGGCTTGGGGGGCTGGGTAAGAAGGTAATTGACAGGGGAAGAGAGAGAGGAAAAAGTGGTGAGCCAGAGTAAAGGAAGATTAAAAATACTAATTAACAGGTGTTTGACTGATAAAAACACACATCGTAAATTAACAGCAGTTAAACCAGTGGGCATGTGGTTCGTTTGGCGACCAACGTTTTTTAATAATTTCCTTCTCCTCTCTCTCTCTCTCTCTTTCTCTCTCTCTCTCTCTCTCTCTCTCTCTCTCTCTCTCTCTCTCTGTCTAATTTGCATTATTTCAACCGTGATCAAGCTTTTTTTCCTTCATTTTGTTTTCAAAGTGTATTTTCTACACTACCCATGTAGAGTAATCTGTTTTTTTAGGATGTAGATTTGATTTGTCACACTGCTACTGCTTGTCATTGTTTATCCATTGTCTACCAGTCTAAATCCCTGTGATTAAGGGATCAATATACCAGTGCTTGTTGGGGAAAAAAAAAATATTAAAATCAGTTTTTATTGAGAAGAAATCTGTTCTGCACAGTGCAGATGGATCCACCTTATATCCTCCTCCTCTCTCTCGCTTCTCACCTCCAAATGCAATTAAGTACTGTATGATTAAAATGGACATTCTTTAATTATTGCTGTCCACACCCCATTCAGACCATTTCCTGTACTCGCTATCTCTCATCCCTCTATCAGCTGCTGTTTGTCCCAGCTTTTCTGAATATACTGCTTTGTGATTGTAATGAATGTGATTTAAAGTAACATTTATGGCCAACTGATCAATTAGAATTGTTAACCACACCACACCAGCCAAAAATGTGTACTAGATTAAACTGTACATCGTTTCTCTTGTAAAAACGTCTATGTGTGTTAGATATTAGATAGGGTCTTTAATGCCAGACTGAAAAATCTTATCAGCTTATTTATGACTCTTAAAAGTTGAGCTACAGTACCAAAGCATGTAAAAAAAAAAAAAAATTAATATGAAAGAAACTCATTAGCTGATCCCTCAGCAAAAATGTTGCAAGGCAAAAAGCCAAACACCCTTATGAAAGAAAAGCAATTGACCCTTCAAGGCCACCATTGTTCTCCCATCACAGCCAGCTTGTTTGCATATCTATTCCTGTCTCATTACTCACACAGAGAAAAACATTCATGCAAATTAGTGCTGGCACTTTAATAAAGCAATGTATTGATATACTGTTTCCATATCCCTGACACACACACACACCACATACACACACATCAACCTCCACCCAAAGGTCCAGTATTGTGTGACTGCCTTCTGTGTGTTTACCAGCCCTGTCATTCCCTCATCTCCCCCTTCCACCTCCATGTCACTGGTGGCTGATGGCTAAAGAATAACGGCCAATCATTACAGCTGAACACAGCACAGGCATTGGGGTCAGAGGCCAGGAGCGGCGACACCTTGAGAAATGCCAGGCAGCGTTCAGTGATTCCCGTAGCTGTGCCGTGCCGTGTCCTCCTGTCCATCACAGACCCCCAACACTGCCCCCTGGCTGGGGGAGGCCAGCGGGGAGGGGGTTACACACACTGAGAACGTCCCGTGGCCTGCAGCTGTGAGGCCGAGATTGGCTCTCCTGTGAAAGGCTGGTGTGGTGTGGATGACAAGGCAGTTCTAAGAGGTTGAGTTATGAGGATGAAAGAAGGACGAGATGAGAGTAGCTTTGTCCCCCTCTTTCTTTAATTGTCTTCCTTCATTCTGACCCCCCCCCCCACCCTTACCACCACCCCAACACCATCACCACCATCACCACCACCCCCACCATCACCACCACCCCAACACCATCATCACCACCCCCACCATCACCACCACCCCCACCATCACCACCACCCCAACACCATCACCACCACCCCAACACCATCACCACCACCCCCACCATCACCACCACCCCCACCATCACCCCAACACCATCACCATCACCACCACCCCAACACCATCACCACTACCCCCACCATCACCACCACCCCCACCATCACCACCACCCCAACACCATCACCACCACCCCAACACCATCACCACCACCCCCACCATCACCACCACCCCCATCATCACCACCACCCCTACCATCACCACCACCCCAACACCATCACCACCACCCCCATCATCACCACCACCCCCACCATCACCACCACCCCCATCATCACCACCACCCCCACCATCACCACCACCCCAACACCATCACCACCACCCCCACCATCACCACCACCCCCATCATCACCACCACCCCCACCATCACCACCACCCCCACCATCACCACCACCCCAACACCATCACCACCACCCCCACCATCACCACCATCCCAACACCATCACAACCACCCCAACACCATCACCATCACCACCACCCCAACACCATCACCACCACCACCCCAACACCATCACCACCACCCCAACACCATCACCACCACCCCCACCATCACCACCACCCCAACACCATCACCACCATCACCACCATCACCACCACCCCAACACCATCACCACCACCCCAACACCATCACCACCACCCCCATCATCACCACCACCCCCACCATCACCACCACCCCCCACAACCCCCACCCCCAACTCCCCACTTTGAAAGCTCACCCCGAGCACACACCTTCAAACACAATCTCCCTCTCCTAACTCTGCCCATCTACTACACAGTCCATGTGCTTGGAGACTAGCACTGCCACTCAGTTGCTCAGTTCACTTTTGCTCTGCAGACTTAATGATGTGTTTGTGTGTGTTTCTCTTTGTGAATAAGTACCTTGTTCTAGTTTTCCTAAATCCATGACCATGATTATCCTGATTCTCCTCTTTCCCCTCCCTTACTCCCTGTATCTGTCTGTATCAGTTCTCTTTGTCCTCCTGTCAACTGGGCTTATCTCCCCCCTGCTCCCCCATGTATTCTTATGATCAGACTGGTTGTACTGGGTGATTAGTAAAACAATATATCTGTGGGCCAGAGACAGAGCCCTATAGACAGACGTGGTGTTCATTTGCTATAGGCATGATACACTCTGTCACCCCTGGAAAAACTAGATTCTGTTCACGGAAGACCAACCAAAGTGATGAGGAGAGAGGAAAAGGGAGGTGGATGGAGAATGCTTGAAAAGACAGATGAAGGGAGAGCAATGGCCTGGAATGGATAGAAGAGACGAAAAAACAGATCTAAAAAAAGTTTCTGAAAGTATTCAGGACATTCCTAGGTGACACAGCTCTTGATCAGTGCTCTGACCATCGTAGAGACAAGTGTTTTTTCTCCCCATCTGGTTCATGTTGTATTACACTAGAACCATTTAACCCCTTCACACGTGTGCTCTCTCATCAGAACATGGCATGTTCAACTTCACACAAGTGTGTCATCATGACTAATGTCTTGGTGTTTTGTGTGGGTCATGGACTTACAATGTGTGGGCGCTACTGTCCTAAAAACTAGAGGGCACAGGAAGGGGCATTGCGGCTTCAAGACTCTGACCACCCTAACATGCTGCTGGCTCCGTGTCAACTTAGATCAGAGAGCAACAGACCACTGTGACACCATGGTGACATCATGCCTCTAGCCTGCCATTGTAACAGCACACTGTTCTGTTACTTGTTCTTTGTGCTGGCTCTCTCATTCTTTCTCTCTCCCTCTCTTTTTTCCTCTCTCTCTCCCTCTCCCTTCCTCTCTGTCTTCCCTTCTCTTTCTCTCTGTCTCTATCTACTTGTCTTTCTGTATGTCTCTCTCTTGCACTCTTGAAATTAATACCACATCATATTTAACTCATTGAATGTGTGTGTGTGTTTGTGTGAACTTGGCCATGTTGAAACATCAGAGACAGGGTCAGAGACAGAGTGGACGGAGCGTTTTCTTTGTAGCTCTTTCTAAGACAGGCCCTCCAGGCCTTCTGTTTTGAGCTGCCTGGCTGTGGAGAGAGGGGTGGGTGGGGATCAGGATACTATCACTACTGCTTTAGGATGTCAAAGACTGTGACAGCTCACCTTGATTTCTGGATAACCCACAGCAGGCAAACTGTCTACATATAGACGGGGAAGTTGAGGATTGTGTTGCAAACAGATTTATTTTGCGTTTTCTCAAAGTGAGATTTGCTAGTGGACCATTTGCCATGGAAATCCTGCTCCAATGTGTTCCATACCATTATGTGCACGATAATATTTTGCTAATGCAATGAATCATTGATTACACATAGATGTCTTTAAGACGTAAAATGCCAGCTATTTGCTTTGTGCTTTGGACAGCTGTATATTTGGCAATGTGTTCTGTGCATGTATATCTAGGTGTCGTGTAAGCAGTGTTACAGTAACAGCCCTGGGTCATCAGTTGGTGTGTCACGGTTGATACAGTACTGTAAGGTTATCAGATCTGCACAATGGAGGATATTTATTGGGCTACAAAGCACACGCTGTGTTTACTGCTATATCACACACTGTATACAGAGTTAATCCCTGCCTGACAGTCTGGGACCCTGGGGTTCTGATGGGCCAGGGGGGTCAGAAGGCCTGGGCTGGGCTGGGCCAGGCTGGGAACCCAAACATGGCTCTGGTTCTTTCTGTGAACCGTGTGAGAGGGTGAGGGGCTGTCAGGTCGGTCTAAACAGAGCTTGGTGACGGAGGCTTTTAGAAGAGGCCGGTGACTGACAGCGGTTTGGAGGAGAGGTGACACAGCGGCCTGGATGCTGCTGTTTATGTATGTACACTGGCCCTCCTAAACTGGGATTATGAAAACAGTGGCTCCCTGCCGATCTGATAGTGCTGTGGGGATGGGATCAGAGACCGCTCTACTGAGAGTCAGAGAGAGAGGGAAAGAGGGAGAGAGGGAGGGAGGGAGGGAGGGAGGGAGGGAGGGAGGGAGGGAGGGAGGGAGGGAGGGAGGGAGGGAGGGAGGGAGGGAGGGAGGGAGGGAGGGAGGGAGGGAGGGAGGGAGGGAGGGAGGGAGGGAGGGAGGGAGGGAGAGAGGGAGGGAGGGAGGGAGATAGAGAGGGAGGGAGATAGGGAGGGAGGGAGATAGGGAGGGAGGGAGGGAGGGAGGGAGGGAGGGAGGGAGGGAGGGAGGGAGGGAGGGAGGGAGGGAGGGAGGGAGGGAGGGAGGGAGGGAGGGAGGGAGGGAGGGAGGGAGGGAGGGAGGGAGGGAGGGAGGGAGGGAGGGAGGGAGGGAGGGAGGGAGGGAGGGAGGGAGGGAGGGAGGGGAAAAACAGAGAGAGAAGGTTGAAGACAGAGAGAGTAATGAACAGTGAGAGAGGAGATGGCAAAAGCACAAGAAAAGTGAAACCAGATAACAAACAAGTCAAACCTAGCCAGGACCACTAAAGCTCTGTCCATCCATCTCTCTCTTACACCCATCCCTCTATCTCCACCAGGACAGCTAGTCACTTCAGTCACAGTCCCTATCTCTTTCATTCTCAGCCAAGTTCAACTCTTTCACAGAAGTAGAGAAGTTCTTTGTCTCTAATCCTCTTCTGACTAATTTGATTTCTTCCCTCTGTCTTGCCCCTACAGTTGTCTCCTCTTCTTAATTAGGTAATTTCCCCCTGGTTACACAGAGATTGGGAACATTGACTAGCATGAGGCACTGCCCCAAATCAACTATATCTATTGCTTACCAATATCTCAACCCCTTAACCCCTCTCCCCGCCTTCTCTGTCCTAGTTTTCTAGCATTCCAAAAGTCATAGTTACGCTGATACCCTTCCACACACACACACACACACACACACATTCCCCCTGTGCTTTGGCCCACTGGCAGTCATGGTTCGGTTTTCTTTGAAGTTGTACATGTAGAAGGAAGATTCTGTGGCTATTGTGCACTGTTCAGCCCATGGAGTCAGTACATTATGAGCGTGAATGCAAATCTTTACTGAAATTGTGTGCATGTGCAGGCATGTGCACGTATGTGTTTACTCAAACTATATGTCCACATACAGAAGCCATCAACCTTTTCCTTTTGCTTTTCTGTTGTGAAACTATGTTAAATTAGAGAAAGTCTGGTTATAGGTAAAGGAAAAGTGAAGACTTTTCATGCACTTCTAGAGCTTGTTTGAAATGTTTCTAATTGTTTTCTGCAGCTTTTATTTATGTCTCTAATACGATGAATCCCCCTGAAGCTGCTCACTCACTGAGAGACAGTTTACTGTCTTTGATTTGGAATCCTTTGGCTTTTTTCTCCCAGCGTTAATTAACCTTCAATAAGAAAAATTAGCGGGGAGGCGTAGAGCCCACACTTTGATGGGCACACACAGACACAGACGCATGTTGAGAAGTGTTTTCTCTGTTTTCCATCTGAGATATCCCTCCCTGCTGTTTTTGTTGTTTTTCTGTCTGTGAACTTACTTCTCTCCAAACCGAGTGGTCCTCTGTCTCTTCAGAAACATACATTTTCAAAAAACGATTTCTCTCTTTCTATCTCCTTTTTATTCACAAATGTCTAATTCCATTCTGTCTTGCATGGCAGCATTTACAGATTCTTTGAACTTCTGTCAGAACAAAAGCAACACAACAGGTTCAAAGACAACTAATATCTGCTCTCTGCTCGTAACAATTAATCCCTATGTCTTTAACTTTCTCTACTCACTCCCCGTCTCTCTCTTCCTCCTCTCTGGCTCTCATGCTTGCTCTCTGTGTCTTTGTCTTTTTGCTACAGTATGTGTCATCATCTCATGTTTTTTTATACACGGCCCTTTGTATGGTTAAGCGCTCCATCGTTTTGATACAGGCTCTCATTAGTTGTTCAGTTTAATTAAAAAAGCTCATTCATATGAAAATGGGAGACTGATAGTGATTTCCTTCCCTAGCAACAATCATCTACCTCTTACAGCAACTTTTAATTAGAATCCCACTTGATTGACATTGGGCTTCCTAGCTCTCTGTGGACACACAGTGTGATTTCTACAGTAGAACAGCCCCCACCGCCCCACCCCCTTGCACACACACACACACACACACACACACACACAGTTAAAGACATGGTGGATGATTGCTGCAGATGGCTGCAAGGCTGTAACCAGTCTACCACTGGTTGTCATTGTGAGGCAGGGTGAGGGAGAGAGGGAAAATAGACCCTGAATGATCCATCTGCAGTAGCACCATCCTGTATTTAACGTCAGAATCATCTCCCTTTACATCTATCTTGTTCCCTCGCTCTCTCTCCATCTCCTCCCTTTCTCCCTCGCTCGCTCGCTCGCTCACTCCTCATCAGTTTTCTAAGCGTGCCCAGTGTTGTCAATGCTCTGATAGGTTCATTCAGCCAGTGTTTACCTTGCTGAAAAGATTCCCATCATTCTTGTTTCTGCTGCCTGTTTTTCTTCTCCTTTCTTTTCCCCGTTCCTTTGCTTAGTTGCTGCATCCTAATCAGGTGTGTGTACACAGCTTCATTGCATGGAGCCAAACCAAGGGAGTTCACACAACAGAAAAGGAGTGTGTGTGTGTATATGTGTGCATCTGTGTGACATTGAGAGGCAACAGTGACTGATGATGTCGTAGAACAAATATATCTCATTCTCCTCCTTTTACATATCTGGGGTACTTTTTATCTGTCCTTATAAAGGATCACACCTGCCTCTGCACAAGAAGGAGCAAATACATTGGACTCTACTTTTTAGTTCTTTCTGCTGTTGGCTTTATTTAAAAGTCAAACAAAATTGGGGTTAGTAGCCTTCAACATGAGTTAACTGACAGTCAGTGGGACAAAGGGTGAAGAGTTTTTTTCTATCCTTTTTTACAAATGTTTTATTTTAATTTGTATATTTGAATTCACTGTAACCTTGATCAAAAGCTTCTAAACCTATTTTACTTGGAGGGGTAGGGGGTAAAAGGTTCCTTTCTCCTCTAGTGGAGCCAAGAGCTTCAGGGTAGTGTCCCACCGAAATGACCCATTAGAATTTAGGATTTATTTATTTCTTTGCTTTCCTCTTCCTTCTCAGATGTGGGGATGGAGACAGGGAGACAGGGGGTTGGGACGGCTGGCTGAAGTTTGGGAATGATTTAGGAGACATGCCAGGTAGCCCTCCTTGGCAGACGAGGAATATTGCCAAATTCTTTCCCATTAGCATGTCTTCATTATTAAATCAGGAATATTTGGGGACAGGAGGACAAGAGAAGGATGAGGGGGCGTTGGCATGTCTTTAATATTTCCAATGAATCCTGTCCGCTCACACGCGCAAACACTAGGTAAACATTTGATCCCTGTGATGATTCCAACTCCCGCTCTGCTCTCCTGAATCTCCAAATCTTTTTTTTATAGCTTTCATTAGAGATGCTAGGGAACAGCCGCTCACCCAAACATGAACTTCCACGCCCCAGTGCGGAGCAGATAGTATGGCGATAGCATGGCAAGCAGAGGGAGGCGTTTGAAGTTACGGATGAGGTGTTGTTTTATCAGGTTGTGCTGGACACTGGGCCTTTGATGTAAGGGATGAGCCAGACAGGAAGGAGGTGAGGGGAGGGATGATGGTGATGAAGATGTGGGGTGATGAAGACCATATGACATGCCTGCCTGCAGATGAGCACAGTCTCACCTAAGCATAAACTATCCCCACAACAACAACAACAACATCAAACAACCCTCACACAAAGCTGCCATTGTGTGATTGGTAGATAAGGATAAGGAGCGAAGCTGGGAATAAGGACCGCTTCAGCTCTGAGGACGCCACAGAGAGTAGGGTGTGGATACTTTGTGACGGCACAGTGCTTTGGCATGCCTTGTTGACATTGTTTTTACATTTTCCTATGTACTACACCTACTAGCCTACTTTATGGCGCACAGCTACAATCTTTGTTCCACACTCTTACGGTATTTAAGATCTAGACAAACAGGAATAGTTGAAAGAAATGCCAGAGGAACACTCGAGGAACTATAAAGAAGGATTTAACCTGGATCTGGTCTCATGCTCTACTCTGTCTTTTCTTCCATTTCCTTCTCACTCTGTATTAATCTACATAATTCCAATGTTTATTTAATAAAAGGTGCAGTTGATTTAAGGCCTCGTCGAGCAGCGTGAGGAGTGGACGGCGACAGGAGAGATTCATCTGGAAAGGGTTAGCTGGTCGCCCGCTCATCTGGATGTAGTTTTGATTTATGGAATACACATTTTGGTTCACTCGTTCATTTTCTGCCTTTGCTAATTCTTTCTTTCCTCTTCATCTTAATGAAGCGAAACTGTTTTCAAACACGAACACGGCTTCTCTTTTCCTGTGCCTCTCATCTCGGTCCCGTGCACCGCCAATGGCAGTCTGGTGCCTTTATCCTTCTCTTCCGCTTTCCCCCCTGCTCATACTCCTCCCATTCCTCCTCCACCTTCTACCCTCTCACTGACCAATCTCCATTTCCATTTCAATTTATTTTCCTGGCACTCTTCGCCTGCCTGACTGTGTTTGTTTTTCTCTGCTCTGCCTCTGACTGCTTGTCCATTAAGATTTGTTCTAACTGCAAAATGTGTCTCGCACCCTCTGTGCGTAGTGAGGGAAGATGAAAGGATTTACCACTGGCATGTGTAAATCAGTGGATCAAGTCTCACCTTATTTGACCTTTTTAATATGTTGCATTATTATTTAATACATGGCCAAGCAGTCACACTGAAACATAAATTATTCCGTCTCTCTATATCATGAAGGTCGTAGAGCTCATTTTTATAGCGAACACAGAGAATACAGACATACAGTGAGAAACACAAGCTGGTACACAGAGAAGAAGGTGGACATTGTTTAGTCATACTGGTCCTGACAGCTAAGCAGGTCTTAGCAGTCTAAGCACAGGACGTGGGGAATACACACTGGGTAAAAGGAGATATACCCACATGAGTGCAATACAAAATCCATCATCATATTGTATATGTAGTTATGTGCAGATAACAATGGAAATAATATTTGAAGATATTACTTCTGTAACATTGGGAAAGACTAGATTCCAACCATTTTGTGTTAACATATGGTAACACATCGAAGGTTGAGTGGTGTGTGTGTTAAAGCGAGAAAACAATCGTGTGTGTAAGTTTGATAGTTAAAACATGTAAAATGAGGCCAGATTAGACAGACGGACCCTTGGAGTTCTCTGGCCTAGTGGCCCCCCAGCCCCCCTGTGGCCCCTCTGTGGCCCCCAAGTCCCCCTGTGGCCCCCAAGTCCCCCTGGGACCCCCCAGTCCCCCTGTGGCCCCCCAGCCCCCCTGTGGCCCCTCTGTGGCCCCCAAGTCCCCCTGGGACCCCCCTGTGGCCCCCCTGTGGCCCCCCAGCCCCCCTGTGGCCCCTCTGTGGCCCCCCAGTCCCCCTGTGGCCCCCCAGCCCCCCTGTGGCCCCCCAGCCCCCCTGTGGCCCCTCTGTGGCCCCCCAGCCCCCCTGTGGCCCCCCAGCCCCCCTGTGGCCCCCCAGCCCCCCTGTGGCCCCCCAGCCCCCCTGTGGCCCCCCAGGGTCTCTGGCCCAGGATTGGTAGAGAGGCTCGCCTGGTGGGCCCTGTCATCCCATGGTGCTTTGCCCCTGTCTTCCTGGATGGAGGGATGAAAAGAGCATGCGTGCCATTCACTGTGAGAGACGAGTCTGAATAGGAAACAGATCTTATTCTCCCATTGTATTAGTCAACTGCTTTCTCTCTCTCTTTCTCTCTTGTTCTTTATTTCTCATTCTCTCTCTTTCTCTGTCACATGCTCTGTCTTTCCATGCCTTTTACTATCCCCCTTATTGCCCCAATCTTTCTCTTTCGTCTCGCATGTGCCTTTCTCTCTCTCTCTCTCTCTCTCTCTCTCTCTCTCTCTCTCTCTCTCTCTCTCTCTCTCTCTCTCCTTCTCTCTGTCTCTCTTTCTCTCTCCCTGTTCTCTCTTTCTCTCTCTCTGGCTTGATGAGCTGTGGTTCATACTGGTTGGAATGCTCTGGCCCTAGTCTTTGTTCTGAGTTCCGTTCCTGTGTTCCATTGCTGTGTAGCGTGACTGCTGCTTTCCCCGTAGGCTTCTGTCTTTCCTGTTCCCTCTGTATAAATATGAATGAATTGCCACAGTTCAGCAAAGTGCAGTTTCATTAATTAGAACATGTTGAAGAAGGAATGGCACTTTCACTTTGGTCAATCTAACCAGGCTTATGAAAACACCACAGGCGAAAGCGCTCACAAGCACACATTAGTGTGTGATGAACAGGACATGCAGCATACACACACACACACACACACACACACAGGGACTGCACATGTACAAAGACATGTATGATCACACTCTGATACTTTGATCTGTCCATTTCTACTGGCCCTGAACTCCCTCGCCCGCTCTCCTCCAGCCCAGATCGGGCTCATTACCGTGGGCAGACTAAGCTGTATTGCCCCTGAGATAACTCCCACCTGGAGGTGCAGGCTTTGAACCGCCTTGATTAGGCCTGCTGCAGAGATAAGAGAACCATTAGCCATGCCTGATCATTTCATGGCTACTGCAACAATAAGACAGGCTGCTCACTGACGTTAACACAAACCCCATTAAATTGACAAAGATGTGGGTTTAAGTATTTGTGCACGTAACACTGTGTGTGTGTGCGCATTTCGGGGGTAGTTAGTTAATACTGTAGCTAACAGCAATAATGTTCAGTATCTATTACTGCAAAGAGCATGTTAGAGAGGGGGAAAGAAGAGAGGGAAAAAGAATGACACCGGTAAACAGAGGAGAAGAGATCAATACACACATACAGAATGGAGGATTGATTCAGGCTCCTAGATCGTTGAGATTAGATGAGGGGTATGGAGTCTTATTCATGTGACCTTAGCAGTGTCAGACTGAACGAATGGTTACCCAGTCAAACCCTACAACCTTGTGCATGACAAAAGCAGGGAGATGGCATTTATGCTCATGCAGGATGTGTTTAGCCTTTGTGTTTTGGTACACATAGATAAACATTTTATGGGGTTAGATTGCACAAATTCACAACGCCTACCCCCAAGGTGTTCTGAAGGACATACCCTGTCACACAGATTTTGACATGAGAAGGTTATTATGTCATTAACAGTAGACACGGGTTCCAAATGATGATCTACAGTTCTTGACAATGATGATCATAGGATGTCGTAGACACTGTAACCTTTTTGTGACTCTCTAAGCAAGAGTTTCTCAGCTTCCCAAAAATAATCGTGGATGAGACAGACCATTGTTCTCCAGTTAGAGGTGTGTCAATGAAGGACAGAGAAGGCCTTGGGCTCCCCAGGGAACACCGGAGGGCCCAGTCCAGACCCAAGCCATGTTAAGCAAATGTAGGCAAATGTGGAAAGAACACAGTGTGAGTCCCTCAGATGAGTATAGGGGCTTATCTGTCTCTGTCCATACACTCTAAACCTGTGAGACGGCTGGGCCCATATCATTACCTCCAACAGATTCACTTCCCCTTTTTTCCGCCCCTCTCCGAAGCCTCCATCTTCAGACCTGGTCTGTCTTTCACCCTATGCTCACGCAGTCCAGAAGTGACTTTACCCGTCTCCTCACATCTGCTCTACTCTCTGGCTCTGGCCTGGCTCTGCACTCAGTCAGGAAACTTCATGCCTGTCGGGACAGTGCGTTGATTGGCAGGTGAGGCTGGTCTCACTGTGCCAGAGCTTCTACAGTAAACAACACTCAAAGCTAGAATTAGCCTAATCAAGACCCGCTCTCACACACACAATGTTAGTATGCGGATGGCCATTTTAAATTAGATGAATAAATTTGGAAGCTTAATTATATTTGCTGCTTTGAGCTATTGTTGTCCTCTATGGGAAATGGGGGGTGGGGATGGAAGAGAGGAGAGTATGATTCCCTAGAAGACAAATATATACATGTTCATCATTTAAAAACATCTCTCTCTCTCTCTCTCTCTCTCTCTCTCTCTCTCTCTCTCCCTCTCTCTCTCTCTCTCTCTCTCTCCCTCTATCCATTTCTTTCTCTCTCTCTCTAGACATAACTTTCTGTTCCCGTTTCCTACACATGGATATAATCCAAACAAAACAAACCCAATTAACCTCATTTAATTGACCTCCCTACAGTTAGCCTAACTTCTCTAGTACCCAAACCAGCACATGCCCGCACATATGCACACACACATATAGAAATCCTTCTCTGGTAATTCATATTCTTTATCATCTAAACAAGTCTACTTTAGATGCCACTCGTGCTCCCTCTTTAATAATGCCCTCCAGACGGCAATCTAATTAAGATTAGAAATACATCTAATCACCCTCCCCCTTCCTCCCCAAAATAAGGGCCAGTCTGATGGGAGGGATCGGGTTGTTCAACAGCATTGCTAGTCATCCAGTCATTCCAGTTGAAGTCCCACACATGGTGTTTTAAGTATCATTTAGTTCGTTCACACTGACCCTCCTTCCTCCGCCCTTCTCTTCCTGCTGTACTTGCCAGGTCATGTTCTGTGGTCTGAGTGTTTGATTGAGGCCTCTCTCTCCTGTCTGGGAGAGGAGAGGTGGGCTCCGCTGGGATGGAGGGCCAGGCCGCAGTGGGACCACACTTCCCTGGGTTGGGAAACAATTACTGCTGCCCCCCCCTCTCTCTCCTCTCTGCCCCCCCCCCTCTCTCCTCTGTGCCCCCTCTCTCCTTTGTGCCCCCCCCCTCTCCTCTCCGCCCCCCCCCCCCTCTCTCCTCTCTGCTCTCCTCCACTTTTTGGGTTTAGTCTTCTCCCCATCACTCCCCCCCCCCTCTCTCTCCCTCAGTCTCTTTCTCCAGTCCTGGGGCACTACACCACTCAATTTATTTATGTATCAAGAGACGGAAATGGAGTCCCACCCAGGGAGGAGGGGTCAGTGGAAGGTGAAATGTGTGTGTGTGAGAGAGAAACAAAGAGAGATCGAGAGATAGAGAGACAGAGAGAAACAGAAAGAGAAAGAGGCCATGTTTGTTAAGTGTTGAAAGCACTGCATGACTTGTAATGTGCATGTCAAACAGCATTACAATGTGTATTGTCCTGTACGTGCACTGTACTGTATGTGTCTGGAGGTTGTAATTAAGCTGGTTGGAGTGTGGAGGGTAAACATTCAATGTGTGGATCAGGTCTTCATAATACCTTCAAAGAACAAAGGCTTTGCCGTAACAGAATAGAAGAAGTCTGTGTCAATCGCCAGCGTGTCTGCTACTTCCAATCCTGCCACTGACTCTAAGATGGATCCATCTGTGTTGTTAGTTCTGGATGTACTGACAAACACCCAGATTTCCCTCCATGCACACCCAGATCCCCATTCCCCTGGTATACATGCTGCTCTGATCGCTAAGATGACATTAACCCCTTTATTTTCTACTGCCCTGAACATTAAATTGCCCAAATGTGATGATCTCCAATACTTAATTGGCTTCAGAAAGAAAATTACTCAGGAAACCACAGTACCGAAAAATTTAAAAAGACAGAACAAAAATAAATGGATGAAGGCTTTTTATTCGATGAGACTTGTGACTGCGTCCTGGCTCCTTCCTGTATCTGACCCCAGTTTGACCCCTGACAACCCCTCACAGAGGAGTCAAGGGCTCTATTCTCTCTACTCTATTCAGGGGCTGAGAGTTGAGGTTCAGAGAGGCAGCATTCCTCTGCTGCTAGCCCCAGTGCTAACCCTATCTCCAGCATCATGGGAGGGCAGCCGCACTGATATAATTGCAGCCTGTGATCACTCGCTGGCCTAAACCCTCTCATTTTTCTCCAAGACAAAGTTCAAGTCCCTTGAAATCCACTCTTCCAACACCCTTCTCTCCCTAACAACCTCGTCCCCTATTATCACCCTTTACCCCATGCACACACACACATGCACACACACACACACACACACAATCTATCCTCCATGCAGCCTCACATCCAAGTCATAAACGACTTCTCCCTGTACACTCCTCCCTCTTTATGCTAAGTCCGCCACATGAGTTCTAACTTGCGAATGGCATCAACTCAATTAGAACTTTCTCTTTTCCCACTCAGACTCAATATTGCATCCTTCCCTGAAGATGTAACTCTCTCCACCATTCTGTTCAACTTCACCCCCACCCCACACATCTGCAAACACACACGTCTGTTACAGGTCAATGGCGTCAGTTTTTAGGAAAATCTGTAGCACATTCATGACATGATATCATTGAATGGTTGATGCTGGGCTACAACCCTTCAAGCGGTAGCTTGGCATCACCACTGACATGCTGCACCAGCCCTGTGCCCAGCTGGTACCAAGCCGCCGGGGAGAGAATGTGGCCTAAAAAGTCATTTTTATAAATCAGAGGTCGATGATGCAGTAATGACTCAGCAGTATTCTTTCAACGCTGTTATGTGGCTTTGATTTAGGAGTAAACACACACCCAAGCTTGAGTTCTACTGTTACCAGGAAGTTACCAGGTCAAGTGTGCTCTTCAGCAGAGTGACAGTTACTGTGTGTGTGTGTGTGTGTGTGTACTGTGTGTGTGTGTGTGTCCCTTCTGTGGTCATAGACATCTTTAACTATCATTTGCATGTGTGACTGTGTGTCCATGCAAATTTTTGGAGCATTTGTTTACTGGTTGTTGTGTGTTTAACGGTATTGTATGTATGTGTGTGTGCCACATGCTATACAATAAGCAATGATGTGTACTTTCTATGATGTATATATGGGTGTGCGCCTCGTAAATGTGTGTGTGTATTACCCTCCTGATCTGCGTTTGCATGTGGTTTGTGTTGGTTAGGAACCAGCCTGTGCTCATTTCTACAGATCCTTAACTCACCTGCAGGCTCTGCTCCTTATCACTCCCCTTCTCTGATTGGCTCTTATCGGCCCTCTGAGCTCCGATTGGCCATTATCTGCCAGCCCTGCTCTGATTGGGGGTCATAAAGCAGGCCTGTAATGGAGCGTGAATGCCCTGATAACACACTGATAGCAGGGCTTGACTCTGATAACACACACATCCTCGTCCTGCTCACTCTGATCCTCCTCGTACGACCACAAACACCCCCTCTCCTCTCCTGCCTGCTAATCCCTTCCTCTTCAACTATGCTCGTCGAGAAATGTCTATACAGTGAATTGAAAGCTTTGCCGTTTTTAAACCAGCCACACTTGCAGAACTTAATGTTTCCAGTTACAGTATTTGATGTACCTCTGGGGGGCAGTAGTGGACTACAGTGCTTGATCATGTGTATGTGTGAGCATTTGTGTGTCTCTCTGAAGAGAAAGACATAGACAGGGGGATTTAGTAGATTTATTGCAAAGGGTGGGCCATTTTCCTCTCCTTTACTGCACAGAGAAAAAGGGAGGAGGAGAGAGAAGGGAAAGAAGAAAAGACATACAAAGGTTAATGTATTTTTAGTGTGTATCTCATACTGCGGAAAAGAAGACCATCTTTCCCCTTCAGTCCTCCCTCTTTTTCTCTCTCTTTGTCCTTCTCTCTATCCCATTCTCTCTCCATTTTCCTCTCTCCCTCTTCTCCCCATGTGACTCTATATTTCCCCATCTTCATCGTCTGCATCTGAGCACATCCCACACTCAGTCCCACAGGGTCAGCCTCCATGTCACTGTGCTGTACATGATGGTCCTTGGCCTTACCCTGGGCCTGTGTTGTCACCATCTTGTGCCATGACAGTTGTTCAAATGCCATCCACTGAAGACACTTTTGACAAATGTTGTCTCAAATTCAACTCAGAAAGCAGATAGATACATAGCAGGCAAACAGGCACACAGGTTTTGTGCATTAACATTTTGAACACTCACACAACTTTTTTTTGCTATGACATTGAATAATACAGTATCTAGCATTATAGTAAAGAGATAAAGTATAATCACCAAAATTAAGTCAAATGCCCATGGTAGCCAGATCAGTGTGCGAAGAAGAAGACGACTTTTCCATGAGTCCAGAACTTGACTGTGTTTTCCCTTCATAGCTGTCTCAGGCCTGTGGTTCTCTGGGCTATATCAGACATATCCAGATCTCAATTATCATTCCTAATGAGGGGATGACTCCAGAGGAATCCCCTCTCCATCTGCAACCTTCAAAGAACCTTCAGAGAACATCTGAGAGTCTTTATCGGAGTAAAGTTTCTCCTTAATTTGAATAATTCTCTAAATCGCCCAGAGGGAGATATGAGAGTGAGGAGTGAAGTCCTAAAGTCCTAAAGTGAGATGTGAGAGCAGAATGGAGGAAGAGCTGGCCCTCTGATCAGTTAGTCTCTCAATTCACTTCTCTTCCTGTCTCTCTCTGTACTACTAACTCATGCAGACTATACATGCACTCTCTCAATCTCTCAAGAGCAGAAGCACACATACAGCCTGGGAGTGTGATAGCCATCAGTCAGAATAATATTCAGCTCATGCTGTCTGTGAATAAAGTGTTAATGTCACTGGTACAAATGAGAACCAGTGTGCTCTCCTCTTCCTTACCTCCCTCAGCAAACTCCATCATTGTTCCTATCCTCTTTCCCATGTACTCCCAATGTGCTTGTGTATCCTTCCCTGTCTCCCCTTCGCTTTGTTTTGAACATGGTCTTGGTTTATTCTCTTTAAAACGAATCTGAACTGAATGTGAACGTGTTCCTTCATTATTGATGGTCAAGTGTTTGTTAACCTGTGTCTGTGTAATGTCTGTCCTCAGGTTGTTGTTAGTGATCAAGTTGAGTTCATATTTCAGTGTGCACATTGTATGTTCATATTTCAGTGTGTATACAGTACTGTACATGTGTTCATACTCTTCCTGAACCAATGGGGCCTAACACAACTGTGTTCTTTCCATATGATTTGCAGACAGGGGGAAAGGCCAATGCAAATCTGTCCTATTTGAAGAATAGGTCTGCTTGAGTCAAATGAACGGTGTGTGACAGTGTGTGTGACAGTGTGTGTGACAGTGTGTGTGACAGTGTGTGTGACAGTGTGTGTGACAGTACGACCCAGTCAGACTGAGGCAGCCAGAGCGGCTGATGTCTGTGAGCAGGGGAGGCTCCTTACTGGAAACTGAGACTGAATGAGAACATGTCCGACTGAGAAGAGTTTATCAAGATCAATCAACCACAGGCTTCTTGTAAACAAACAAGTACTCTGAGCCATAAATGCGGACACACACACCTGCATACGCAGTCACCGACACTGACACACATACACACTTAGAACACAGGACTTTAACCATGGTGAATCACAGACCACCCTCATACTGTAGATGTTGGTTTGTAGTTAAATTATTGTCACTTTAAAACAGTCACCATTGGTTTGTTTCAAACAAGAAAATTATCCTGTTTTATAGCTTAGTCTTGTTTTGGTTTTTATGTAGTTAATGGTCCCATTTCTGCCCACACACTTCTAAAAGCTAAATGGCAGGTTTATGAGATTGAGAAATGATAAAGGAAACAGCCTTTGTTGCATTAAATGCACTTTGAAAACTGTTGCTGCAGAATGGCTTACCAACAGATCAAAGTGTCTGTTATCATGGAACTTGGTTTGTGCTCTTTCCACAAGTCTATATGGTGAAAAGAGACACACTTTCTTATTCCCCTTTGTACACACATACACATAGTCACCTCAGGTCTGTAGCCGCCAAAGGCCAAATGCAAATCATTGAAAGTTAAACAAGGGGATCTGAGCTTGGCTTATTTGTTTAATACCATTAACCCTCTCTGTCTCTCTCTTCCTTGCTATCTCTCTCTCTCTCCCTCCCTCTCACCCTCTCTCTCATCCTTCTTTCTCTCGGTCCCTCTCCCTTTCCCCTCTCTCTCTCTCTCTCTCTCTCTCTCTCTCTCTCTCTCTCTCTCTTTCTGACACACACATGCACACACACAACACAAAGACACATGCAAAAAAAAGAGCAGTCATTGTTTTAAATGTCACCCCTGCCCCCACTCCTTTTTCTCTTTTCTTCCCAATGAGAAGATTTACTTGCCCCCCCCCCCCCCCCCCCCCCCGTCTGAGTCCCCTCTCTGTGGCTGCACAAACACAGCTGACAGGGGTGGAGGGGCTGCCACGACCTGCTCGCGTGCCGCCCCACAAATCCCTCTCCGTCAGCCGGCCAGCAAGCCCAAGTGTGTGTGTGTGTTTGAAGCAGTCTTTATTCTCTGATCATGTTTAAGTGCTGTATGTACTTTACATTCAAAATAAGTGAGTTTGTTGGCGTATCTCTGTCTGCCAACGTCATTTAGATATGTTCATACGTTTTATGTGCAATGAACACAATGTGTATAGGTGTGTACTCTGTCTGGGTTTCTCTAGTTTAAAAACCCACATACTTCTTCTGTTCTTGTGGGTGTGTTCATTGCTGTATGATATATCCTCCTAGTTTACGTTGGAACTCATCCACAGCTATTTTCAAGGTAAATAAAGGAAGGATTACCTTGGTCCAGAGGGCCAGTCAGTATTGAACATCAGATACAGTTTACTGAGTCTAAACCCAGGAAATGTCTTGTTACTATGTCCATCAATCCTCTGTTTGTCTGGTCTGTGTGTCACTCTCAATTATTCAGTTTATCTATCCTTGTATTAATCTCTCTATAGATCAATCAATCAATCAGAACTGTCTTCAATACTTATTTAAAAAGGTTTTCCGCTTCAATATTATTGAACATCTTTAGTTGTTGTTTAAAAACATCAATGATGGATGAATGCATTAAATGAAATAATCAATCCCTAACCAACAGGCACACAGCTGAAATAGTTTTACTATAATGTACATTCAGAGTAAGACACTAATAAAAACATTTAAGAACATACACAACTAAACAAATCGTAAAACTGCAGCAATTTGAGTTGAACACAGGTGCTGGGATATCATTGACAAGCTTTTACACACAGCCCCCCAGAAACCCCCACACCGCTCTTAATGAAGCGGTCAAAGAGCTGTTAGATGCCACCTTGCCTAGACCTCTGTCTTAGCTGAAGATTTACTTTTAAAGAGGAGAGAGAGAGATTGTATGTGTGTGTGTGTGTGTCTTATGTGTTTGACCTTTTCCCTTTACAGGCCTGACAAAGAGCTGTGTGCCCTGTTAGTGTCTCTGCTGGGTTGAACGTGTAGACCATTCTTATGCAAACTGAGCCTCCTGTTTGTTTGGGTATTGTTAGAGCATGCCTGCTAAACCAGGACTGATTACCCAGACAATGTTCAGCAATATCTATCTGGTTGTCTGTCCAATTCTATCTATGTTTGCATGCCTGTGTGCGCCAGTTCATAATCTTTGTGATAGTATGTGTGGGTGTCAGTCTCTGTTGGTGATGGAGGTATGATGAATGATGTAGTTCCCAGTGTGCTGGGCTGCTGCTTGGTGCTGTGTGGTATTCTGACCATGTTCAACAGCCCTACAGTACTGTTCCTTTAGAAAGAGCTGTGCAGCTGCCTTCTTCCATGCTGCAACGTGAGTTAAACACACATATACACACACATATACACACACAAATACACACACGGCGCACCCCTCCAGCTCTCGTCCGTCCCGGGGGCAGTAAACTGGTTATCTCTCTCTCTCAGATCCTAATCTGACAGCAGCTCCTGCCTGTTGCCAGGTTACCCCTAGGGGGTCAATCTCCATTTAAATCCTCCCTTGCCCGCCCACCCATCAACACCAGCCTCTTGCCCCCCCCCCCCCCCCCCCACCCCTCGTAACCTCCTCCTCCTCCTCTCCTCCCTCCTAAGGCCTCTCCACCACAGCCCTGAGGGCCAGGGCCCCTCTTCCTGGCCCGACTGCTGACTGCCAGGACGTGGCTTCAGAGGAGAGAGCAGGTGAAACATAATTGATGACGGAAGCAAACTTTCCAAACCTCATGTCTTATCTTTTTGTATAGCAGGGATTTTACACCGTAACATGGACAGATAGATCGGAATAAGCAGCCTCAGCTGAGTTTCTAGAAGGTTCCGTCTCCTAGGGAGACGTGTCTAACGACTGTTTCGATTAGAACAGTTTAGTATGCAAGTGAGGGTGCTACTGAGGATGGAGAGTAGTAAAGCGTTTGGAAATCTGACCCAGGCGCAAGGGACCTGCAGCCCCATGCCTGGTCTGGGGGCATTGTGCTCTGGGTTGTGGCACACAGAGAATGTGGAAACAGGGGGGTAGGGTCGGTTTGGTTGGGGGAGAAAAAGACGGAGGTAGAGGTGGTGGTGGGGGAGCACGGCTAGACGGATGTGGGCGGATGTTGAGGGGCCAGGACTGGCGAGACAGGCAGGGGAGGGGGGGAGAGATGGAGAGATAGGGTGCTGCTGCTGAGACCTCCACTCTACTGTCTGAGCACACACTCCTCTTCTCCTCTCTCTCTCTCTCTCTCTCTCTCTCTCTCTCTCTCTCTCTCTCTCTCTCTCTCTCTCTCTCTCTCTCTCTCTCTCTCTCTCTCTACTCCATGAATGGAGTTCCATTGTGAATCAAAAGGGACGTCCTAGGCCTTGACCCCTGCCCTGAGGTCGATGGGGAGCAGGGGTGGATCACACAGTGCATAATTACAGCACAAACACAAAGCCCCGCCCCCGGATGGAGGGGCCCCGTGCCACACCAGCCGACCCTGACGCGCCACTCTGCCGGGCCATCGGTCAGGGGCACCGGTCATGGCAAGGCAGTGCCAGTCAGCACCAAGCAGTCTGTCAGATAAAAGGCTGACATTTCAGAGAGGGCGGAAACGAGGCAACCTTATCAAGATTGCCGACCTTCTGTCATGTGACCGCCCCTGCCCGGCCCCAATTGGAGGGACACTTTATCTCTTATCTGATGATTGGTTGGGCCCCGCGGGCAGAGGAAGTGGCAGCCTTGTTTCCCATGGAGAATGTGAGGGAGAGAGAGAGGGTGGAAGGGAAACAGAGAAAATGAAGTGGGATGGTTATAGCAGCAATTATTATGGTGTGAATTTGTTCAGCTTCTCTCAACATACTGTGTGTGCTGTCCATTTCATTCCAGTAGTACAGTACACGTTGTATTTCTGGAATCATAAGTGACTCAGGACCTTAAGTATCCACTAAATCTACTGGGCATGGGAAAAGTATTGGAAACCTGTGTGGTTCTAGCAGAACATCTAGGCAGCTGGCTAAATATTGTTCCGTTTCAACAGTCACAGAGAGTATGGTGTGGAGAATATCTGTAGCATGTCCACATGTGAAGGGCACAGATTACTTGAATTCCTATTAATACATGTACTGTTCCTAGTTACATACATGTACTATTCCCTGGTTACATACATATATTGTTCCTAGTTACATACATGTACTGTTCCTAGTTACATACGTGTACTGTATGTAACTGGTGGGTTCAAATGAAGCATTGCTTTTGTGCGTGTGTGTGTGTGCGTGTGAATGTGTATGTGCTGTGAATAGTAAAAGCATTCCTGTGTAATGGCATTTCTCGTCTGGGTTCTTGCTCGTGTGTTCTCTCTGCATGAGACCATGTCACAGTTAGACCATACAATGCATATAGAATCACACAGTTCTCATCCTACACTAAAACCTCTCAGGACTTTGTGTGTGTGTGTGTGACCTGCATTAAGAAGCCGTATATCTGGAAGCTCACCTTTCAGCTTTTAGTTAGGCACCAGTAATAATCATTCCTATTACCCAAAACTTTTCACGATGTACAATGTTTTGTGGCATCAGTTAAATGAATTACACCTTTTAAAATTGTTTTACAAGTTAGGTAATTATACTCTGAAAAATGCACATTTTGTACAAAGGCGTGTAGCCCAGTTTTTCTCTGCAGGAAACACTGTTCCTACTCATCCATCAATATGGATCACTGTGAACCTGCAAGGGCCTGGAGAGGTAGAGATGATAGGAGTTTTGTGTGAAGAATGAAGGATAGAATATTAATGTTAGGTAGCTCTAAGCTCTCTTTCTCTCTTTCTCTCTTTCTCTCTTTCTCTCTTTCTCTCTTTCTCTCTTTCTCTCTTTCTCTCTTTCTCTCTTTCTCTCTTTCTTTCTCTCGGTTTTCATGTGTTCATGTGTGTGTGCATGAGTGAAAGGGCCTTGTTAGCTCATTCCACTAGCCGGTGTGTCAGTCAGTCTGTCGTGTGACAGGGCGTGCTCACAGCATCTGAGACCTTTGGAGCGCCGCCCGCCATGCATTGTGGGCCAGTGGTTCTCCACCTGGCTGACTGACGGTGGGCCGTTTGAAGTCTGCATGGAGAGAATGAGACCCATTCATCGGAACCCTTCGACCTCCACTCCCCCACCTTGCAACCCCACCTCACTCACCCTGTTATCCACATGAAACGCTACACTGCTCCGGTCCTGCTGTGTGTGTGTGTGTGTGTGTGTGTGTGTTTGGTGGACACATAGGGCAAATTACTGTATGACTCGTGAAGGGCGTACAGTATTAAAGTGAGAAGGACAGTTATGATGGAGGTGGAGGATACAAAGATGCTCTGCTGGCATCAAGAGTGTCTGTTGCTAAATATAATGTTTGTGCGTGTACAGATGGGAGCTTGAATGTTTGCATTGATGCATTTGCGAGCACTTTGAACATGTGATTTTGGGTGTGTGTGCTTGTAGTCTGTGGCTGCATGTGTTGCAGCCTCCTTGGCAGGGGTATCAGAGAGATCAGCTGATGACAGACGCTGGGGCAGTTCCTGGTCCTCTCACCAGCCTTTGTCTATGGGATTACTGGAATGTGCTACAGGAATGTGGAGCAGGACAGGTGGAGAGGATTCATCTCAGACAGACACCCAGACAGACCCCTGTACCACTCTTTTCCACCCATCAACCCCCTTCCTAGCTTACTTTTCTGTACATTTTTCTCTCTCTGTTTGTCTGTCTGTATTTCTCTCTCCCTCTTTCTCATTTTAGCTTCAACTCCTTTCCCCTTTATTCTTCTTTTCCCAGCTCCCCTTCACTCTCTGTCTTCTGTGTGAATGACAGGAAACAGCTCTCTTCTCCCTGTGTGCAGAGAGAAAGAGAGAGGGAGAGAAATGGAGAGAAAGGATGATTTAACACGGGAACGCGGGCACTGGCATTTCCCTTGATTCTTCTACTCCATGTTCTTCTTCTCCGACTGATTAATTGGGTTTGGGCTCCATTCTCACACCTGTCACATGTGCCAGACTATTCCAGTGGGGCCTGAGATGGACGACAAGGGCATCAGCAGCCTTCCATTCTCCTAATCTCCTGCTAGTGTCTCTCCCTGGTAGCACTCTCTGGTAACGTGTAGTTTGCAAGATCAGAACTGTAGCTTGTTTTCGTTTTTGGTCAAAATCTTCATGCTGAAGAAAACGTTATTTTCCCACTCCAACCTCAATTTTCTCAAATGTTCACACAGAGTACACAACACCTCTCTCTCTATAGCTTAGCAGCTCAACCAATTCTCCGCTAACTTTCCAACCGTCCCATTTTCTAACCATGACATGCAGACATGTTGATTAGTAGTTTATTGCAGCTGTAGAGGCAGAAATAGGAAGCATTAAATGTTCGAATATTACATCCTGAGGGATGTGCTTATTGTCTGGTTTCACTGCCCGCTAAACTTAACAAAGTGTGTACAGACACACATGACATCCAAACTTCCTGTTTTAGGATGCAGTCATGATAACGCCCCCCCCCCCCCCCACACACACACCCCTCCTCCATCCCCCTCTGCCCTCACCCCCTCTTTTACTCATTTTCTGTAGCCTTGGGTATAATAGCTAGCAACCAGTCATATTTCCCTTCCCACTTCCCCATTGGGTAACAGGAGACCCCCAGGATCCCCCAGACCCCTACTCAAACAAAGACGTGGCAGCAAAACTCCAGTGGGGCTTGATTAGATTGGACTCCTCCAATTGAATCTCCCACTGAAACAAACACTTCAACATGCACACAAACACTTGCAAGCACACACACCTCACTCAGTTGTCTTGTTTACACAGTGACCCTTGGTCTCAGTAAAAGCTGCTAATAGGAGCAAATTACTGCCAACAACTTGGAAATATCAAGTGGCTAACTGCTCAGCTGTAATGGCATTAGCTGCTGGCCAATCCAATTACAGCTTTGAGAGGGGAAGGAGGAGCCCAGGAGAGAAGGAGGGAAGTCCCGCAGCCCTCAGGGAGAGTTGGGAGGTAGAGAGTATCTGCCTTTGGGCCGCTAACTGTCACTGTTTGGCAGTAATCTGATTTGAGAGAGTAGTGAGGGGTAGAGTGTCCTGCTTCTTAACCAAGGAGAGTGATCAAATCACTTTGTACTGCCCTGTGCAACGGCCCAACACAGAACTACCTACCTACCTACCTACCTACCTACCTACCTACCTACCTACTCTCTCTCTCTCTCTCTCTCTCTCTCTCTCTCTCTCTCACTGTCTCTCTCTCTCACACTGTCTCTCTCTCACGGTCTCTCTCTCTCTTTTCTTTTTCTGTCTGTCTGGTAGCAGTTGTTCCCTCTATCTCTGTCCGTCACTCATCATTGTTCACTATTACTTCATCCATTCCTAAAACTCCCAAGAGACATTTTCCTTAGTACCTTTTCAGACTGTTCAGTAACCCTGATGAATGACAGCAGAAGGCTTTTCAAGGTTAAAGTGATTTAGTCAAGTTTCTTTTCCTTTGGCAGGCCAGCATGAGAATGAGGACACAACCCATTATGACACCTTGGTGTGTCAGAAAGGTGCTATGTTTGGAGGTCTTGGTTCTCTGTTTGTTTTGCTTCTGCTGAGTGTGAGTCATTAGGCTGTGAGTGACCTGCAGGTCAGCTCTCCCTCCCCTTAGCTCGTCAAGGTCAACTTCGTTTGACGTCTGGAAATGTAAGAGAGCAGTAACTCAAACCAGGGCTGTTGATCGACGCTAATGCAGGTTTAATGCTGTCATATTTCTCTTATTCCCTCTCTTTTTCTATTTAGACCCCCCCCTCTCTTTACTTTAGCTTCAATTACTGAAACCCTTTTCCCTCGTTCCATGTTCCCCCACTTCCCTTCCTCCACTTCCTTACACAGCCCTCCTCCCACCCCCTCATCTCCTTTTGGCTCTCCCTCTTCTTGCTTCCATTACTTTAACCCCAAGCCCCCCCCCCCCATACCTCCCCACAACCCCCTCTCATACCCCCCCCCCCCCCCGCACCTCTCCCCCCAGGCATACCAAACCTCATTTACACAGATCTGTTTAGCCAGCACAGGAAGCAACCCGCGCCCTTAACAAAATTAGGGTCCCCGGTCCAGCGAATGAGCCGCGGGGCTGGTCTGCAGGGACCAATCATGGTGGGCCTGGGCCGTACCATTTCCTTGTGTGTAGGAAGGGAAGCTGGTCCCTAAGTGCTGAGTCTCAGCGCTCTGCCCTGTTGGGCCAAGAGCTCACCTTTAACCATGAGGACTAATACAGTCCATTAGAAGGTTTTTATACCAGTTGATTCTTCCTGTATGTGCGTCTCTGTATGATGATGCTAATGATAAGCTGCTAATGATGCTAATGTAAATGCTCTGAGTGCTGCGCTAACAGACCAGCAGAGCTGCCTCACTCCGATCACTATCTCTCAGCCCGGCGCCTCTGTAATTTGGCTCTGAAGTTTGACCCATTACTGGGCCTGGTGCTTTTCCCTTTTCCTCCCCTGATCCCTTTATCCTCTCCATCCATCGCTCTTTACTTTTTGTAGGCCGCTCCCTTTAGAGGGCATTTGCAGGTAAGACATGGAGACAGAGCTTAATTCAGCCATTTCTTTAAGCATTTAAAATCCTAAACACATCCACTGGTGTGCCCAGGCTTGCTAACATTCCTGCTAACCCAGTTTCTCTGTGTTGGGCTCCCGCTTTTCACTGGCAGTGTTGGCTTTAACTCCCAGTGTCTCACATTAAATGTGCACTGTTGTCTATCTGGGGTCTCCAGAGGAATGTGAGGCAGTTTAAGCATCAACATGCTTCCTCCTCCACACACTCTTTCAGTTATGCATTAGGGGGGTTTGGATGGGAGAGGGTGAACGATATCTCTCTTTTCCTCCCTCACTCCAATCACCTCTCTCTCCATGCCCTCTGCACAGGTAATTAACTTCTCCTCCACGACCATCCCTCCATCTCAATCCCCCTGCACTCAACCGCTCTCTCTCTCTTTCTTTTTCTCTCAGTCTCTGTCACTCTCTGACTCTGTCACTCTCTCTGTCTCTCTCTCTGTCTCTCTCTCTTTCTCTCTCTCTGTCTCTCTCTGTCTCTCTCTCTCTCTCTCTCTCTCTCTCTCTCTGTTTCTCTCTGTTTCTGGTCCTTATCTTGGATTGTTTGAAACAGTTAAAACTATCAACCTCGTTTCCCCTTCCTCTTGTGCTAATTCCCCTGGACCAAGGTGGGTAATAGTTAGAGACTAATCCTAGACACACCCTCCTCCTCTTTCCTCATCTCGTCACCTTCTCTCCCTCCTCTTGCTCACTCATTCACTCTCCTGGTTTTTTGTTCTTACCTCTTTTTAGCTGATAGTGTGACCTACATATAACTCTCCTTTCTCCTTCATTCTGTAGCAGGATTTACGTAAAGAGGGAGATTGGATTAATGTGAGGTGTTATCCTGATCAGTGAAAGAGAGACTTGATCCCTGTTACACTGAATCCTGATTATGACCACCTTGAAGACACACACACACACACACACACACAGGTGAGTTGAGCTAAGAGAGGTTACATCTGTGACTTTATAGGCACAGAGGGGAGTAGAAAGAGATTGTAATTACTTTTCTCTTTGTACAATTCATTTGTATTGGGACCCTGCTGGTCTCCTGTCACATGGCACAAGGGAGCATGGTGAGGTCACAGTTCTGAGAATAGGACTGGGCCGCCTCAGCACAAAGACTGAGAACAAGAGAGAGATAGAAGAAGCTAGAAAGGGAAAGAGAGAGATAGAGAGAGAGAGAGAGAGAGAGAGAGAGAGAGAGAGAGAGAGAGAGAGAGAGAGAGAGAGAGAGAGAGAGAGAGAGAGAGAGAGAGAGAGAGAGAGAGAGAGAGAGAGAGAGAGAGAGAGAGAGAGAGAAAGAGAGGTCTCACCCCTCTCATGTGAAGAATGGATATCTGGTGACTGATACCGTGTCTATTCACCGGCAAGGACGCCATTTTATGAATTCATTTGAGGTATCTGTGTGAGGTAATGAAGGTTAGTGTGTGAATGGAGAGCAGAGTATAGAGCGACACCCACCTGATAATCGCTATCATAATTACTACACCTAGATAATGGAGACAGGTCTCTGATTGAATGTCTGTGGAATTAAGAGGATAGATATCTATTCAGTATCTCTACATCCCCCTCTTTATATCCCATGTATCTCTCTTTCTCTGGCTGGTGCTTGCTCTCTGCCGTGTCTCGGCTGTGTTGCGAGCAGTAGAGATTTGTACCTGACTGTGTGTGGCAAGGGAGGTCGAGACCCGATCTGAATCCCTGCTGAAACTTCAGCGCTCTCATCAGATTGAGCCGGGATGTTTAGTTAATCACTGAAGCCAGTAGTACCATAACTGATGTCTTTGGCGATTGACTTTGCTTCGTGGATGGCCAGAGGTGAGTAGTGGAGCACTGACTGCAGATCAAGAAGTTCCAGGTTCGAATCCCTTGTATGTGGCTTTGGATGAAAGCCTCAGCTAAATGAACACACATTCAGAAATTAAAAAGTAATTAAGCACAAATCAAGACTCCTGTTATTGTACTGTGGTTCCACACATCACTTTGTGTTAAGTATTGAATGTCTATCTCTCTCCCCTGTTGCTCAGGTCTCCTGGTTGTATCGTATTGCTGGGACAAAGCCATACAGATCTCTCCTCCTTTTACACCTTTGTCTATAGAGACGGACAAAGGAGTGACACACACACCCTTAACACACAGCTGTCCTCACCAAGTGACAGGTCACTCCTCCACACCCTGCAACACAGGACATCCATTCCAAAACCAGAAGGCTTACAGTCAGTACTCTCTGTCAAACCAACACCGATCTAAAAATCAGTCTTCTCAACAGGTATTCAACACTTTTTTGGGGGTGAAATTGCTGTACGTTCTGCTTGTAATATATACATTTATATATAGAATATACATGCATGGTGTATGGTGTAATACATGTTATGGTGGAATACATATAAGATAATCACGTAATCAAATAAATTGGTATTGGAGGTGACTCCAGTAACCTCAGACAAACCTACAAATTATTTAGTTTCAACTTTTCTCTGTGCGACCTCCTCCACCAAGTTAGAGGTTTGCAATCCACCCGTCCTAGCATGATTCAGAGTGATGGAAAGTCTAGAGGGGACTACATGCAAGTCAGAGATGGAGGAGAAGGCCAGATAAAAACGGAGAGGTAGAGATGGAAGAGAGTAGAGTAGGGTAGGAGAATAAGGGAGGAGAGAGCAGGAGATTACTCAAAAGGCTTATCTCACAGGAAAGGAAGACGGGGAGGAAGAGTGGGGGGGAGAGAAAGGGACAGGAAAAATGAGGGAGAGCAGAGCGGAGTAGAAGAGAGGCGCGGGGAGAGCAGAGCTGTGATGCCATATAAGACCAGGACCTCCAGTAGTGATGGATCCTCCTGTGTGGTGACTCACACAGAGATGAAATATAACTGCCTTTCATCTCCACCCCTTCTTTTCACTATCTTTCTCCCTGCATCACTCCTCCTTTCCTCCTCTGTCCCTCCATCTAACTTACTGAGGGGCACAGCTTCTCTCATAGCTGTGTGTATACTGTATTGATGTGTGTGTGTGTGTTAACTCACACTGTGCCACTCTCCCTCTGCACCCAGACTAACTATTCATTCTCCCAAAAACATTTGGTGTGACACTGAAAGGGGGTCCTGCTTAGGTAAAATGGCCATCCTCCTATCCTTTTTATCTGTCCCCCATTATCCCTTTTACATGCACACACGCACACACACACACCATCTCTACGCACAGTAAAAAGCAACACAGTCTAAGATTACCCACTAAAACCCAACAGCTTTGTTGGCATGACAAAGAGGAGAGCGAGCACTCAAATGACACACCATAGTTGCATAAAACCATCAGCTTCCTTATATACAAGCACAAAGACAACCAGTCATGTTACACACTCTTCTTCTAGCTCTTCCTTTGTTCTGGGCGCACTCTTTCCTTCTGCTTCTTTGTTCTGGTTTGCACGTTCCTCCACCCTCCTCCAGCATCTTTCTTACCTCTTTTCTTGGGTCAGTCTTAATTCTTGTCTTCTTCCTTCATCTTCATCCTCTTTTCTTTGGCCTTTTAGGTTAAGTAGGAGACTCAGATGTCACACAGGTGTGCCCTAGCATGCTGTGTGTGTTACTATTGGGAGCAGAGCCGTCGCAGGGGGGGTGCGAGGCCCTGTGTGAACGCAACATGCGAGGCCCTGCTTATTGACAAACACTGTGATGCACACGCAAGAATCACTTTCAAACCACACAGGGACTGTCCATAATTCCGACAGCTATATAGTCACATCCTGCATGCGCGAAAATATTGAAAGTAGAAAAAAATAAAACACTTTGATTGCAAACCAGACAGGCACTTGTCCCCCAGTGGCGCAAGGCCCTGTGCGGTCGCACAGTTGACACAACCCATGCAACGGTTCTGATTGTTAGGTTTAGGGCTTTATATTGTTTTAATGTGCCGTGCAGGTGTATTTTAGGTTGGCCAATGACATCTGCATCTTTGTGTATTTTTGTCGATGATTGGATGAGGGGAGGGGATGCCCCAGTCCCAGTCATGAGTTTCAGAGCTTGTCAACTATTTAAGCTTGTGTCATCATTGGCCTTTTTGAAAATACACACAATACTAACTGACGGACAAAGTGCCACAGATGCCCTGCTGCCGTTACTACAGCAGTACCCCAGGGATGGAGGGAGGGAGGGAGGGAGGGAGGGAGGGAGGGAGGGAGGGAGGGAGGGAGGGAGGGAGGGAGGGAGGGAGGGAGGGAGGGAGGGAGGGAGGGAGGGAGGGAGGGAGGGAGGGAGGGAGGGAGGGAGGGAGGGAGGGAGGGAGGGAGGGAGGGAGGGAGGGAGGGAGGGAGGGAGGGAGGGAGGGAGGGAGTGATGTGGAGTGGGCTGGTTGTGGGAGGAGTAATGAGATGCATGTACTCATTAATCATCACAATAAACAAGATTTGTGTTACACCGTAAACTCCTTAAACTCACACAAATAATATCACTTTTCTTTTCACAAGTTTGATTCCAGTTGAGTGACTCTTCAGAAATGAAAGGAAGAGTGACAGACTGAGAGCCAGGGGAGCAGAGAGAGCAGCGGTGTGTTCTGGATGGAGGCCCATGGCCCTGTCCCCTGGGGCTGCTCAGTACTGTGGAACAGCATTAGGATGGACAGACAGACATCTTGGGAGGCTAATGACATTAGTACCTGCAGCCTGGGATCTGTTTAGCCACACAGCCCAATCCAAACTCATTCAGCCAGGATGGATTGGTGATAAAGACTCTCAAACGATGTGATCTTTGCACTCTAACCTTTGTCTCGTAGCCCTTCTTTTAGGGGTGGCAGAGATAACAATCTGAGAGGGCTAGTAATGCATTTGACATGAGTTTAGTTGAGTTAGTTCCGAGGGTTTGGGCTCTTGATAATTCAGTGGTCAATGCTAACTTCCAGAGACCCGTAACACTAATAACTTTGAAAGGTTTTTCCAAAACAGTTTTAAACCAAAAATATTAACATCAACTGAATGAGTGAATGAAACTGAGGCACATACGGGATGTATCAGGGATGTACTTTGTCTTTCCAGTTGAAGAGTGATTAGCCTGTCAGAAACAACATGTCTCGGAAGCAACGGGGGCAACTAAGAATCATTCCACTTAGGAGACACACAGAGAGAGCTGTACGTAACGGGAACAGCATGTGGCAGGGCTAAGGATCTGTCTTCAGATCTCCTGTCATGGCGGAGAAGGAGAGAGAGAGGGAGAGTTTCCTCCTCAGATAACCTTGCTGTCTGAAAGCCCTTTACTGTCAGACAGATAGAGACTTCATTAGGTTAACAAACCCAACCCTGCCACTCAGCCATTAAACATCAGATCTACGGAGGATAAACAAGGATATTAATTGCAGTTCCGTTGAGGGGTGACAAGCAAGTACGGTAACACAGTGATTAGACTCATCTCAGTAGAGTCTTACAAAAACCCTACTCCAGTGCTATGGCCACGCTCATTTTTTGTCTTGAATCTCAAGGATGACATCAAGAGGGACTGCAGTTTTGTGAGCTCAATGTGAGAATGTTGAGCACAGTGCGGTTGTTTACCAGTCAGTGGATCGCCGGGTATCACCTACTGTATTGGCACGTGGTAAACAGAAGCTGCTAAATGAAATAAACAATCATTTCCGGATGTCATTGAAGTCTATACATTGCAATGGTGACATTATGGTAATACATGTTAAGAACCCCGGGGATTCTGACTGAATTGTGATTGTGTGGGGTGCTGAGGCTTGGCTTGGGGTTTGGGAATGTAAAGATAAGGAAGAGGAGAGCAGGGTCAGTCCCCAGAGACTGGTGGAGGATCAGATAAGATAGCCTTCCCAGAGAGAGATGGTATTGACTGGGTGACTGGGACAGAGTGATGGGCTGGGGCTTAAAAGAGGTACGGTCACCTTTGTGTGTGTGTGTGTGTGTGTGTGTTTGTGTGTGTGTGTGTGTTTGGGGGTGTTCTAGTCTGGTGGAGTCTCCGGGGGTGTGGGTACAGTGGCTGGGAGGTACCTCTATGAACTGTTCTCATGTATGTCATGGTTAGGACATCCATGTGCTGGGGTACGGTGTGTGTGTGTGCGTGTGTGTGTGTGGGACCCTAACATGTACCAGAGTCACACAACAGGGTCATATTGATCTCCCTATCTCTGACAGACAGATAGCCTTATTATGGATGGTTGAATTAAAAAAAAAATAACATTCTGACCCTATTAGCATATCACCCTGTGCCATTCAACCTTTCATCTCACAGATGTAAATATGTTGCCCCCGTAGACAGTGCAGGATATGTACCACTATCCAACAGGAGACCTAAATACCTAGCTCTCATTTGACAATGTTTAATCTCAGCCACAGCTCTAAATCTAAAGAGTCTGTCCAGATCTTTAGCTGCGAGGGTTGCTCACCTCCATCCCCTGGCCTGCGCTATTCCTGTTCTATCTCTGTGCTATCTTTGTTCTGGCCCAGTCCTGGCCCGGTTCTGGCCCGGTTCTGGCCCAGTTCTGGTTATGTTATGCTCATGTTCTGGTCCATTTGTGGCCCTCTTCTGACCCTGCAGTGACCCTGTTCTGACCCCAGCAGGGCCCAGAAGAACAAGCTAACACAGAGACCAGCTTTGAAACATTGGATATGGTACAGAGTGGAATGAAGACTTGAGCCTGTCCACATTAGGACGGGATTAGCAGCACAGGAGGGGGAGAGGAGAGCAGGAGAGGAGGTGGAGGAGGAGAAGGACAGGGGGGAAAGAGGTTGAAAAGATGGGTTGGAGGTTAATGCAGACCTTGAGACTGGACACAGCTAGGTGACACTGATCAGTGAATGGGATTAGGTCAACTAAAGACTGTTGCAACAATAAATAATCCCATCAGTGCTTATAATATTTCAGAATGGAGCATAGATGGATGTGTGTGCAAGTGAGCATCAGGGTGAGTGTGTTATGAGTGTCCAGCTGTTTCTTACATGTTGTCTGTGCGGCATTGAGGCAGTGTGATTGAAGATGTGTAAGTGTGTGGGCACAGAGAGCCAGACCTGAACACACAGCCACTGTGCTTACTGGGCACTGTGAGCTCTGTTCATTTGACAGGCAACGAATGGGAACTATTGAGTGGAAAAGCTTTTAATTTGGCTCTGGTGTGGTAATTAGGTTTAAATTCTCTCTTCTCACTAAGAGGAATGGGAAGGGTAATTAAGTTAGTCATCTCGCTGACTGTTTGTGTGCGTGTGTGCGTGCATACGAGTGTGTGTGTGTGTGCGTGCATATGTGTGTGAATAAAGTATATGTTTCAGTGGCCCTCTCCTCCTCTCTTACCCTAATTCATTGTGTACTGCTGTTTATTGTGGGTATCATGGTGCTTTTATGCATTAGTTAAATGGACCCAGCACATTACTGTAATGGAGAGGGAGCATGAAAACACTGAAACCAGATCTACCCCTCCATTGCTCCCTTACTTCCCTCTCTTCCCTCTCTTCCCTCTCTCTCTCTCTCTCTCTCTCTCTCTCTCTCTCTCTCTCTCTCTCTCTCTCTCTCTCTCTCTCTCTCTCTCTCTCTCTCTCTCTTCCCTCTCTCTCTGTCTTTCTCTCTCTCTTCCCTCTCCCTCTCTCTCTCTCTTCCCTCTCTCTCTGTCTTTCTCTCTCTCTTCCCTCTCTCTCTCTCTCACTCTACATGTTGTTTCATGTCTCTTCTTCGTTGTTCAGCTCGTTCTCATTTCCTGCAGCACCTACCTTTCCCTACCATCTTTTCCCTCCATGTCTTCATCCTATTCTTTACATTCTTCACTTCCCCCGTCTCCTATGTCCTGTTGTCTCTCCTCCCCTCTAGCTCTTACTGCCCCTACGTCCACCCGTGCGTCCCCTCTCTCCACCGCTAAACTGATTTGATGTCACTAATGGCTGGGTATACTGTGCAGAAAGAACACAACAGGCAACTCTCTGGTTACATGACCTGGGAGAGAGCCAGGAGGGGAGCAGGGCAGGAGAAGGAAGGAGAGAGCCAGGAGGGGAGCAGGGCAGGAGAAGGAAGGAGAGGGGCAGGAGGGGAGCAGGGCAGGAGAAGGAAGGAGAGAGCCAGGAGGGGAGCAGGGCAGGAGAAGGAAGGAGAGAGCCAGGATGGGAGCAGGGCAGGAGAAGGAAGGAGAGGGGCAGGAGGGGAGCAGGGCAGGAGAAGGAAGGAGAGAGCCAGGATGGGAGCAGGGCAGGAGAAGGAAGGAGAGAGCCAGGAGGGGAGCAGGGCAGGAGAAGGAAGGAGAGGGGCAGGAGGGGAGCAGGGCAGGAGAAGGAAGGAGAGGGGCAGGAGGGGAGCAGGGCAGGAGAAGGAAGGAGAGAGCCAGGAGGGGAGCAGGGCAGGAGAAGGAAGGAGAGAGCCAGGATGGGAGCAGGGCAGGAGAAGGAAGGAGAGAGCCAGGAGGGGAGCAGGGCAGGAGAAGGAAGGAGAGGGGCAGGAGGGGAGCAGGGCAGGAGAAGGAAGGAGAGGGGCAGGAGGGGAGCAGGGCAGGAGAAGGAAGGAGAGGGGCAGGAGGGGAGCAGGGCAGGAGAAGGAAGGAGAGAGCCAGGAGGGGAGCAGGGCAGGAGAAGGAAGGAGAGAGCCAGGATGGGAGCAGGGCAGGAGAAGGAAGGAGAGAGCCAGGAGGGGAGCAGGGCAGGAGAAGGAAGGAGAGGGGCAGGAGGGGAGCAGGGCAGGAGAAGGAAGGAGAGGGGCAGGAGGGGAGCAGGGCAGGAGAAGGAAGGAGAGGGGCAGGAGGGGAGCAGGGCAGGAGAAGGAAGGAGAGGGGCAGGAGGGGAGCAGGGCAGGAGAAGGAAGGAGAGAGCCAGGAGGGGAGCAGGGCAGGAGAAGGAAGGAGAGAGCCAGGATGGGAGCAGGGCAGGAGAAGGAAGGAGAGAGCCAGGAGGGGAGCAGGGCAGGAGAAGGAAGGAGAGGGGCAGGAGGGGAGCAGGGCAGGAGAAGGAAGGAGAGGGGCAGGAGGGGAGCAGGGCAGGAGAAGGAAGGAGAGGGGCAGGAGGGGAGCAGGGCAGGAGAAGGAAGGAGAGAGCCAGGAGGGGAGCAGGGCAGGAGAAGGAAGGAGAGAGCCAGGATGGGAGCAGGGCAGGAGAAGGAAGGAGAGAGCCAGGAGGGGAGCAGGGCAGGAGAAGGAAGGAGAGGGGCAGGAGGGGAGCAGGGCAGGAGAAGGAAGGAGAGGGGCAGGAGGGGAGCAGGGCAGGAGAAGGAAGGAGAGGGGCAGGAAACGGGGAGCAGGAAAGAGAGGAGAGTGGAGGGAACCAGAGAAGTGGAGGGAAGGGGGGTGCCAAGGCAAATGTTAAATGTGATGGTTACAGTGTGATTGGGGTCATAGGAGAATGTATTGTCCTTTTCTTGTCTGTGTGTGTGTGGTGGTGGTGGGGGGGGGGGCACTTTAGTGTGAGGATGATTGTGTGTGTTGGTGCATGTTTTTCGTGTCCTAGAAAGAAAGTGTGTTTGTGTTTGCACGTGTGTGTGTGTGTGTGTTTATACTTGGCAGTGGGTACAGTAGTCACATGACAACCCCCAGGTGACCCCTGAGAAGGGTGTAGGCGCCGGCCTCAGTCTGAGTCCTGTCACATGATCCGCTGACCATACTCTTCCTCCCACACAATGATGTATTAAACATATCTGAATACTGTGCAGTGAAAACATCCACACACATATACACACACAAACATTCCCAGCTGATGGCTTTACAACATTCTGAATGGATCACAATTTACATAAACTTCATCGTCCTTGTTCAATTCTTGATCATCTCCATCATCATCTTGGTCCTCCAGTTCTGACGCAAATCATCACAGTGGCAGGTAGCACACACACAAACACACACACACACAGAGACAAACACACACATACGCACACAGAGAGACAAACACACACATACACACACACAGAGACAAACACACACACACACACCCCAAGACAAACACACACATAAGCACACAGAGAGACAAACACACACATACACACACACACTTCTGATCCTTACTCTCAGGGGGGAAGCATTCTGAATTGGTCCTAGACTTAGGCAATTTGACCACTTAGTGTTTCATCAGTCCCCAGGGTCATCTCTCGCTCTCTCGCTCTCTCTCTCTTTATTTGTCTCTCTATGTCTCTCTATCAATCTATTTCTCTTTCTGTCTTTCTCTTTTTCTCTTTCTCTATATTTTTCTCTGCATCTCTCTCTGTGTCTCTCGCTGTCTGACAGGCAGTCATTCTCTCTGTCTCTATCTTTCTCTTTCTTTGTCACTGTCCTTCTTCCCTTCTCTCCCTCTTTGTCAAACTCTTTCAGCCTCTCAGTGGTTGGTCATTAAAGGATTAAGCAGGGTGAGAGGAAGAGAGAGATTGAGGGAGTTTGTGAGGTAAAGGACTCAAATACAGGGTGTGTGCTTTCTGTCAGTCGTGTTCAATCCCTCCTTCTCCATAATTTAGCTACAATACACGCAATCGTGAAACTCTTCAAGGACCGAAGTTGACCCTCTACCATTTTTGTTAAATCCAGAGAGTTTTAGAAGTGTGGCATTTAAGCATTGTACAGTGTTATTGTCAGAGTCGTGACAGGGTGATGTAAATGAAAGCAAGGTTTTCTTACCTTTCCCCTCTCTCCCACGGTCTGGGGCCAGGGCCGCAAGCCGCTCAGCATCCTTGGTGTGTGGGCTGACTCCAGCCTGACTTCCTGTTATAGAAATTGGCGGAACCATGTTCCCCTTACACACACCCATACCCACGCCAGAGGCGTCTGTAGTAGGGTGTGTGCGTCTCCATGTGTGTGTGTGTGTGTCTGTGTGCTTGAAAGTGGGAGTGCGATGTAGCGCACTCCCATGCATGCTTATAAACATACTCATGCATACACTATGGGGTGTCTCATTGGTTCCCAACCATATCACATCACAGAGGCTGCTGAATGAGACAGAGTATTGTAATCTAACACACCACAAAGGTACACTACATTTAATCCAGGTCTGCGTCTGCTCTATAAACAAACCATGCACTGAACCAAAATGTCAGCTACTTCAGAGAGAACAATACCAGGCCACAATGGTGAGTTGGAATTGTTGGAGCCAAGCCCAAAGTAGTGCCTCTGATATATTATGGAACATAGCCTTCTCTGTCCACTAGACAGTTACCACTCAATCTACACCATCAACACACGTCAGTGAACTGATGAGAGAAAATCTTGATGCCTGATTCAGGCTCTTAAGGACAGACAACAGAAAGGCTGTTGACTTCATGGGGGGTGGGGGTGAATTTGTTTGTATTTGTTTGGAAAGTAAAGAGGTTTGCGGTGAAGGAGAAGGGTAAAGTAACACTTGATTACACTGCAGGCCTAATGGTGATGAATGGTGTAACTGAAGTGAGGTCCAGTAATGTACACAATGTCACCCTGAGAGGAAAACAACGAGGGTTAGAACATCATCTAATAACCTGCAGTTATTCAATCCTGTGTCACGTTGACACGGTGATCTGAGCGCTATTCTACCCAACAGGCCCTGGGGCAGTGGTTCTGTGGAGGAAGCATTTTCTTAAATGACAATAAAAAGCACAATGTGAGGGTGTAAACGAGCAGTTTGATCCTGTTTGTTTCACAAAGTATCCATTTTAGTAGACATATTGGTTTCGTCCCTGTTTGCATGTTACCTAGTATGCGTGCAAGTGAGTGTGTGAAAATCAGTTTATTCATCAATATTGTCTAAGCTAGGAGACACCTTCGCCCACCTCTTCAATACTAAAGACTTGCTGGATTGTTTACTGGATGTTTCTTTCACCTCATTGTGTGATCTCCTGTTGCATTGGAAGTCGAATGTGCTGTGTTGTTTCTCCCAGAGGAAGGTTGGGTAGTGTGGAGCATCCCTCTCTGTCTTCTTCTCCTCCTTGGCCCCTCCTCCTCTGGCTCTTCTTATCTGGCTCTGACCATGGGGTCTGGCTTCTTTCTCCTTCTCTCTCCAATTTACAATAATCATGATAGACGAGATAAGATTTAAACCCTTCATTTTGTGACACGTTTGCCTTGTACTTGATTTAATTGATTAGTAATATAATTAATCTTTTTTTAACTTTGCTGCTAATCATTCTTCCTGTAATTTTACCAAGAGTGAAATAACCACAATCCTTGCATTCTCGGTAAAACGATAACATATTGTCCAGCTTACCCCTCTTCCATCAGACCTATCAGGAAAACACATTTACAGACTCTTGTCTATGTGCCTGCGTGTATATTTGTTTGTTATGAATTATGTAAATTTTTATTTTAAACAGAATGGGAAACAAAGCATTTGTGACGTTTCCTTGTGAGCGTTGTCCACTCTATATCCTACGCTCTGGAAACTGTTGTCTGTTTCAGTATGTGTGTCATGTTGCGCCTGTTAAGACCCTCTTGATTCAACACAGATTCAAATATCTTCCCTACAAACCCTGATAAAGAATAGATCAAATAAATATGATGCTCACACCTGACTGTGCCTTTACTGGAGTCAAAAAGATAGTGCACAGCAGACTGGTTTATTCCATGTTTGTATCATTTGAAAAGACTGCAGGAAAGTACACTAAGATGGATGTTCACTGTTGTCCTGGAATATCATTGACTAAGTAACTGTAAACACACAGATCCTAGAAGACGTGCTGTGCACGTCTCTATGTGGAGTATGTGTGTGCGTGTGTGTGCGTGTGTGTGTGTGCGTGCGTGTGTGTGCGCCCTAGTGTATGTTCATGTATGTTTCTCTACGTGATTACTGAAAGAGGTTGAAGGAGTTGGTAGAGTGTGGTTGAGATGTAGCAGCTGTAAATACCAGAAGTGTTTTCTGTCCACAGAGAATAGTTTTCCTGTCGTTGACAAAACTGCCTCATTATGTGGGATTTTATAGAGGACAATACAACAGTAGGCTGTGGCCACATCAACAATAGAAGTGAAATTAAAGATGTGAGATGAGAGACAGTGGCACTGGAAAAGGTGGCAGGGGGAAGCGTGTGTGTGTGTGTGTGTGTGTGTGTGCGTGTGTATGTGTATGTGTGCGTGTGCGCAGACTTGGAGGAGACGTGTGTGTGTGTGTGTGTGCGTGTGTGTGTGTGTGTGTGCGTGTGTGTGCGTGTGTGTGTGTGCGTGTGTGTGCGTGTGCGCAGACTTGGAGGAGACGTGTGTGTGTGTGTGTGTTTGTGTGTGTGCACTGTGTCATGTTGTGTACAGTGACAGGTTTGCTCCTGCAGAGGCAGGGGATGATCTCTTCTGTCTCTCGCTATCTTTCTTTTTCTCACTGTTCTCTCAGTACTCACATCCATGTCTCCAGTTTCCCTTGACCTGAATTGTAATTGTGTGTGTTTTGTGTGCGTGTGTGTGTTTGTGTTTGTGAGTGAGTGTGGTTTTGTGTTCTGCTGATATCTTTGCGGATATTCATATGGGTATTGTTCTGATCTTTCAGATGTATGTCTTATTAACAAGCAGAAGACAGATGAGGCTGTGGGTATTAGGAACTCATGAGTCTGTTTGTGTCAATATCAAAGATTGTGGTAAGATACAGTGACACAGAGACCAAGCACCTGTGATCTATGGGGAGGTCAGTGGAGGTCAGCCTGAGGGTGATGTCATAGACACTGGCAGGTGCAAGAAGGGTTAAAGAGCCGTGGCGCAGAAATTATGAAAAGAAAACCAATAAGGAGGAGAGGAAATGAAAAAGGAGCGTGATGGAAGAGGCTGATAAGACAAGCAACCGTCAAAATGGCAATCAGCCCAAATTAAAGAGAGAGAAAGAGAGAGAGAGAGAGAGAGAGAGGGGGGGGGGAGAGAGCCAAAGAAGAGAGATAACAACAGAGAAGATGCATTGTGAATTGAAAGGAGATGATAATATGAATTCACATGCAGACTCACAAAATGTATCCAAAATACATTACATACATTTTGTTTGTGTGCATGGATTCCGAACATGTTAGTGTGTGTGTGTTTGTGTGTGTGTTGGAGTATATATGTGTGTGTGTGTGTGTAGATTTGAATCAACATAGGTTTTGGCAGTAGTCATTTCCAGTGCTGTGTATGGGTGGGGCGTTGGGGTATCATGCCTGTGATCTGACCGGGGCAGATAAGAGCAGTAGAAATTGCAGGAGTTGCAACATTTCAGCTCCATCCTCCAGCTCTGTGTTATGTCTGGGTTTGGAGCTGGTCCACCACACACAGCCATCCCAGCACTCTGCTTCACTCCATGTGTCATGTAGAGTAACTCAGTAATTACAATAACTCATTGAGGATTTCCAATGAAAATATATTCGTACTCCTCAAAGGGTTAAACATTTAGAAACTCTGCGTTTGCAACCAAAGCGTTGCTATTTTTATCGCAGCCTTTACCAAACCTTGCCTTGCCTTTGGTGAACCTTACCATATGAGTGAAATGTGTGCAGAAACAAAACTTTTGATAATTGCAAACATGTTTTATACAAGGTTAAATCCCCTTCAAATGGCGAAACATCTTTCCAAAGTAGCAGAATGTGGGATCCTAATGCAGGAATAATCTAGTGTTAAACAGTCTCTTCTTCTAACTCTTATTTTTGTCTCTTTCTCTTTGCCTCTCAAAGGACAGAGGGCTCTCATGTGAGCTGCTGCCCAGGTCACGGTGGGGTCAGTGGGACGGGGTCTCGAGAACAGATCCTTGCAGCTTTCATGCACAGATCTACCGTTCTGTTCGGGTGGAGATCAAATCTCAGGTCTACTTCCTTAACCAACACAAACACGAACCCCGAGTATGCAGCAGAACATAGTAGGCTGTCAAATATAGTTAAACCCAGGTACAGTATCTCTGTTTGTTGCATGTAAGACGTTGAGATGGTGTTATTGTGAGGCAAGAGGGTTCAGAGGGAGGGAGAGAGAAAGAGATGCGAAAAAGAGACTAAGATAGCAAAGGGAGAACTCTCTGTAGACAGATGCAGCGATAACATGTTTTATTGGACTGGACCAGCAGTGAAATCCCCTGACGAGATGCAACAACGGGCGGGCAGACGGAGGCCCTCAGATAGCCGTGTGGATCAGTGTCAGATCAGTGCTATCAGACAAATCTCCTCTCACACACACAATGAGGGAGATGACAAGAGTGTGTGTGGAGGGAGTTCCTTCTGGCCATCACATCAATGCAGGGGGTAAATTGTGTGTGACAATGTGAGTGTGTGCGAGCTTGAAGGTGTGGGTAAATATCTGTGTGCCTGTTTACGCCCGTGTTTGTTGTTATTACAGCATTCTTCCATGTGCCGTGCTGCGTGGTCTGTTGAATCCTCTGAGGGGCACCAAACACAGGTGAGATGGAGGTGATGGGAGGGCAGGGGGGAGGCAGAAAGCAAGATAGGCGAGCGGAGGAGGGTGGGAGGTGGGGATCCAGACACAACACAAGGCGGCATGGGTGTGTGGAGGGAAAATAAGTTATCTCTAGACGCCACCATCATCCCATGGTCATGGTGGAGGAATGGGGATGGGCCCAAGCAGGCCCAGTTTCTTTGTCCCAGATTCAGGCCTCTTGGCTGGGCTTAGAGAGCTGAGGATAAGGCCTCTGGTGGACACATGGACTGGGACCTGGCACTTGATCAGGAACTTCAAATCGCAGTGGGGTGTGAGTTACTGGAGAGCAGCGAAACTTTCCTGTCTGTTGGATCTCAACCCTCTTCTCTTCCCCATCCCCATTTCCCCATTCTTCACCCCGTCATCTGAAGCAGTTGAGCCAGCATAGCATCCCTCACACACCTCCACTCGCATCCCCCCCCCCCCCCTGTTGCCCTTTCTCTCTCCCTTCCTATCTCCCGGCCTAGATTCCCCCCTCTCATGTTTCCTTGGGGCCGAGCCGTGGGCCTATTGTCAGGTGTTACAGGATAGCAGGGCACAGCCACCCAGTCCCAAGGGCCCTCGCACACACAGGACAGGTTAGCACAGCTTTGGATAAAGCCTTGATCCACCTCACTCACTGGCAAATCTTCCTATCCTCTGCCCTGCTCTCCTTTCTCATTCTCACACTCGCACACACACTATCTGTCCCTCTTCCTCATTCAGTCACTCATTCTCTCATTGGAGCAACAAGCTGAAGAAAAGGAGGGATTGTTTGGAGACAAGGGGAATGAATTTGTCTGCCACAGACAGGAGAAGAAAGGGTCTTGAAAGGAACCTGTCCAGGGTGGTGGTTGAGAGGGGAAGGCAGGGAGGAGGAGTCACAGGGGTTGGAGGGTGTCCCAGTTTTCAGAGAGTTGGCACCATGTGTCAGCATCTTCTACCTCTGTTGTCACACAGACCCCTGCCGCATAATGTAACCTAAGATCCTATGTGGTAGTCGTGTCTGTGTGTGTGCGTTTGTATATGTGTATATGTACGTGTCCTGTATGTATAAGTCCGATTTATTCCCTTGTGTCACAATAAATTCCGATAAGTGTTTCCTGTTATGTCTTACGCTTCCTGTTTTGTCCCAGTATTGGCCATTTCATTCTGCATGCACAGTGGCACAAAGGGTACTGTGCCCTCATGGAGCAGGGAACATCTGTACTGCAAACTGTAATGTTTTCTCACAGTCTGTGTGTGTGTGGGGGGGGGGTTGTGAAAATGAAAGTCTCTTTCAGTTTTTTTTTACATTTCTCCCATGGGAAGTTCTTGATAGGCAAGTTGAACATATTAGATATGTGCCCCCTCTTTTCACTAGATTTATTTCCCTCTCTCTCTCTCTCTCTCTCTCTCTCTCTCTCTCTCTCTCTCTCTCTCTCTCTCTCTCTCTCTCTATTTTCTTTCACTTCTTTGTGTGTTCCACCCCTCTGGAGATTCCAGTAGAGATTGGGACCCTTTGTGTATGAAACCTAGATCCTACTAAGGTCCTCACACATGTCCAAGATTGCACCAGTGCACCTAGCCACACTGGGACAATGACATGCAACACTGTGTGTTGGTGTAGCAAATGTCTGGCCACCTGAGCAATCCCCAGCCAAACTTCATTATTTGGGCCAAATATGTCTTCATGAGGTAACTTAGCATGAAGTCTGACTACCGGAAAGTGGTGGAGGTACAATGCAACTAGTTACCAAACAGCTGGTTTAAGGTCCCATTATTTCATACCTGCATCACGTGCTGCTCTATGGAGTCTGCCCCCACTCCAAACCCCCCAGATACAGTCCATACCCCTCCCATCATCCACAGCATGAGGGACCCTGAGATGAACTGAACCAAGCTGCCTCTGCTTTTCCTTTTCCCTCCACTTTAATCTTCTTTATCGTCCATCTCTCCTTCAACTCGTCCCTCTGAAGTCCAGCTCTGGCCTCCTTGCTTTTGATTCCATTAATTGAGTTTGGTGGAAAAACAAATAGTCAGGGAGGAGGTATGTGTGTGTGTGTGTGTGTGTGTGTGTGTCTGTGGCAGGGAGGTGGGGGTGGGGGGTTCTAGTAAACCTCAGAGGTCACAGATTCAGGAGGCCCACCCGTTTACCCTCTCTACCCTTCTCAAAAAATGCCCTTTGAGGAAGAGACTCCCTGAACTCCTTTATAACCTCTTTCTCTCCCTCCATCTTTCTCTCTCCCTATTTATCTCTCTTCACCTCTCTCTATCACTCCCTGCAGCAGTCGTCAAATTTTGCAGTTGGACATTTTTAAAAGGCTCTTTAAATGGTATGTCTGTGACCAGTGTGGGAGGCTTAGGCACTATGACAGGATAAGTGCTTCCAGGGTGAGAGGTCGAGGAGTTTGGGAGCAGCGAAGGGACGAGAGGGCAGACTGTTTCAAGGGCCCGCACTTAGGATGACCCCAGTGCAGTGGGGTCTGAGACCCCAGTGCTGTAGCCTAAGGACATAAACATATACGGCCCATGTGGCTTTCATAAGAAATCTCATCCTCAAAGATACACGTTCACTGTGTGTGTGTACTTAGAGTACATGTGACTTGGACAGAGTTATACCAAGAGGGCCCTATATCATGACAACCTTGACAACACCAGAACCTGACAACCTGGCATTAAACATTACATTTACATTTTGTCATTTAGCAGACGCTCTTATCCAGAGCGACTTACAGTAATTACAGGGACATTCCCCCCGAGGAAAGTAGGGTGAAGTGCCTTGCCCAAGCACACAAACGTCATTCGGCACGGTGGGGAATCAATCCGGCAACCTTCTGATTACTAGCTCAACTCCCTCACCGCTCAGCCATCTGACTCCTCTAAACCTCTCTGATTCTGTCAACAATGCATATCTCAAAGCTTAGAGCCAAGCAGCATAACAACAGCATCCCTATCGGTTCCATGTCAATAGGAGTTAAGGTGTGTACAGAGCGGTCTGGCTCTCGCAGACAATGATACCATGAGGATCAAGAGGACAATCTGTTTTCCCAGAAACCAATAGCAAAGCTTATTTAAGGGACATGTCTTAATGTAACCTTGTAGAGGTTGTTTGAGGTTACTTGTTACAGCACACCGGTTGTGTGGAGCTGACCAGATGGTGGAGAACATTAGTATTGAATCATCATCTTCAACTTTAGTCTCTTTCTTTGTATGTCTTTTGTATTTGATTAACAGTTCCATGCTAAATGAAAGGGATTGGATTGAAGAACATTCTGAAGTAGAATGAGACAATCTTACTCCGGCAGCAGCCTATCATTTAGCCCTGTTAAAACCTGTGGTGTCTAACATGTGTTGTCTGTATTTTTACTCCCATTAAGTCCTGTTCATCAGTCTTTGACAGTTCTCTCAAAGAACAATGAAATGTCAGAGTCATCCAAGTCATGTTTACACTTTTCTTTATTATTAACATCTTTGTTATGGCATTTAGATTGTCAAGTTATAATTGTTTGGGACAGGTTTTGAAAGCAGGTGTGTGGTTGTCTGTGTGGCAGAGAGAGCAGCCAATGAGAGGCTATGATACAGAAACGCCACAGATAGAGAGGTAAAAGTGCGTGAGAAGAAGCCTCAGAACAGTTCCTTTCCATGGCAACATACAGGAAGCAGAACAAGCAACAAAGGCTCTGTCATAGACCAGAAGCATAGCAAATAAATGAGCTGATACTTCTTCCAAACAAGACAACTTGAGAAAACAGATGCTTTGACATGTAGAGAACGTTTATACACCCAAAACAGATTGAACTTGCTGATGGTTTCAGCTGGCACATACAGTGAAGACAGAAAGCTGTATGGAGCCAAGTTCATGACTGTTGCTCTTTCTACCTCCTTCTATTCTGATTGGATACAAACAGCCTTTCATTTACTTGACAGTAGAGTAATAAGGGAGCAGAATAGAGCAGTGATCTCAATCTCTTTATTTGTCATGAGGACTAAATGTGGAAAAGCTCAAAGAAAGCGTTTCAGCTAAAAATAGATTTATAGTTGTGATAGCAATATTCGTGTTTCAGGTGAGAAAGAAGAAGACCAAAATCAGAGTGAAAATAAATTATCTAAAAACACTAACAAATAATTAGAATAACAATAATCATAATAAACGGTTTACTTAAGCTTTATAAATGTTCTTGTTTGCTTATTTTTGTAAATTTCCCTTAAAATATTAGAAGTCCATGTGCAGAAATCCAGCATATATTTTGTCCAATGGTGTGAAAAGAATCTTCTGTCTTTACCAAAAGCTGATCCATCCCTGTTATCTCACACATTTACAATATTCACAGTTACTTCAAACCAGCTCAACATATACCACTGCATCTGGACGGGAGACAGGGGCACTCAGAGAGACATCTGTGGCAAACATACTCATTTGTGCAATTATATATATATGCGTGTGTGTGTGTTTCCAATCTTGGGGGCTGGTACCTAATGGTGAGAAATATTCCCCTGTCTACTTTCCTAGCAGTATTTATTGTCAGATTCAACATTTCTCCCTTCCTCTCTATACTGCAAGACAATGTACTCAGATATATACCAAACGCTTGTCTCTAACATTATACACATCACCAGCAAGTTGAAGGCCAATACACTGTTTGACCCTCAACCCCCTTCAAAACAAAAATCCTTCTCCCCCAGTTCTCAACATCAGCTGCGCATGACAGTTCCTCTCTCTGGATCCCTTTCCCTCAGCCCATGGCAGTGACCATGTTGGAGTGGTGGGGGTGGCCATAAGAAGGGTGAATGGGAGTGGGAGTGGGCAGCATGTGTCCGGCGTGACTGAAGGGGGGTAAGTGGCCCATGTGGGTCATGTGACCCGCCAAGGAGGCAGCACTGAAGGGTGAGGACTTGTCATGCATGCACTTGGAGAGCTCCTCATAGCTCTCGCCCCCCCGGCGGCTCTTTTTGGACTTGCTGGACATTTTGCGATTACGTGTCTGGATGCCCTCCTTCTTCATGGTCAGTGGACGATTCACCTGTGGAGCAAGAGGTGTTGAGGAGATGAGTGACCAAGCTAACTGTGGTTGTGGCATGAGCAGGGCCCTTTCATGACTATAATAACAGAGGACCACACTACACTGACTATACATTTTACTGTCGCCTAGTACAAACTCTTAAAAAACGCCTATTGCAAACTTCTGAAACTACTGATTTACAGAATAATCTGAACCTTTATTTTCGGGTGCCTTGCTCAAGTATATTTAGGACACTCTGCATTGAAATGTCCATTCCAAATGCAAAGAAACATCTTCTTTGATTCAATTGTTATAGTTATTTAGGATGAATACAGGAATACAAGCATTCTGGGTACCTATGACGTGCTCTGTCTGATACATGTTAATGTTAATACACCATGCTCTCTATGCAGAGGGGAAACCTTTCATTTCTCCAGCAGCACTTCCACTGGCTGGCTGAATAACAGTCCCACCATTGTGAGTCTCAGGGGGATTACGCCTACCATGGTAACAATAAAGCACAAAGAAAGAAAACCCCATCGCTCCCTCTCTCATTCTTTCTCTAGTTCTCTGTTCTTTCCTCTCTCTCTAGCTCTTTCCACAGTTCTCTCCCCTCTCTCTTATTCTCTTACCCCCCCCCACACACACACATCAGTTTAACCTGCTTCAGTCTGGAGTACTTGACCCTATTGGCATTGTGAGGCCCCACCTGTGGTCAGTCAGACTTACGTTGTGCAGCTTGTAGTATAGGCCACAGGCGTTGCACACGGGGTCTCCATTGGCGTTACGTCGCCACAGCGTGGTGGTGGTTGTCTGGCAGTTAGCACAACATGTGCCAGCTCGTCTGGCAGCAGACTGCAGGAGAACGTGAATAGACTTTACGATACATACCTTCCATACGCACACATTCAAATATTTGGAACATTGATTACCATAATTAAAGTTTTTTTTTAAGACTTTGATTTTAAATCATTTGTGTATGTTTCCCTCAAGGCTTTAACATCTGTCAATTGACAGTAGACTATTTTTTTTGTTTTGGTGTTATAGTGATTATAAACTGATATACATACACATGTATTCATAAATGTGGTCAAATGTTCTAATGAGAATTAATAAATAGTTGTCACAGCACTGGATTTTAGGTTTCTGATAAATGTTAATTTCACAGACACTTTTCAAATCTATCAAAGTTTAAAGGCGTTAAGGCGGTGGGACAACTTTTTGTCCTAGCTGAAGAATTCTCCGCACTTAGGACACATTTCTGCACTCAGACTTCATCCAAAGGTGTCAATCTGCGATACTGAATTCCTAGGGTATAGTCAGGCGAAGATTAGACTTATAATTAATTTAACTTATTAGGTCGATTACTGACCTTGACTCTACATGCCATAAATCTATTTGTAGGCCTATTTCACTACCTCCCTCGCCGCACTCTCTTTTCATTTCTTTTTTTTCTTTGAGGTTAACGGGATTCTGAGATCTCGGACTTTAGCCTACTCAATGTTCTGTGTTCGGGACTCGCCGACTTGACCACTACAAATTAAGCGCGCCACTGACGGAAGCACGCGGTGGCCTCGCGTCCTTATCTGGAACAGGCAGATATCCGGATAGGAAACAACTGGAAGGTCGACCGCTGAAAACGCGCGCTGAACAGAAGTTGACATACGCTCCGGCCTTTATGGCATGAAAGTGAATGGGTTTTCAGACATAAGGTTACAAAAGAGATTTGTAGTAAGAAACATTTAGGCCTACACAAAATTGACCGTCTTCATAGAGGCAACACATTTCTGACTGACAATCCTCATGAATGCGCCTTGTTTAATTATAGAAGCCTAATTAAACTTGCAGATGACGTTTAAACGTTGTAGGTCTACAGCTGTAATTCGCAAAACATTTTCGAGGAACTACGGGAATGTATTAAAAAACTAAACAGTGAGTTGCTAGATATGAAGAAACTACTCAAATAATCTCTTTGTTACAATTAGTATCCTTCGCAATTATGTTTATTAACCTTGACCCTAGTCTACTTAGTCTTGTGATAGCATTAAGCATTTTTATTACATTGTTTATTTCAGTGTGACATCTACAATTATGGAAATATGGATTTTGCTACATTAAATGAATAGCCTATCAAAAGGAAGACTTAATTTATTGTTCACAAAAAAAGAGGCGCTCTAATTTCACAAGTCTATGGGACGTTTCCGATTACCGTTTCATTCTTTTCATATGTTCTCTGATTTAAGCTTTAACAGTCTGCTTTCTGACCTTCTGGATTAATAAATAAACATCTGTTTATGTAATATTTGTTGATCTTGTTCACGATGTAAAGCAGGAGACTCTGTCTCATATTGGATTGACCATAGAAAGAAAATGATATAGGCCATTAATGCGTGAGGACTGGGGAGGTAACTGAAATGGGACATGGTGTTAGCATTGCCCATAAAGTCTGGCCCACCCATCAGAACAGCATGTTGGTGGGAACGACAGGTAATAAAGAGCCATCCTCTGGCCCTGCTATCAGTGACAGTATCAGGAGCAGAAGAAGCTGTAATAACGATAGCAGAAACAACAAATAGCCGTCCTCCACATGCAGGCATGGGCAGGAGAGCACAGGGGTGAGAGGGAAATACAATTCCTGGAAACTGATTGGGAAAATATAACTTTCCTGGAATTGTCCCGTCGTGCCCTCCACCTTGTTCTGTCATTAGCTCTACAACTTCTCTCTCTCTTTCCCTCTGTTCGTGGTACAGGTTCTAGTGGTCGTAGTACTCACCAGTCTGCGTTTGGGCTTGATGAGGGGGCGGTTCTGGCCATTCATCTTGTGGTACAGTCCGCAGGCATTGCACAGGTAGTGGCCCGTACCATCCCGTCGCCAAAGAGGAGTGGAGGTGGCTCCACAGTTGACACACTCGCGGCCCTCTGAGCAGCATGCAGGTGGGAAGGAGTGCACAGGGACATTTATAAAATTAATCTGTAAAACGCATAGAACCTCCTTCAACATGCACATCATTCAATTATAACAGTGGTCATTTTATTTTTGTTTGCTGAGGTTTTTGTTTGTGGTTTGATGGATATTGGGTGACAAATGTATACAGTGTTGGTATCAGCTGGAGTTGAAAAAAGGCAGATTTGTACTTTTTGTGCAAGCTTTTTGAAAAGCTGTTCAGAAGAAGAGTGTGGACTGAACACATTTACTTTCTGTATTTATGTTTAACCCTCAACAGATTTTGAATAACATCATCAGAATTTCCGACTAGTGAAACATATACAGCCATGCAGTCAGCACAACACTATAATGCCACAATAGCCTGCTTGTTGACTGGTGTCTCAGTTGTTGGCTCTGATGTTCAATATTGCAGAAAGGACAAAGAGTGAGGGAGAGAATAAAGAAGGGAGAGAGACTTAAATGAAAGGAGAGAGGAAGGGGGCCTGGATTAGGGTTAGTCAAACAGGAAGTGCCTCTAAGGTATGCATGTGCAGGGAGTACCCAAGAGTAAAGTGATGCTTTTGCCTGCTAGAATAGTGGAGGCAACAAGCCACCAGACTCAACCCTGACTTCCCCCCAGGAGAGGCTGGCCTTCAGCAATGAAGTGGTCTATTCTGACCCTTCAGAGGAAGCCCCTGAGACAGAATATCACTGAGGAACAACCACTGCCCACTGTATCTCTGGTGGATGCTGTCTCTGACAGCAACTGAGAAAATAAGAATGGAACTGTTTAATTGAGAGAATTCCTCATACCCGTGTTTGTAAAACAATTTATCACGATGATTATTTTTCATTCATTGTGATTTTTGGTACTATAGTGTTTAGTTCAGTAACATTGATAAGATACCGGTCTCCTTAAGTTAAGGCCGGCTGTTGAATCTACAGTCGCCAAATGTTTGGTGTGACAATGCAGTCTGCTATTATGTAACAAAGAAAGGGCTCAATTGTAAATGCTGAGGTTTTCTGGCTATATGCGCGAGCGGATCTTCTTTTCACACCTCCGGCAATGTATCCAGTTCGCCGCTCTCAAGGGCAAGCCAGCTCAAGCGTAATTGAGTCGCGGTTTACAAAAGAGGATAATAAACGTGTCAGGCCAAAGCGCGCCCGCTCTCAGCCAGGAATTGGCCGTGCGAGAAGGGAAGGCGGTAGGCTTGGCTTTTACCTATTCAAATAAAAATACACGCCTTTTATTTTAAATTGGGAATTGTTAAATTTAATCGTGTTTTATAGGCCTACATGTTTTCATTTCATCAAAAAAAAATTACAGAACGGTCTTTAAGCAGAGGAGAACTTTTAAGACGTGTGAAAATTTTCAAGTAAGCTCAAATAGCGTACAATACTGTTTAAATGTTTTTGGACAAAATAATTTAGTTTAATAATTTAGTTTAATAATTAAGTATTAAAATATCTGATAAGTCTATTGGTTAGGCCTATCTTCGTTTTATTGAAAATGTCAAGTCGCCATGTCACACTTTCCTCTGGAAAAAACGTCACATTTGATTTGTAGGCCTATAATCAGGGTTATGATACAACGATAATAATAATGCAAATCCAACAACAACATAGTTGCCGTTTTTCTATTTGTATCACAATTAGTAGGCCTTTATTAAATAATATAGCCCTACTAGGCCTATTATTGATTATATTATTATCATTATTATCATATGATGTTGTTGTTATTAACGTCATTATTATTGTAGTTTTTGTTGGTATTGTAATTGTGACTATTGCGGTTCTACTGTTAAAATTATAGATGTATTTAAGGATTACACTTGTTTTTACTATTGTAGCCTAAGTCGATCATGCTTAGCTTTTTTAGCAACATTGCTTATATTTAGACATAATTATGAACAGGCTATTATTTACTAAACAATGTCATCATTTATGCAAATATCAGAATAGAGAGACGAAACTCACCTGAGCATGATCTTGTTTTGCTTTTGCATTTCGGTGTAAAGCTGGAAGACGATCCGCCAAGCAGGCTGCCAGGGTGGAACAAACTGCCTCCGTATTCATGCGCCGCTGGGAGAGAATATGTGGGATATGTTGGTATTGGATGGTGTGTGGAGGGCGTCTGGGCGCTCATTGAGGCCAGGCTGCTTCTAAGTGGACTGCAACCTTCCATCTTCATCCCCTCAGATATTGACATTTGGTATTTAATAGACTCCTTCTCGTCCATTCTGGTGCCAGAGGACGTTGGAGAGACTGCCCCGGGGTCCGGGGAAACATCTTTCGGTGGTGTAGGGGGGAAACTGTAAAGATGCGGACTCGAATGTGACGCCGGAGTTAGCGAGGAAGCAGAGGCCGAACTAGAATTGCTGCACGGATAGAGGCCACTCGGAGTCCCGGAACCAGCGGGATGCAGGCTGGGTTTGCTGAAGTGGGCCCATGCGTTATGATGGTGGGCAGCTGAGAGAGCCGCTTTGCCGCTGTCAAGCCACGAAATCCCTGGACTGTGGATGAGATGGGGCCGGCAGACTTGACTCCCAGTGAGACGAGCTGTCAAAATATAAGTTAAATTGATTGGGGGATTTTCGCGAAATTCATTCGACAATCGTGGACTTGAACTATAGTAGGTTAGGCGACATTGTGATTTTAAAATATATTAAACGTTGGAACACCAACTTCACCTGTTGATGTAGATATAGCCTATGCTGTAGATATAGCCTATGCTGTAGACTATTCTGCAAATGAATTGTTTTGTTCCTTTTTTTTTTTTTTTTTCAAATGTTATGGAGTAAGTAAAAACTACCTTTCCGGAAATATATTTAACCATGTAGGTTATAATCATATATAGTAGGCTAAATAATGTCATTGTTTTCCCAATGTTTGCAATGATCTCTTAATTCGCTTGGTTATCGACTGAGATTGGACAAACATCTGTCAACTCTAGTTTGACCAAATCTGTATGCGTCTGTCTGTTAATTGATACAAAGTAGGTTACACATTTCAAAGTTATTAAAGGTTGAGGCGACAGTATGTTTCAGAACAACTAGTTGTCTTACCGTGCGCTTGACTGTAAGATACTCTCGCCCTTGCGTGAGCGGAGTTATGGTAGTAGGGGTTTCCCTGTGAGTCCAGATGATTAAAGAAAACATCCACCTCGTCCGGAGGCAGGAGCTGTGCCGTAGGCTCCATGTAGTTGTGCGTAAGGCCGGGGTGGTGTGAGTCCGGGTGTTGTCCGTTCAGGACGGCATGGTGATGCGCCATCCACCGAGGTTGATCCGCCGCTACATCCATCTTTCCGGTCGATCCGAACTGGGTCAACAACAGCAATGCCTCTCCAATGAGAGGATTTCTCTATTACTGTGCCCTCTACTTCCTCGTTTCCTTTTGAAAAAATCTCAACCTTCTTGGAACGAAATGTCCTATTGTGAAAACATAGCTTGATAAAATGCGTTATCGCCTATTGATCCTCGAGCTTGTCCTCACTCGCAGTCAAATGGATGTTCTCTCTCTCCTTCTTGACATCAAGTTGAGTTTGACATTGGACACCTGTGGTACAAGAAATAGGATGTTAATATTTCAGAAGAGTTTACAAGGTGTTGTGTAGTCATCTATGGCCTCTGGTGCTTTAAGATAGACTTCGCGAGGCTGCTGCTTTTGTGGTGCGTTTTGTGGGTAATGCATGAGAAGACGCACCATAAGATAATGACCAAATCGTCCCCACCCATCCAGACTAACCTGAGCGGAATCTGCGACCCTACATATCTAACGAGCAATTGCCCAAGCAACGCACACGCCTTTAGTTACGCAAACTCCACTGTAACCTAGTATGGACCTATTCTATTTGTTATATATATATATATAGGCCTATATATAATAGACAAACACATATCAGACATTTTTGCATAGAGAAACAGTCCAGTTTGTGGTTTAAATGTAATTACCTTTTCAGTTTGTCTGACCAACAACTGTTAAGGGCTGTTTAGTATTTTGTGTCTCTCCTCCAGAAAAAACTTCTTCTTGGTTACTTTTGGAAGTCTTCCACTTTAACTTTTACAAAGCAGTTAGTAGCTATTATTTCCGTGGTGTTTTGAAGGGGTTCTCGGCTGTGTATTCTCCGACTGTGAGGCCTTTAGCAACATGCTCTTCTACTGACTGTCAGCACTGGCGCCAGCTGAATTCCATGTCATGCGCGCAGGGCGGGGTCTTGGCTACAGCGTTGACCACGCCGCATCCAATAGGATTGCATCTTCGCTCCTCTTCTCAACCCCCTCTCCGGAATTTTCACGTCATTCATCTGTCTCTCTATTCGTAAGCACACGACTGGGCTGTAGCGCAAGCGACCAGTATGCCCTTTTTTTGTCTGGGACATATTAATCAGTGGGGTCACTTATAGGTAGCTTCTGCTCCTGTCGTGGAACACTTTTTAAATATCTATAACATTTGTAAACAAAGATGTACAATAGCCTTTTGATGTAGGTCTACTTTGAGGTCTGCATAGGCTATAATAGCCCAACACAATTGTATATTCAGCGAACACTGTAGATTATAGTAATAGTAGGCTAATAGTTATGTTCCAGGCTCAAATCTAACAACAAAACATTGTCTCGGCTATCGTTGTTTTGTTCCCTGAGAAAATCGTTTTTGTTTGTAAATCCGGGACGATCAGAAGTTGTTTTACGTCTTAATGCCTTCGTTGTCTTGAGGGTCAGAGACATAGCCTACAGGGTGTAACTGTCAACCTATAATAAATGGGATTTGTTCGGTGCAAAACAGTATAATAGCAGTGCAGTGGACGTGGAGACAAGCCATTGCCAATTGAGCATCTTCATTGTACCGTGCATAAAACCTTGACTGAATTTGTATTTACTTTTCCCTTTAGAACAGTCCATTTAATTTTGATCCCGCTGTTACAGTGGTAAATATACTGGGGGTACCTTGTGGAGTGATACTCCTTCTCAAATACTGTTTGGTTGCTTATAATATTATATAATTGCAACAAATTAATTATATATATAACGCCACTTCCCTGGCCTTGCAGGTAGGCCTATTGGCTGTTGTGTAAATAATTTTGCGCTTGTCCGGACGGATACAAACATACAAACCGCAGCATGCTGAACCGCCTTACATTTAAACTCCCAGCCAATAGCCGGTAACATTCCCCGAGGATCTGCCTCACTTTCACTGACACAGATGTGTGCTCCTGTGTTTCATCTCAAATCTATAGGCTACCATCTTTATTCATTGTTACCCAAACATATTAATATAGCCAAACTCAATATCAGTCTGTGCGCCTGTGTGTGTACGCGCGCAAACGGCAGGGTAAATATGACTGACAAGTAATAATTGGAGGGGGAGCGCCAGGCCCTGACCAGCCAACTAGCCGCCTCCTTGACGCCATTTCCTGACGTCACAACATCTTAATGGAGTAAAAAAAAAACATAATCAGGAAACGAACTTTTAATAACACTTATGGACGAGAGAGAGAGAGAGAGAGAGAGAGAGAGAGAGAGAGATGGGGAAGCATGGGATTTTCTTACGTCCCAGTGGATAATCTCAAGGAACATATTATTCGAGGACACTATTGGGAGGTATAGGCTACATTTGATATTTATACACTGTTGTACCATTAATAATTTATAAAGAATGCTACAGTCTTCTGACCTTTGATTTGATTCAGAAAAGTGTCTATATAGATCCAGTGGCGACTGAAGACAGAGAGACCGAGATGTGGTCACACTAGCCTGACCAGGGATTTGATTTTACTCCAGAGAACACTTGGGCCTCAATTGAAACTAAATCAATATCAAACTAGAAACGCATTTCAAATGGACACAACCAGGGGAGCACAGTATCAGATTATCACTATTTTATGGTAGTGGTCAGTATCCATGAGAATTAGTTAGACAGCCCAACAGCTACATTTTACTTGATCTGGTTTTCCGTCAGGTGGACATCAATGAATAGGTTACATTAGGCTACTTGTTGTTAACCATATACCCATTATATTCTCTGAAAGTTGTATTCATGTGGGATGTGTCTCATAAAGAATGCGACATGGTCAGTGTTAAGAATGTGTACACTTAGGCCTACTGGCTTAAAAAACTATGTAACACAATCATATAAGCTAGATAATTATCATATACTGCGTTGGGCTAGACCAAAATCGGAGTAAGTGAGCGCCACTGTGCGGCGGCGGCATCAGATAGGTTGTACCCAGCCATGGTAATTAGATTGGAAAAAGTGAAAAGAGTTTTAAAAGGTCTACGAAACTTGGCACAGTATAGGCCGGCAGTCATCAGACAAGGACACCAATAGTATAGGAGAAAGTCTGTAGGAATTATACAGAATGTGTTAAACATGGATTCATTTATTGATTAATGTAAAACGAGACAGACAGATGTGAGAATAAGTAACGTTTTGTTAAAATGTACCACATGACACTACTCATTGACTAATACAACTGGGATTAACGTTGGTAAATAGGCCTAATGGGCCTATCCCTTTTTGACTGTTCTACGGTGAATATGCTCTTACGATTATTTGATTATTATTTGGCACAATTACTGTAAAAGATGAATACTGAAAAAATTGACACCTCGTTTGAACATATCAAGATAAGCTTTGACTTTCAGACCATTCACCTGATCTTTTAAACATTTTAAGCATATTAAGCATTGACCGACACCACCAAGAATGACAATAGGAATTGTTAGAAATAACATTTGAAATGCGTTTACATAAATAATGTTGAATAAACAGTTAATTATCCTTACCTATGTTTACTGAAAGGCATAGGCCAGTCCTAATCTTCTCGTTTATGGTTCCGGTTGGACTCTCGTTATCAGCAAACCCGTCCAGAATAATGCATGTGTGTAAGAGGGTCAATTCAGACAAAACGTTGCCCTGCTTAGAGCCTGTCTTCAGCATGTGTCGGTCTTGGAGATGATTCTGCTCTCGTTCTGACTCTCTTTCAAAAGCATTACTAGGTAGAATACACACAAATTAGTGACAATGCGTCGGATTAACATATCACCCTCCCTCTTTCACCGCTTTGTCTTCCTGGTATCTTGGATATGTTACAAATTGAGGCTTCAAAGTAGACTGTGTGTGGTGCGGAATAGAGAGCCAGGCATCAGACCAGCTAGCCTAAAGCGCGATCCCATGTGGTGTAAGCCAATACAGGTCTCGTGCAGCAGCTGCAAAAACGCAATTGGAAAGAATGACCAAGGCACATACAGTCTATCCGCGAGACTTTAAACAACAGAGAGCAGATAACCTACCTTTGAATTTAGCAAACGACATGTATATTTTGAAATGAACGCACTAAAACTAGGCTACATTAATTTATTAAACCATTAATGGCCGCGTTTCCCAGATTCGTTAAGAAGTTCTTAACGCTTAAAAGCTTCTAAGGAGCGTTCTAAGAACGCTCAGAACGCTCTTAGAACGCTCCTAAGAAGCCCTTAACGTTAAGAGCTACTTAACGAATCTGGGAAACGCGGCCAATGGTTTGTTTGCCGACTTAAATTGCAAGTGGCTTTGTTTAGCCTACCTGATCGGGGGGACAGGTGTCAGTGCCAAAATGACAGGTTGAACTTGGCAAAGAAATTGTTCATGTTATCTCACACATGGTAAACATAACCACATGGTAAACATGTTAAGCCCGGAATGTTTCTTAAGCAGACATAACCCAGAGCCCAATGTCAATTCTCTCAACTGTTAAAATCTGCTAACAAAATTAAATTGGTTAATATTGGCTAATATAGTCAACAAACGGATATGAGCGCCAAATTAGACCTCGTTCTTCTTTTCTGAGCAAAGAACCACGAATGGTTCTTATTGTGTTGTGCATGACACCCGTGCTCGTCATTTCAACTTAATTTGCATCATTACAATGTGTTTAGCCTACAAGCTGTTTTCCATTGTGCTTTTATGCGTTTCTGTGCAGTGGTTCGTCAGCGGTCAGAGCATCTTGTCATAAAATAAGAGGGGATATTTCAGCATGCAGGGAATAATGTTAGCCTATTTTGTTTGACTAAGCGCCTAGAACTTAATAGGCCTATGTAAAGCCTACTACTGTTCAGATTGGCCTGTTGATGATGAATGATGATAATAATATTGATAATGATAATGCTTTGGCTAAATAACGCATTTGCAAATAAATACATTATGGAAAAGTAAGTTGGTTAATGGAATTTGTTTGAATCCCACAATTTTAAGATCGAGTCCTGTCACTTTCCGATTTAGCCTATAGGCAGTCACGTAACATCGGATGACTGAAACATTTTGATTAGGCTAGGTCTTATCAGCCTCTCCCATCATGACTCAATCCTCTTAAAAATAGGACAGGGAAGAAAACGTATAGTAGGCCTAACCAATAAAATTAGCAAGTAACATTGTTCAGAAAAACACCATGCCTAGCCCAAGCATATGTAAGTGTGCAAATATTAAATCTCATCAGCATGATAATGTGACCATGTCAATGGCCCGTGCGATGGGTGTTTAGCTCGAGTCCTTGTGATCGGGTGTGGCGAGGAGAACTGGAGCACTCTTGATGCGCACGCGATAAAACCTTATCAGTGGCCAACATCCACAATTCCATCTTACTTTTTTAAATTAATCTTGCCACACACCCACCCTTTTGCTCTCCACGTGCTCTCAACTCCGCACAGGCTCACGAATACACTGTTGCCCTTTGCCATCTTAACAGCATTAATTCCTTTCACTTAAACAAAGAGAGCAAAAAAAAGCATGCAAAAGGTTTCATTTAAAATTTAAACAATGCTCTTGATTTTACAGGAACCATAGTTAGTCAAAACATTCTAAACAATAATAATGATCTTCCTCGTTATAAAAATACAGTAGCCTAATTATCATGTCAATAACGATTAGACTATATATAGGCCTAATTATAGGCTAATTATGGAACTATAACTTAAGTTACATACTTTTAAAATATTATTATGAATAGGCTACTATTATGTTTCTAAACTTATTTTAATCATATATGGCCATCAACATATTGTATATTTTTGTGTATTTAGGTGGGCTTTTTATTTGAACCTTTGTCACTTATTAGGCCTATAGGCTATAGGGTATTAGTATAGAACCAGTAGTCTATTACTATACATACGACCCCATCAGAACTGTAAGTCTCACTCCGTGATTAGTGAACTGGACGTTGTTCAGAAGAATCTGAACAAATCTGATATACTATTCAACCCTTGGTTATAGCCTATAGCTTGTGTTAGTGTGTGCGTGACTGTCTTTCTGTTTGTGTGCTGCGCGAGCGCGAATGCGCGTGTGTTTTGTTGAATATGCTTGTTGGATCCCCGGGTCCTCCTCCTTCTGATTATAAGCCATCCCGGGGTAATTTTTCATCGGTGGTAGCTAATCTTTGTTCTTTGTGAAGATAATAAATAGCCTAATCGTTATCAGCGAGCTGCTGGAGGTGTCGGGAGAATGTGGCTGATCGGCCCGGGAAATAGGCTCCAAAGTGCCGCGGAATAAATGGCATTTCTTATCTCTCTCTCCCAGATTATCGCCGCCTTTTCAAACTCGCACAACAAATACATTCAATGCATCGAATGCATCATTTAACAGAGGAGATCTCTCCCAATGATAGACAGATAGGGGGTGGCGGGGACCCTGGAAATATTTACAAGTATAACGCTCCCCATGTGCAAGGCTCATATTTTCGTTTCATATCATTTGGACAGCCAATGTAAGCTATTTAAATTCTGCTCACCAGTATTCTATTACATTTGAAATATTTTATCTGCATAGTGCATCTGTTATCCACGTTCCACTGTTGTGGTATAGGCTATTGCACAGATAGGCTAGTTATTTCTTTTATGTTGGATTTCACTCGATAACCGTTCCAGAGCCGAGACACTTAATTCTTTCTGTAGATGACTGAAATTGAATAATAATTCCATGAGGATAATTTCAGATGGGCTAAAGTCAACGTTGACTTTTGGCTCGTCTGTGGTAGCCGCCTACTGTCTGCCTTTTAACAAAGTTGTCAAAACGATGACACAGACTGTAAAAAAGATAGGCTAATAGGTCAAAGACGTTGCTATTTGATTTAAATTGGGCAATAATTTAGTTGAAAATTTGCTCATTTTAGGCTATACATAAAACAGAGCCATCCCAATTCTTATCCTCAGGCAACATCGGCTGCTCGCTCATCTTTAAGTTTTAAAAGCCAGTTCACTCAATGTCTTACCTGTGATCAGCACAATGAATAGACTTTAGCTCATGCAATCAGTTGGAAATGTCCACTCCTCTTATTTGACAACAGGGTAATTAGTGGTTTTATGATAATGAGTTGGAAAATGATTTATGTCATGTTGGCTAGGACCAATGGACCAATATTGGGCCAAAGTCCTGAATACACGTTTGTGTACAGCCATAGCATGTGTCTTAATATGAAAGTCACAGATAAGTCAATTTATTTTCTAGAAATTATTGTAGGCCTAGACTATAGGCTAGGCTACATCAGAGCACAAATAGGAAGGCCAAACGCTTGAATGGCGTGTGTGGACGCACGGGCAGACAGGAATGGAATAGAGGCATACACTTATTACCGTGTGAGTGTGTCTGAGTGACACGTTATGACAAAAAAGGTATTTTTCCAATATACACAAACTCGTCGCTTAATAACGAGACTGCTCTACCAGCCTGCACACTGATGGTCTCCTTGGTAACACTGATAAGAATTCTGCCATTTTCCATATCTTTGCCAGAGTCTATTATATTCAAGGATTAAGCTCTCCTTCCAGAAAAGGTCAAACACAAAGTCATGCAACCAGGAGCATTCTTCAATCCCTTCTCTCTCCTGGTGATAGAGCGCAGTTTTGTCTCATTCGTTATTTATTGCGTTCTGATATCATTATAATGACCTTTGTTAGATTCATTTGAGAGAATTAATCGCTGTGACCTAAAGCAGTAGCCCATTCTCACATCCGACGGGTATAACAATGATTTTACAAATACAAACACCACGCGAAGGGGGTGTCATATTATCTCCATGCAGGCATGATATAACGCATTACTCCACTTTACATGATTATGGTCTATTAGACGAAAGTGTTTGCACGCCAGGCGGCTGCCCGCAGGGTGATGAAAATAAGCACGCAGACAGTGACACCTGGTGGATGAAATGACATACAGAGCGCTGGTTTACGGTTTACGCATTGACAGTTCTTTATTGACGGGGGGGGGGGGGGGGGGGTCGGTCACTAAACCCAAAACTAAACCTAATCTAAACTATTAACTTCACGTTAATTAGTGTATAAAGGATTTTATGCTGTGTATAATTAAGTAAGGAAATATAAATGTATAAATTTCTCTACTGTAATTGTAGTTCTTGTTCCAAAATAGTTTGATCGTGACCCGTCAACCCTTTTTTAGAGTAGGTCTAACTGAAGCGCATCTGCCCATTGTCTCCTCACAGTCTGCACAGGAACAAAAGTGAGACTGACAAAATAAGTCAAGAATGAAGATTCCCAATTCTCCATTATTCTATGTCTTTCTCTTCATTCCCCTCTCTCTAAAAATCTCCCATACTGCTGTGTGAAAGAATGGAATGATGTAGTGTGTTAAAGGAGAAGAAAATAAACTCTCCAGTGACCCTGCTGGCGTCAGAGAAGGGGGGGGGGGGTGAGAGGAGAATGAGTATGGACCATACTCCATAGGGATGGAGGTTATGAACCCCATGTTTGTTATTGTACAAGGTTACGAGAGGTCATGCACAAGGGAGTTGACCCCCTTCAACTCTCTTTACTGAACTTTCTAGTTATGACTTCCCAGTTCTACCTCTGAACATCTTTCCAAAGATATTTGCAATCATGACAAAACAATTCAGATTACCATTTAATGTTTTACTCGAGGTCTTGCTTTTATGATCTTGATTGCATTTATTATTCTTTACCATTTAAATATCCTGTGACAATTGCCCCCCTTCCCATAACAGAAATGGACTGAGGTGTCTTGAAATGTGTCTGTGCTTATTCATTAGAGGTCAGAAGTTCACTTCCTGCCCAGAGAGAAACAGGAAGTGAGCGTTTACAGCAGCTTGTCAATGACAACTTGTCATTCATGATCATTCCTGTCTAGGGAGTTATGAAATTCTTAGCTCGTGTCCCTTTGTTGTTTCTATCATTACAAAGTGTGCATGAAAGCGCGTGTATATGTTTGTGTGTGTTTGTTTGTGTGTGGATGTAAGCAGTCATGTGCACTCAAACACTATTAGTCAGGAATGTTGTACACTGCCCAGCTACTTCACAAGAAGTGTGTGGAGTCCATACAGGAAGTGTGTTCTTAGGTTTGGATGTGGGAGATGTCCCCTGACAGTGTTGTGTGAGTGGACACAGAGACGAAAGAAGGAAAGAAAAGAAAGAAAGAAAGAAAGAAAGAAAGAAAGAAAGAAAGAAAGAAAGAAAGAAAGAAAGAAAGAAAGAAAGAAAGGAGAAAGGGATGGCAATACTAAATAGGAAGATGAGGCAGTAAGTAAAATGGAAGACTAAAGTCAGTGAGGATGAAAAAATGAAACAAGTTAAGACAGCGGGTTCCTACATCCATCTGTCTGTCTGTCTGTCATTTCTATCTCAACGGTGATGTCTGTTATTCTTTTTCTCTCCATATTTCTCCGTCAGTCAGACAGCTCTAATTTCCTAATAGTGTTTCAGTGAAGGAAATTGCCTGCCCTGGAAAAGCCAGGCCACAATCAGCCACCAATGGGAAGTGCCCCATCCACCCCAGCAGTGTGTGTGTGCTTGTGTGTGTCAGAGAAAGACATAAATCCTTTAACTTTTCTCCTCCCTTGTTAAACTGGCTGCTGTTCTGGCTTTGTAGATATTCCACAATTGCCTGCAACTCCATTCAGTAACACACACAAGCACAGACAGAAACGAAACAAAATTATTCTTCTGTGTGTTTATGTTTGTTTCTGTCGGCTGGCTATACTAGTATATCTGGTTATAGAGATGAACTATGAAAAAAGTTGCATTCAAGATTCTTAATAGTATGAGCACCCTTTTTTTGTTGCTCTTTCCTACAAATCACACACAAACACTACCCCCCCACACACACACGCACACACACACACACACAAACACATCATCCACTTCATCCTGAGCGTCCCTGATTAGCTGAGATTGGGTGAGAGACACTCAGTCAATCTGTCAGGATGTCTGTGAGTGTGTGAGGGTGTTGTGTATGTGCTTGACGTTTCTTTCTATCCACAGCCAGTCTATCCCTGCAGGTGCGAGAGAGCGAGAAAAGACACAGTTGTGCTGCTTAACCACATCCTTCACCTCTGTCATTCCCCATCAAACACTCTCCCCCCCTCTTTCTCTCTCTCCACACACACACACACACTTATGCACGCATACAAGTGCGCCTGCACAGGGAGGAGTAGAGGCAGCGGGAACACTTGTGCAAGGGAAGCATCTCATCTGAAAGATGATGTGGGAAGAAGGAACTGAACAAAGCAGGTTAGAATAAAATAGAAGGAACATGTTCATCCTCTAAACTATATCTGACCCCGAGTTGTTATCCAGGCTGCTTTGCGTTAACGCACAAAATGTGTGTGTGTACCTGTGTGTGTGCACCTGAGCAGGCTCCGTTGTTAATCAACACCAAAACCCTGTTGATTTGAGGATTAGATTCTGTAGCCCCAACATTCTCATTCTTTTCCTCTTTAATTGTTTTTTTTTTTGCTCCCTTGATGGTATGTACAGGTGACAGATGCTCACTTGAGTCTGTCATGGATGGTTGGTAAGGAGAGAAGCACAGAGCTCAGATTTATCACCTTCCCTCCTGTTCACAGTTACAGATTTTACTTGGGTCATTCTTCACTCATATATACGCAAACACACACACACACATACAAGACACACAAACACACACTTCACTGGGATTGGTCAAGCAGAGATTACATCGCACCACAGTCTTTGACTTGTTAGTTACTGATGTACTATGGTGATATTGGATTTGATTATTATTACAAAACAATTTGACAACAAAATAACCCCCCCCCCACACCCACCCTACTCCTTTTCTCTACCTTTCCCTCCCTGCAATGACCTACTTGCTCTGGGAATAGATAGAATAGTAAGAATGCTAAAAGACAGAAAGAAAGAGACACAAGCCACATGGCGCCCCCTGTGATCTCCTTCCCTTCCTCTAGCCACCAGCCCCGCCCCTACTCTTCACCACATCAGGATACACTTGTTCTGGTGAATTCCGGTTTCAAACGGAATGCTGCCTTGCTCTGGTGTGCCGCAGGGCCCGGTATTAGTAGCAGACACATCCCGTGTCTTCTGTAGGTGCTGTGGTCTAGGGTGGGGAGGCCCTAACGGACTCTTGCACCCCTCACCTCCCACTCATTGTGCTCTTCATCCTGACCCCTCCCTCCCTCCCTCACTTCACCCCACACAGATTCTTAAAAGCCTCTGATTCAAAACATCCAAGGAGAAAGTGAGACAAACACCTGCATCTCCTCTAACGGTGCTCTTCCTTTGTCACTCTGTTGTCTCTTTTCATCTTTGTCCTTATTTTCTTTCTGACTTCTTGTTTCAGCTCAACCTGCCCCCCCCCCACTCCCTGATGAAGGAGGTGATGTTATTGTCAGAAGGTAAAGACAGGTTTAGATGGACTTCTCTCTCATTGCCCTTTTCCACTGTCAGCTACTTGATGGTTCTCAACCAACCTTTAACCCCAGAATGAGAATTACAGAATGAGAATTCTAGTGTTAGAATGCAGTACTACAGGTTGTACAATCCCACATCCTGCTGGCTTGAAAGCTTAGATAACTAAATGCTCAACATAATGGGCAACATTTCTGAAATGTTTCTTTTCAATATGACCAGTAATGAAACCCATTCATACAGTGCACACACCACACATCACATTTCTGTGTTTTGAGAACGTTTTCTCTTCTCCATAGAGGGGCACTGATCACATCCTCCCTCCATCACAATGGGTTCATACACAGTGCCTTTTGTGAAAGTTCTGTATGCTCTCTGACTGTTTGTTTTCCTATGGAGCACAATTTCTATTGTCCGATAGACCAGACCTTTCTCCTGCCTCTGCACGTAGCTGCTTGCCTTTGCATGTGAACGAGCAGAGACTTTTGAGGAGGTTTGTTCCCACATGAACTTCTCTCAACAATTCAGAGAGATGACTTTTCCAGAACTTCCTCTTGCCGCCAATCTGAGACCCATTCCCTGAGCAACACTGCCCCCTGCTGGGTGGTGTTGGTTCTTTGTACTGAGAGCATTCTCCACGGCCTGGTCAAAAAACCCAGTGTCTTTGACAAATAGCTACAGACCTGCCTGGTCTGCCATATTCAGTACCTACCATGTATTTGGTTTATATGGAATTAATTGTTTGGTGTGATGACATGTGGTGTCACGTCATCTCACCATGTTGCTGTTTGTCTGCAAAAAATAAAAAGTAAACTTTATTCAAACCCACTTTTTTTCTGGATGGTTTGTGTATATGGTGTGGATGTGTGCTAATGTATGTTAGTATGGACAAATATTTCCGTGTGAGTGGGGGCATGTAAAATTGTGCATCATTGTGTTTTTGTATTAATGTGTGTTTGTGTATTTGCCTGAAGTCTGTGTTTGTATGTGTGTGTGTGTGTCTGTATGTGTGTGTGTGTCTGTATGTGTGTGTCTGTATGTGTGTGTGTGTCTGTATGTGTGTGTGTGTCTGTATGTGTGTCTGTGTGTGTGTCTGTGTGTGTGTGTCTGTGTGTGTGCGTGTAGAAGGTTTACAGCCTGTATGGAGGTGAGGCAAGTTGATGTTTTGGAGTTTCTTCGGTCTGCTAGGATGTTGAAACATATTAGGTAACGTGGTACATTGGTAACACTTCCCCCAGGGGTGTGTGGTTGTTGTCAGAGGGATGTGCTGGCTAACCGCTGCCCGGCAAAGGCTTCCGGCCCTGGGACAGCCTGTGCTCGTCTCACCCTTCTGCACCCGCACTATCACCCCACTCCAGACATCATGCCAGGATACTGTGGTGACACAACCCTGGGCCATGGCCAATTGGACACAAGGGCCTTGCAAGGTTCCTCCCTTGACAAAAAAGACTGATGGACAGAAAAAGGAGGAGAGAAGGACGTGATGAGATGGACAAAAATAAACGAGACTGACAGGTGGGGAAGAAAGGGGAGAGGAGAGAGGTAAACTAGATTAATACATGAATGAAAGGAATGATTGGGATGTACAACACTAGCATTGACTCAATGAAATATTGAGAATCCAGCAAGTGCCTAGATGCTGAGGTGTATTATGTAATAGTTGTGTCCAATTGGCTGTTAACCTCTTCAGCCACAAGGGGGCAGAAAGTTAAATCTCACTATTGATCTTCCAGAACAAATACCCTTAGTGAAACTACACACTCACAAACACACGCACACACACACTAAAACATACATTAGAGAAAAGTTCCATAATTAATGGATTATCAGGTTTGGGTGTGTCAGCTTGTGTAGGATTTATTCATTTACTGCCATGGATGTGCTGGGGGTTGAAGGTTTGGGTGGAGGTTGGGAGGAGAGAAGTAGGGAGGAGAGAGGGATGTAGCAATGAGAGAGTGAGACAAATAGATAGATAGAGTGGCAGTGAGATGGAGAAAGTGTGTGCGTTGATTGCTAATGATTATTTAGGTGGTATGACCAAACCGGGCTTTCAGGGGTGAGGTTAGCGTGCATGCTCCTCGCCCCCAATAAAGGCTTGTTTTTGTCAAGCCAAGCACACCCTTAACCTCCCAACACGGTGAGAGAGACACCGACAGACATCAGAGAGGTGGAGAGGCCACTTCTTCTCTGTGTTACTCATTTCGTTTAGGTTTGAGTGGGCTGCTCTTCTGCAAGCCGCGTTTGTGTGTGTACACTGTGTGGAGTTCTTTGTATAACTTTATAGGTTATTCAACCATTTTTGTAGTCCTGTATTGTGTTCATGTTCTATGCGTACGTGTGTGTGTGAATGTGTGTGCATGTGTGCGTATTTGCTTCGCTGCGGGTAATGTGATTGTACTCTTCAGTGTGTGTGTGTATATAGGTGGTGTATGTGAAATACTGTGGCTGGTTGGGAGTCTGCCTCCTGTCTGTCTGTCTGTCTAGATCAGAGTCCCGCCATGCCCCTGCCCCCCGTCCCCCGTCACCCCGGCCCCCTGCCCCCCGCGCCCCCCTGCCCCCCGGCCCCCTACCCCCCCACACACATAGGTTATTATTAGCCACTCAGAGCTTGTTGGGCAGACTGGCAGTTTGTCGTGAACACTGCTAAAACTGGCCTTGCAGTTTACACACCATCTCCCTGACCACTCTCTCTAGAACACGCGCACCTACAAAGTTATACACACGCACACACATCGCTCACACACGCACTCTAAACTCCCAGAAAAGCTCTGTGAACCACAGCCAGAGAGGGAGCCGCCCGTCTGACGCCAACGACAGAGGACAGCCTAGGGTCATCGTGTGTCGGGGGGGCATGTGTATGTACTGTATGTGTGTGTGTGTGTGTCAGGGGTGCATGTGTATGTACTGTATGTGTGTGTATGTCGGGCATGTGTTTGTGTGTTTGTGTGTATAATCGACAAAAAAATCTATTTAATGTGAAACCATAATTTCAGCCATAAATAATTTGATTACTTTGCTTTCCAATCACATACTTGAAGACAGAACAGCATCAAAGCTCATGGCTGGCTAACTCACTGTTGTGCATTAGAAGCTGAGCATGCGAGCGACTCCAGCAGAAAAGAGCATGGAAGTTGTGAGTATCAACCAACTGTCAGTGCCCCTCCCTGCCTGGGTCACCCCCATGAACAATAGTTACTGTGTCCAATCATTAACATCTTCAGTTTGGACACACACCATACTAACCATGCCAGGTTGCAACCTGAACAGTTGGTCATGATATGTTGTGTGTGATAAATGCAGCAAAGGGGATTGTAACAGTAAAATCATAGGGCCATGTTTCGTATAAAAACTCTTAAATATTTCTCAGGACACTTCATTTATATACATCTCTTTATTTTATTTATATCAGAAAATATGCACAACATTAAATATGTATTTAATCATTACAAAAGAAAAAGGTGCTCAACAGTATGTTTTGAGTTTGGGTAAAATAAAGCAGGTGTTGGGATACATGATGCTTTCTTCCGGATCACATAGTCTCCTGATCCTTGTTAGACTTTAAAATACACCAAAGACATGAATACAGACAGAGCCATGGGTCTAGAGCCTCTGTGAAGCAGCCTTCATTTTAAGCACTGTCCTCTTTAGTGAAGCCCACAGCCAACAAGAGTATCAATCTTAAAAGTGTTGTTCACTATACCAGTGACATTTTACATGATGGAGTACAGGACATCAGACAAACTCTAAACAAGTCTTCAGGAATACATCTTACATACCTCGTGGACAGATCTCCAGACAGAAACTCATACGAGTATAGGACAGCCATCTGAATGGAGAACCTCTATTGATTTATAGTATATTTTTGTCAAAGACTAGGCTTAACCTATCCTACACTTTTCTACATTCCAGTCTCAATTGCTCTCTGGGCTAACTTCTTCAGAAGTCCCGAGGCCTTGTCTTCATCTCCACACTCTTAAAGGAGTAGCGCTCCCCACTGCGGCTGTCAGTCAGGATGTACCATGTGCCCCAGTAGATGCCGTTGGTCAGCCCGCTATATCGCCCACGATAGTAGCGTCCGTTCAGATTGGCAGCCAGGCAGGCATCAAACCACCAACCAGCACCATAGTACTGTGCACAGTTCCCAGCTGTGTAGCGGTCATGGTCACGGTCGTTGGTGCTGAATGCTCGCCCATCGTGGTTGTAACGTTTGCTGTAGCTAAGTGAGTTGCCAGCGTCACCGGAGTACTCCCGAGCTGTCAAACGATACCTACAAGGCAAAGAGAAGGAAAGAGCATAACATGATGTCTGTGGTGTTTTGTGCGTGTGGGTTCACTGTGCTGATAGTCTCTCCCCATCACCTTTGTGTCTCTGAGGCCACTCTGAAGGTGTTGTAGGTGGCATGGCGACGTTGCTGGTGCCAGTCCTCCAGCTGAATGCGGAGCTGGTACTGGCCAGAGGAGGTGAGGCCATGCAGAGCTGCGTTCCCCAGCCAGTGTTCCCCTTGTGGAGATCCAAAGCCCTCCTGGTACTCCTGCCATGTCCGGTTGAAGTCCAGCAAGCCGTCTCTCCGAGTCTGGAACACTGTCCATCCCCCGCCTGCTGTCTCCATGTCACACGAAGCCTGGCCAAAAAAATGGTTGATTGTACATTCATAAGTGTGCATGTGTGTGTGTGTGTGTGTGTGACTGTTCATGCATGTGATGTTAACATGTGTGTGTGTTTATAAAGTACCTCCAGCGCAGGTCTTTGCGGGTCTGGCTGAATGGTGTAAATTCCATTCTCTTTGATCCCTACGCGATAGATCTCAGCACAGTCCTGAGGAAACTGCCTTGCTGAAGGGGCAACTGCAAACGCACATACACACACACACACACACACACACACACACACACTTACTTGTGAATGTTGGTACACCTATTAATACACAAACACATAGACACACATAGACACACACAAACAGGCACACACACTACTGTTGTGCCCTCTGCTCTCACCTGTTGGTGAGTGTTGTGTAATACTCCTGAGCAGAAGCAGCAGATCCTTCTCCCCCTCTCTTCCCACTGCTGCCCCCTCTGTCCACACAAACAGAGAGCTGGGGGTCAGAGTCACATCACACGGTGGATATGCAGCAATCTACCGACAGTATTGGTAGATGCATAGGGACTTGTATTGTATTGCATGGGTGAGATCTTGGGCTGTGTGATGGTCATGAGATACCAGTGATCTGTCTACTCAACTCACCACACACAGTCTGACATTCCTGTGCACTCACCTCTGACCGAGACTGCGCAGGCCTGTTTGCTAGGTATGTGTGTGTGTGTTGACCATACCATGTCGGAGGACTGTGTGTGAGTGTACACGTGTGTATATGTGTGAAGGTAGAAAGAGAGAGCACACTTTATCGTGGTTTGGGGTTAGGGTGAAGGTTAGGGTTTGTGTGTGGGGGTTTGTGTGTTCCTCACCAAGTCGTTTGGCCATTGCTCTGAGGGCCTGACTGTGACAGTGGAGGTCACACTCTGTCAGCACAGAGGCCATCAAAGCCAGGATGGCCCCTAGTGTGTCCCCTCCCGGCTGGGCCCCTTGGCCCCTGGTGGCCCCTGGTTCCTGGAGGGAACGCATGCAGCTCTGCAGCTGAACCAGGCGATCAGACACATCCCCCATCTGCAGGAACATCACATAAACACCCTCAAAGGTTGCTGGTTGCATCACACACAAGCATGCATGCTCAAACAAACATACACAGACGAGTATTCAGAGGTTCTCACTACACACATATAGCCTCTCACTCAGGGGGCAAACAAAGAAGATAAGTTGACTCAATCGCTCTTTCACACTTACATCAGCCTTAGTCACTGCTGGCACACCTGTCACTGCATGAGCTCATCACAGCCATATGATTTGGACAGCTTTACCTCCAAGTCTAAATTTACTCTTGCTTTGATTCTCATCACTGGACAGTGTCTGTCAGGTGGTGCCTGGTTTGTCAGTGCCTCAACTCCCCAGAGTAGGAACCTGCTGGCTCTGTGCAGAGAGCCACTCTACTTCATGCTGTTAAGTCTGTTAAGTGACGTCATCTCACGCATGTCTTTCCCCTCAGCGTTACCCTCCACAACATAGCTAACTCAGAGTTCCAGTATAGCTTGTTGAAGCCAAAGAATGTCTACTCAGTCAGACAGACATTGTCCTGGCCTTCCGCTTAATGACGGAGCACATAATTATCATTGTTTTGCCTCTACAATACCTTAAGGCCACAATCTCTCTCGATTCTACAGCCAAAAGAACAGGATGTGACCTTGCCATGACCTGGACGTGATGCCACTCACCTTGGTCTGCACCTGTCGGAGTTCCTGTCTCTGCTCCACCCTCAGAGGTGAGTCTGAAGAGGATGGGGACGCAGCCACCACCCTGCAGCCTGACGCCCCCGAGCGCCCCTCACACATCCCGGACCCCGTCCCTGGCCGTATGGGGGGAGCGGCCACCAGGCTGTCCCTGCAGGGGGGATGGGGGCAGGTGGAGAGAGCTTCTGGAGGAGACAAGACGGCTCCCACGCACAGAGACAGCAATGGCAGCATGCTGAGAGAGCCAAGTGGAATCATGGGAAATCTGAAAAAGGGGTTGAAGTCACACAAAATCCACTCTTGTTGAAGATCTTTCACTATCCGTGTTTTGCAGGTTTTCACCCAAAATGTGCTGCTTTTTGGCAGCTTAAGGTCCCAAATCCTGGTAACTCCTGACTTCTTGACAGTTTCTTGTTAGTGATTTGAGTCCGTTGCTTCGATTGATATCAGTACGTTTCTTTTTTTATCTATGTAGCCTATCTCTTTATTAATCTCTTCATCAGCATAAAGGATTAATACAAAATAATGAAGTAGGTTTCTGTTTAGTCGACTTCCTTATCCGTGTTTCTTCAACTTTTTCTATCTGTGTTCCTATCTACAAACTTCAACCTCTTAACTTGTCTGTCCCTCTGGTCACCTTCTCACACTCTACCTCCCTCTCTCTGTCTCTGGTAGTGAGGGTGCTTTGGCTCAGATTCCTAGATAACTGCGGCTCTCTTTGCTCTCTGACACGCACTAATGCACCCACCCCCGATACACGCACACACACACACACGCATAATCTACTCACCTCTTTGACTCATCTTCTCTCCCACTTGCACTCTCTCAGTTGCACTCACACACACCAACACACACACCAACACACACACACATAGCTAAATAAACATTGATGATGTACAGTTTTGTAATGTTGATCCCACTCAGTCACACATATGCACACAAAAATACAGTTTATGGTCACACGAAGCAGCACCTTTACACTGCTGCCGACTGTCTCTTGACTTTGACTGTTTTCCTGTCTCACACAGGCTCATGCTTGAATCACATTTTCTACACATCCTTCCTCTCTCCTTCTTTTTAATCTCTCTATCTCTCTATCTTTTAATCTCTCCCAATGTGTCTATGTTAAGATTTGTGTCGGACTAAGTGAGTTGTCTCTAATGCATAGTCATGTCGGTGTTTGTCTGTCAGTATTCCCTTAAAGTTGAGACACTGCCTGTCCCACACCCCTCCTCTCCTCACCCTCTTTCTCACATGTGTCAACCTCCTTTGTGTCGTGTTTGTGTTTACAAATGGAGTTCCTTAGAGGCCATAAAAACTAGACTTGAATGGGGGTGAGAAAGCAGGAATTCCTCTACAAACAGTAAGGTCATCAGATGCCACAAACTGACACACTTCAACTTCTGCAGAACACACACACACACACACCAACATAAACACACATCATCCAAGTCAGGGGGCACACCAGGCTATCATTCCAACCTCCTCTTTAATATAGGTTTCAGAGTATAGAATGACGTCAGCAATCATGCAATGAGAGACTTTCAGAAATGTTTAAGGGTCAGGGTGAATTGGAGATATGTGGTATAAGAACACTCTCACATGGTCCTGGGATTTGGGGTAGGTGTGTAATATATAACCTAAACCAGAATGACTGTTGTAGCTAAGTCATTTTATATGGAAGTCGCTTTGGATAAAAGCATCTGTTAAATGCATAAATGTAAATGTAAATATGAGAGTTATACATATAGTAATTGACCATTAACCTTGATTTGGATTCTGACACAAAAAGATATTGGTAATAAGAGTTCATTTGGCTCAGCCCACACAATATTGCTGATTTAAAATGATTTTGAGGTGAGCTGAGAGTGTCCTCTAGTGGTGTTTTGATATTATGATTTACATGATTTACTGATGTATGTGATATTACCAGAGATGACACACATCCTTCACTCAAGTAGAAGTACAGATACTTATGTTTAAAAAAATACTGGTTAAAGTTGAATAGCTGACTACACTGTTTCTCTCAAGTTACAGTAAAGAAGTACGGGCTCTGACATATAGGCTACTTGAGTAAAAAGTATCCATTGCTACTACCTACCATTAAAAACATGTTAATAATTAACACGCATGTTATGCATGCTCATGTTCACAATAGTGTCAAGCTAGTTGGATTGTGTGCTTTTGGAATGCATGGTCCTTACTCCGTATTTACCACTTTTCGTTTTTGGTCACAGTCAAGTGCACATCTCTGGGACCGTAAGACCATGGGCGGGGCTCACGCATGTTCTGCGTGACCACGTTGAGCGCGTCAACGCGTGTGTTGTTGTGGAGGAAGTGAAAGAGGGTAAAGAAAAAAGAAAAAAATCGTGCTCGAAGGGTAGGTTGCCAGACTGAACTCAGTTCAAGACATTTAATATCATATGTGGCGAAAATCGTTAGTTGATATCACGAGCTTGCACTAAAGACGAAACAGAGAAAAGTACAACCTGTTACGCTGCGTTACAAAATAACTGACTAGCTAGTGATCTTAAAACTGTTGGTGGTAGGCTAGAAAGGTCTTGCTGGCTACGCTACAGTAGAGAAAGCTAGACTAGCTAGCTGCGCTGTCAACTGTGGGGCACTGCGTCGCAGCCAACCTGTCCCAGCTGAACAATAGAAAGCTGGACCGTTATCTGGCTAGCTCTAATATTGTAAGAAATAATTATCGGGCTTGTCTGGAGTTGAAGGTAAGTACCGATGACAACTTTGAGCGTATAATTTGTCCTAGTTATTTAGCTGAACAGAACCCCCCAGCGGCGGTGACTGGGCGAAATGTTCAACCGAGATTTGTAGTTATTAGCTGGTGGTGGTAGTGTCTGTGGTGGCTGTCTGGGGTGGCTTCTGACTGTAGTGACGACTGTTTGAGAAATAATCGGAGGGTGCTACAGCTAAGTAAGCTCAATACTATAATGAAAAATCAGTGCAAGTGCCTCGACTGGCCTTGTTTGTATTTGTGGGTTATCCTAGGAACTGCTTACAGCATAAAGGCAAAAAGTAGCTTAGCTAACTATCGTATGGATGAACTCGTGACCCAGTCTTTGGTTAAATATAAATCTAAGGGACTTTCAAGAGTGACTCGATACAGGCTTTAAATGCTTTGTCACATGTTTCTATGACTGACTAGCTACATCACAAATTGTCTTCGGTTAAGTAAATTACTTACTACCAATCTCAACCGTTCAGAGTTCTGACAGAATTATCCTGAGATCCGATTTTCCCAATACAGTATCATGGGTTAGAGATTTGAGGGAGAACATTATGGTTACATACAGGATTCTGAATCATGGCTTTTACCTGGACATGCACCACCACCAATTCAGGGGAAACCTTTCTAGCTAAAATAACGTTACGTTAAACGGTCTACTGGGCACTTTGTTTTGACCATATTCGTTGGCTGCGTCTATCTGTACTTATCTGTACTAAAACTGTGTCATAGTTTGCAGGGTCACCAGTGGATCTGTCAACATGGTCACTGGAGGGAGTGTGTTATTGTGTGACACAAGTAAAGATGTATTGAGCAATGAACTGTATGCTCTACCGGACTATGCACAAGGAGGCTATATTTAGAGGTTTGTTTTTGTCATTCCGGGTACCCATCTGTACCTAGTAGGTTGTGCATGCAAATGAGTAGTGGGAATTCCAGACCCCTCTCTTTATGTATGTTGGCTACCAAAATCAGAGTTGTATAGGCAACCAGTCCAGAGTTCAGCTGCAGCCTCTCTTAAACAGTGTCGGAGTGCAGAGTAACAGACCATAACCAACAAACACTGGTCTTACTAATATGCATAACCTAAGCTCTTTATTGAAGTTGTATAACATACATTAGACTTAGCCCTGGAAACTAGTTACAATATATTTTAGTTTCATGAGACGGCTTGCCCCTGACCTATATCCTGTTTGATCTAGGGGGGAGAGGTAGTAGTGAGGACAGAGAGGCTTCTCCTGCAGTCATGTGACAGTGGACTGAACATGCTGAGAACCTCATGCTCTTCTGCTGAAGACTCCACTCACCATGCCACTGCCCGGAGGAGGACAGAGGCTAGTGTGTTGACATCTGGTGTAGGGCTGCATATGGGCTGCATATGGGAAGATTGCATAGTGTGCAGTGGGAAAAATACAAGGGTTTAGGCTGATATAGACTACATTGATATAGACATTAGCAATTGTGGCGTTGGTGTGTGAATAGGATGGAGGCCACGACCCATGTTTTCAGAAGTCATACAGTAGGAGTGCTGGTCTGGGTTCAACCTCTTTTTACTGAGCACTCTTACTATGAGAAGCTTGAGTAGTAGTAGAGCTGTGAAGCGGAGACTACTTGTGCTTAAGGGGAATTCTATTGAATGCCATTCTTCACTGCAGACTACCGTCTTTGTTGAACTAGTCTGATAGCTGGTGAGAATTAATTTAAACAAAGCTTGTTATTCTGCTACATTGTTTCCCTTTAAGTGGAAGGGGAGATTGTGGAATTTTACTTTTGAGATCACAATGATATTCTGTTCTCTTATGTTCTCAATCAGGGCTATACAAATACAAATATGTAAAACTCCAACATGTTCTAAATCAAGTTTAGTTTACTGTCCCTGTGGAATTGTAGTGCCTTTGGGAATAGGGAATTTTGTCTACCAGTGGGGATTAGGAGTTTTATGTTTGGATCTGCCCCAATAAGAGGAAGCATGATACAGCCCGCCCTCCAATTCACTTCCTGTGTGTGCATGTATGCCAGAGAGAGAGTAAGAGGGGGAGAATGATATGTTGCTCGTGACTTCGACCAGCAGCTTAGAAAGCACATGACTGAAATGAATGGAGCTCAAATCTTATTGGTCAAGTGGCAAAGGAGTCTTCACAAAGCTAACTAATTCACATAGGACCTACATCCTATAGCATTGTCTATGCGGAGAGACACACTCATTGTGGTAGCAAAGACATAGTTTTAAAAATTGTGGATCAATTTAACACTAATAGAAGATAAGCTCCTGTACTTCTTTGCTGGAAGTAAGTCATAATCTAGGCGGGTAACCAGTGTAGGCTGTGATGCTGCAAATAGTATGTATTTGACTGCCCATTGAGCCAACGGCCTACCCATAATTACTCTTGTAACTTGTTGTCATGGATCTCTCCCCAGGATTGACAACATGACGTCCAGGAAGAAAGTGCTTCTGAAAGTCATCATTCTGGGGGATTCTGGGTGAGTACTCAACAAGCCTCTAGGTGGTTTGTTTTAACAGTAGATTAAATCTCTGTGAATTTAATTTGATCTGTTTTCAATATTCAAAACATGGATTTTCTCCCTGTTACATTATGTCTTCTCCTGGTCACATATATTCAATTATTTTCTTACACTGATTGTACATTTTAATATCTGAAATGTCTTTCTCTGCAGGGCACAGGTTTTGATTTGAAAGGTTATTCTACCCCAGCATTGGAACCCCATAGATTGCATTTAATTGAACATTTATTTCCTTCCCATCTTGCTCTGTATTTCTCTTTCTCTTCTTCTGCTTTCTCTCTACGTGAAAGTGTGGGCAAGACCTCCCTGATGAACCAGTATGTGAACAAGAAGTTCAGCAACCAATACAAAGCCACGATAGGAGCAGATTTCTTGACCAAGGAGGTGATGGTGGACGACCGACTCGTTACAATGCAGGTACACTAGCTCACTGAAAATTCTGGTTCATCCCTCATAAAATCCAGGAATACATCAAATGAGAGTCTGAGTTAAGGATGAATGAATTTGTTCTAAGTGTAGAGCCAATTGTAACATTAGTAAACAGGCACACATCAAAATATATTTTACAACAAATGTATTAAAGTAAGGTACACATGGATAGTATGAACAAGTTAGATTATGAATTTGATATGACAGATTGGTTTCAATGAAAAAAATAAAATGGTCTAACTTCCAGAAAGACAGAAATTGTACAGTCAATGATTACATGCCAACTGAACCACCAATGCCATGTTCGTGGAGGAAAGAGCGTTAGCCATAGTTACGTTTGATCAGGGTTGATCAATGGGGTTGCGGGCGGTTCGCGCCCAAGGCCCATTTGCAAGCTGGCAGGAGGACCTCACATGCAGTGGGGTGGTCCCCCTCCCAACTCTATAGTCTGGTGGGTAATCAGCATACTGAGGGTGTCAAGAGAGCTGATTATGTTTGTCTGATGTGGTCGGATCAGACTCTACAGGTGTGACAGGATGTTGGCTCCGTGTGGTCAGGCTGACCTTGCTACAGTGAAGTATTGGCTAGATATGTGTGTCGTGGTTAAACAGACAGCTCTCCTGGAATGGTATTTTCAAGAAGTTATGTAAAAATAGGCAGCTGTCAGTGCCTGTCAAGTGATTTGCATGCAAAGGCACAGCTGGTGATAACTGACTTACAATTACTGATATTGTTTGTCTTCAAGTCCTCCAGCTTCAAAATTGATTAAAGGACAACCATAGTGAACTACATCCAACTGTGTGATCTAATCGGGAAGTTTAAAATGAATCCTAGCCAAGAAACAAAGAATGTTACCAAACAAAGAATGGTTCATATCTTCCCTGTTAAAGTTTGGCTTCTTACTTCCCCATAATTTCCCATCTTCCTTTTCTTTACCCCTTCCCCCACATACACGCACGTTCTCCCTTCTTGTTTCCTATGTCCCCCTATCCTTCCTAACCACTCTCTCCATTTCCCTCCTTCCTGGCCAGATCTGGGATACAGCAGGGCAGGAGAGGTTCCAGTCATTGGGGGTAGCGTTCTACCGTGGGGCGGACTGCTGTGTGCTGGTGTTTGATGTGACGGCTCCCAATACCTTCAAGACTTTAGACAGCTGGAGAGATGAGTTCCTGATCCAGGCCAGTCCCAGAGACCCAGAGAACTTCCCCTTTGTGGTACTAGGCAACAAGATTGACCTAGAGAACAGACAGGTGAGCTAAAGTTTGCAAAAGTGACATACGAGGGCTGATGACGTAACATGTTGAATGTGGCCATAATCATAATATTTCCTCTCATCCACACATAGGTGACAACCAAGAGGGCCCAGGCCTGGTGTCAAAGTAAGAACAACATCCCCTACTTTGAGACCAGCGCTAAGGAAGCCATCAATGTAGAGCAAGCCTTCCAGACCATTGCACGCAATGCCCTCAAACAGGTGAGACGCTGGCATCAGCTCCATCTAGTTTTCAAACTAGACTTTGGAACTCTGCAGCGATATTGGTTGATGATTTATTGTTTAGGATGAATCACACTTATGTCCTCTTCTTTTCTCCCTCCCTTTTCCTCTTAGGAGACGGAGGTGGAGTTGTATAATGAATTCCCTGAACCCATTAAACTGGACAGGAATGACAGAGCCAAGCCTTCACAAGAGAGCTGCAGCTGCTGAAGTGGTGTTAGGACTATCTTCTCTCTGGCCTACTGGAACATCCCCATGACCCCACTCTCAGCACCTTTGTGGTCCCTGCTCCTCCCCCAGAGTGAACTGCTGCTCTGGTCCATCACAGATCATGTCACATTCCCAGCCCACCACAATCCCATTACCTGCCCAGTAATAGTGCACATGGGTGTACACACTCACTCCACATACAATGAATCTGGCACCAAAAAATGATCTTAAGAGAAGAATGACAGCTCACTCACCTGTATTTCTAACTGCCCCCAGACTCCCTTCTGTTAATGCTATTAAGAGAGATGCAGCCATTGTTTTCATAGAGTGACTGGAAGATGCAGTGGCTGTTCCTACATAATGTGAGAGGAAGTGGCTGGGGACAGAATCCCTGTGATTTCTGGTCCTCTTCATTTTCTATTCTTATAGAAATATATTCATTATTTTCTCATATCTCAGTGATCTCCTTTGCCTGTCTATGGAGAAATAATGAACTGTATTTTTTTTATTATTGGCTGTTGATGTAAAAGTCTTAAGCCAGTCTGGAGCGTATTTGTTAGCACTTTTTCCTCGTCAAGTTTTTTTTCTTTGCCTTTAAATGTTATACACGGAGGTCAGCTGGTCAACATAATGACTCCCATCCTTGTCCAGAACCCGTAAGGATCCTGTTAATTAAAAAACAAAACAAACACCTTTATGCCTGGTGGTGTTCACACCCTTTGTACAGTAGATAGCACAGTGATTTGTTCTAAGTTATCACATTACAGGGGCAATATTAATAAAATAGGCAACAACAATAGAAAAGCTTAAGACATAGAAAATGTTATTATCCTAATTGTACTACTGATACTACTGTATGTGATGTATGTCATTTGTCTGCCATTTTGTTTCAACACTATAATTACAGATCTGTTGCCATACACCTCTTCTCTAATAACTGTCTCTGTTGCTACTGTTTCTTTTACTCTGCTGGTAGCTCAGGTTGGCAAGTTTGTTAATAAGTGCATAATATTAATTTTTAACAGATTGTGTACTACTATTGTGTGTAGATGTAATAGATAAAATGCTGAGAGATGAAACAGGATTGGATGCTCTTTTTATCTGTGAGTTATAAAGAAATAGTCCAAGAATTTACCCTGGTATTACTCTTTTCTTCCTAATAAAGCAACTGTGCTATGCCAATGATGTTGAAAAGTATTGGGATATCAAAAGAAGTTATAATAAAGTGTCTCTTGAATATAAACATTGATGGTCTGAATTGTGGAATCAGTGTCCGTATATTTTACCAATTAGTATAAAACTGCAAAGTGGCAATGAAGAGCAAATCTTTTAGGGGGTTGCTTTGGTTCCAGTTGGTGTCCATTGAGATCAAGCAATTAATGGGACTTCTCATAGCTGACTTGGAAGTCTAAAAGATAGCACACACACTGGTACAATCTCACTATCGCTTACAATAAAATGTAACCGTAGTCTGTTATGATTCTTTCTTATTGAAGTTTCAATTTGTAATTCAGTTCGAGGCTCGCGTGAAGAGATGGGTGCAAATCTCGAATTGTCAATAGATTGCCACGCGAGGGCGTGTACTGTGCTAGTTTAAACAAATTAAATCAAAAATATTCCAAAACTGAAGTGTCAAACCAAGAAAACCATTATCAATTACGACTTACCCCACTCTGAAGTACTGGTCAAAAGTGTATAGAAAGTAAAACTGTGTACCATTTTCAAACCATAACCTCGTAAAGTAGGTCCCCCCACCCAGTTTGCCACTTCTACTGTGCGGTGCCGTCCGCACTTTCCTTTTTTTCTTGGAAATGTCGACCAACACTGGTACGAACATATAACCGCCAAATAGGTAATCGTTTGGTCTTCCTATAAAAAGTTGTTTGTCTCGTAATAATCGTCCCGGATATTCCAAAATCTCAATGAAACTCATATCAAAAAACACAACTTCGCACACACCATGACATTCCATGTTGTTGTTTTCAATCACGTCCGCTTGGTAGCTATATAGGCTAGCCAGGCTTATTTCAGAGATCATATCCACCCGAGCATTTGGACGCAGGATCTGTGATAACAATTTGTTTGTATTTCTATTGTTGAATTTAACATAATGGCAAGTGATACTGAAGTGGTTCCTGCTGCAGAAACTCCAGTGGCTGCGAAGTCAAAGAAAAGGACACCCACCAAACCTAAACCAAAAGCAAAACCAGCGACTACAGCCACCTCAGCCAAGAAGAAGAAGCGCAAGGGAAAGGGCCCAGGGAAGTACAGCGTACTGGTGGTTGACGCGATTAAACAACTGGGCGAGAGAAATGGTTCGTCGTTGGCCAAGATTTACAACAAAGCCAGGGAGGCGATCTGGTTCGATCAGCAGCATGGACGAACCTATCTACGATATTCTATACGCGCGCTAGTTCTGAACGATACCCTGATCCAGGTAAAGGGTACGGGTGCTAACGGTTCTTTCAAACTAAACAAAAAGAAGTTTGATACAAAGGCCCCGAAAAAAGCACCAAAGCCTGTTAAGGCTGTAAAAACAAAAGCACCAGCTAAGAAGGCAAAGGCAGCCATCAAAACTAAGGCAAAACCGAAGGCAAGCCCGAAAAAGAAGTCGACACCCAAGAAGAAGCCAGCCGCCAAACCCAAAAAGCTTGCGGCTAAAAAGGCAACTCCGGTTAAGAGTAAGAAGCCAAAGCCGAAGAAGGCGAGCAAACCTGCCGCCAAGTCTCCAAGAAAGAAGTAGCATTCCCGACCCAACACCGGAAAAAAAGACTTGATTTATTTTTGTACATGTTGTGGTTTAAACGATGATTGGACTTTTTTATTCTCATCCAAGTGTGGCTTAAATGTTAGGTTTGGCCAAAAATTTCATTTATATTATTTTTTTATATCTTCAGCAAATGATGGTATGATGTGTAAACAATTGTGAAAACATTTACGATGGGCCATCGATGAGTCAAACCGCCCAGTCCAGATTTGAATTGTGGGCAACGCCCCCAGTTGTCGGAAATACACTAGTTAACGAGGCTTGCTGAATTACTGTAACTAAAGTAACAAATAAAACGGCATTATCTGGAACTTATGTTTGTTTAAAATGTTTGTATGTGTAATGTAGGCATGTAGCCTTTGTTGCCTCAAGCAGTTAAATTCTCTGTAAATAAATTGCAATCTAAAAGGATGGTTTTAATGACTCAAATTATTTTCAACAGACGGTAGTTAGGAAATAACAATTGAAACAAACGTCTAGATGTCTTACTTTGATAACATACGACTCAGTATTACATCTACTGGTAGGCTATAGCTCTTCATGCCATCAATATGATTCTCAGACAAAACCCTGAAATGAAAAACTAATAGACATTTAAAACAGCCCTGCCACCACCGGATTAAAACATTCCAACATACGTCCCAATTGAATGAAAATACCCAGACCCAATGCATCTTATAAGCGACGTCTTTATGAAAAACGAATTAAATGAAATGGTGGGATTTGAACACGTTTACCACCCCCCCCCCCCCCCCAATAGAACTGAAATGGAGAGGTCCTTTTACCTTATAAGGAAGAAAACATTTGATTTGCAACTCACGATTCATTCATTTAAGATATATCTGATAATCGTTGACTGAAAACAGTTAAAATGCACATACAGACATAAGAGTATGTATTGTATGCATTCTTAAAACGCAAGAGAATTGTACAAAAAGTACAGCACATTATTTACTTGAATGCTTTGTCCGACAGAAATGTTACATATGGTTGAGCCAAATATTAAACAATGTGAACAATGTATTAAATGTATAAAATACGTTTACAATTACTACAATACAATAGGATAATGCAAGAAAACACATATATAAGTATGTAGCAATGGATCAATAACATTTCCACCCTCAACTATGTTCCCCTATGAGGAATTTAAGTGGTATATCCCACTGCGAGCACAGGCTCGCGGAAGAGACCTGGCGAGAGCACTTCCGTCTTCTGGACCTGCACATACAGAGCAATGGTAAGATAATCAAAGGTTTATGTTGTGCAACTAAGGATAATATACTACATCACACGAAGATAAATGTATTTAAGTTACACTTAAACCGTATATGTACCCGATGTTAAGAAAGTTGAGGTAGCAAGCTAATGTTGGCTTTCTAGATTAGCAGCGGGGTAGCCTAGTTGCTGGCTTTTTTTGCAGTCAGTAGCTAGCTACTGTAGCTATCTAGCAAGCGACGTAAATCATAACGTCAGCTTGCCATCTAAAATCACGGTCATATATATTTAATATTGTATAATGGAAGGTAACGTGTAACACAAGTGTGCCGTGGACTGACTGTGTAGCTAGCTGTGTACATTCCTTAAACGTATCTTTTCTAAATCAGATGAATTAGCTAGCAAGCTAGCTGTCATGTCTCATGAAGGGATGAGAGTTGCACAGCTGGTTTTGACCTCACTTTACAAGTTACTGCCAAATATAACTTTATTCTTATGACGTTTGACAAACTCACGATAGATAAAATACAATTACAGCTTAGCCTCTGGTAGATTAGTGTGTGAGCTTACTTGCACTGCCACATTGTGTTATGTGGTTTTATGCATTTATTTATTTAATTTGTGGTGTTGAACGCTTTTGATAAAATATTTTTCCTTTGATGTTGTTTTGGAATTCGTTATGTTCAGTCTGCAGCTTTTGGATGAGACACTGAGGAAATTCCTCAGTGCTAAGAATCCTACCTGCATGTTTAGACCTGTTTGACTGTAGAGGGCTTATTGGCTAGAGTAGGATAGTGTGGAGGAGTTTAACAGTATAAGGGAGGTAGCTTACTGTGGCAGGCCATCTGTAATATTCCTTTTAAACCTTTATACATGATCTGTTTTCTATTGAAATGGTCTCTCTTCTCTCAGACAGCGACTCTGCGCCCATACCTCAACGCTGTGCGTGCCACACTGCAGGCTGCCCTCTGTCTGGAGAACTTCTCCTCTCAGGTGGTGGAGCGCCACAACAAGCCAGAGGTGGAGGTTCGGTAAGTGTCTCTTTCTACACTATAGGTGGGTGGGACTGTACCTTTCTCAAGGGGCTGTATTCAGCTGATATACTTTGTGATTGTGTACACATCACATGTATAATGAATGTTGTTTTTTCTGTCCACTCACAGGAGCAGTAAAGAGTTGCTTCTTCAGCCTGTCATTATTAGTCGTAATGAGAAGGAGAAGGTGCTGATCGAGGGCTCTATCAACTCAGTCCGAGTCAGCATTGCTGTTAAGCAGGTCAGGAAGCTCTCACTACCTCTTTCTTCCTCACCAGTGTAGACTGTAAAACACTCAAATGATCTCTTGGCTATACTTAGCCAGATGCATTGTTAAAACTTATGATTGGTTATTTACAGAGATTAAAAGTTTACCATGGCTCTGTCATGTAATTATTTTATGATGAAAATGCTGGTCTTGTGATTTGTGTCCATCCAGGCGGATGAGATTGAGAAGATCCTCTGTCATAAGTTCATGCGCTTCATGATGATGAGGGCAGAGAACTTCTTCATTCTAAGGAGGAAACCAGTGGAGGTGAGATACAGAATTATAAAAGATCTTATTTGAATACTTTCTCCATTTGCATACTTCTTCCATTTTAATCAGTTCTCTCCCCTTGTCTTGTTGTTCCACAGGGCTACGACATCAGTTTCCTCATAACCAACTTCCACACAGAACAAATGTACAAGCACAAGCTGGTGGACTTTGTCATTCATTTCATGGAAGAGATTGACAAGGAGATTAGTGAGATGAAGCTGTCTGTCAATGCCAGGGCCCGTATTGTTGCAGAGGAGTTCCTCAAAAATGTGAGTCTGTTTTGTGGTTTCTCAAAAATCTTTTCTTTCATGTTGTTCAAGTCTTGAACAAAGATTTGACCGTGTCCTTGTTTTGCAGTTCTGAAAACAAAACCCCCAAAACATTCCTCACCATGATCACAAAAGTCACCATGGTTTCTTGGATGGAGCCCCTCACAGGACAGAAATGGAAGAGGCGGGGGAATAGTCTGTCAAGCCAACCACGATGATGACATCTATGAAGTGCATCTGACCAATGTGGATGTTGTCCTTCATCATCAATGTTTCCCTGTGCTCAGATTAATTGATGTTTGTACATAATGAATATTCACAGCCTCATTTAATTTCTGTCTTTAGAACAAAACATAAAATCAGGGCGGGTCCTTAAAATGAAACCCTCAGTCAATTTTGATGAGCACAGGGAAACAAGATTTTCTTTCTGATAATTTAAATGTTTTTTTTTTTATATATGAATATTATATGAACACGTATAAATACATTTTTTTTGCAAAGTTTTTGTTACAACAGACCTTAAACAAATTGGTGCACATGTTTATTGTCTTAATACACAGAGTAGACCCTATCATTGATGGAAATAAATATGATTAGTGCTGAAATTTAGAAATAAATCCCTTTATCCTTTGTTTGTATGTTTATTCTGTTCTCTGGTTCCTCCCTTTTGCAAAAAGTAATGCAAATATTCAATTTAATGAACCATAAACAGCACGTTAAAGAATGTTAATAATTTTTTTGCAGTTTAACCCTTATGCTGCCTTCGGGTCTTGTGACCATCGTTGTGTTGCAACAACTTTACCCAATACAAAAAACAAATAAACAGCATTTTCTTTTAACCTTCGCAATGTGGGAGATCTGAGACAGCCCGACGGTGAAAAGAAAATGCTTCACTTTGTTTTTGTATGCGGTAAAGTTGTCGCAATACGACGGTGGGTCACAATGACTGAAGGGTCAGAATGACCCAAAGATAACACAAGGGCTAAACAGAATCCAAAAGCAAATCAGTTACGATACAGCAATGGTTCTAATATGCTGGCATAAACACATTTATAATAACTGGAGAGAACAAAAGCATGAACCACCTCAAACATGACATGCTTTCAGAAGGAATGTATTTTAGTTACAAAAAACATTTGTGTTTTGGTACACAAGACAGAAAATGTTGCATCAGTTCTCTTCCCTTTATGATCCATAACGACTTCAAACAATAATTCAACGTATTTCAAAGTGCTTCACATGACGTCTGATATCATTCGATGATGGTCTTAAACTTGTGTGTTTTGAGGTTCGGGATGGGGTTCTGAGTGGGGGTGCCATCTTAGTGGAGGTACAGTGGATCAGACAGAGTTCCTGCAGTTTCAGTATGTCAATTTTAAGACATGGCTTTTTAAGACCATAAAGATTGACATTTAAAACATGCATGACGCATTACCAAAACATTATTCAAATCAAAGTAATTCTGAAAAAATCTTGTTTCAATAAATTCAGTCATTGGCATTGAGTAGTGTCATAAGGGCAATTTCACTGTCTAGTAGTAAGTCACTTTGCAGGAGACCTCTGTGGCTCAGTGGGTAAGCATGTGTACCATTGAGTCTACTGCCAAACATGGCACCCCTGTTTCAAATTGCGCTCAAACCAATTGATAATTCATTTAACTGATATCAGTTACAGTTTTTCTCGATTGCTAACACACAAAAATGGTATGTGTAAGCCATCCTCACAAAACCATTTTGCCAAATCCCAGCAGAAAGACCATGTACCCCAATCTTTTAACACAGTTTACCCTTTTTGACACATTTCTGCAAAAGTCTAAACACACCTCTCACTTAAAGACACAATCACCATTATGTCATTCAGACAACACTGCTGTTTGATAAGTAAACCCAAACCAGCGCAATTCAAACACCCTTAACAACTTATTATCTATGTGTAAGCACTAACACGCAAATATACTCAACAATCAGGGGTTTGGAATGAATACAAAGGTAACTCATCTGTACTTTGAAATCAAAGGATGCAAATATCAGAGGAAGAAGCATAATTGTCAGAATTGTCATTTGGAGGTGGACAAGGGAGATGAAGAGGAACAATAATCTCAAATGAGATCCATGCCACACTATGACAGAAATCCCTATGACAGAACAACCTTCTTCAAACCATGGAAGAAGCTTGTGGGACATTGCTATGGAGTCTTGTCAGGGATGGCTCAGGCATTCAAGGGCATTTCCCCTGCTGTTTGGCTTGAAAAAACATTGCCTGTGATGTTGAGGAAATTCTCTGGCCTGACCCTGGTCAGAGATAGGATGCTGACCCAGAAAGAACAGTACTGTTGCGTACTCAAGCTCAGTTACCCAGGTAAAAATTATTTGCTTGTTTCCTTGTTTTCTTTGCCTTTGTTTCACAAATTACAATTTACAGCAATACATTTGTGCAGTACTACTATTTGCATCCTGTGACCACTACAGTAACAAGAGCTCAGAATGCAATTGCTGTATAATGTAAACAGAAAATAAACAGCCTGTAAGAAGGACAATTGCAGTAATCGTGAGTTTTATGATTTACATCATGTCAAACTCATGAGGTGAAACATATCTAAAATTCAGGTACATGTTATAGTCAATGGTTCTTGAAAACCTTTTTTTATAATAGTGTTTTCAATTCCTTCCAGCAGTGTGTAAAGGGTATTCAGAAGGTTGAATTTACTTGAGGGCTTTGTGTGTATTTTGAATGCTCTTTAAGACATGCTGGGGCGATACTGCAACAACCTGGGTTCAAATCAAAATTTTAATTTATTTTATTTTAATATTGTGGTCATGTGAGACTTCACCTTCAGTTTCATAAATATCGTCTCTCCTCTCCGCCAAACGCTTGTTATTCTCAGGAAGATTCTCTTCAGTTTAGTTCACTCTAGAGCTTTGTAGGCTACGACAATACTTTCTTGCTACTTTGTAATAACTTTCTGCAGCCAGCGTTTCTGGAAATGAACGAGGGTAAAAAAAACTTTTTTTAGACCTGACTAAATGAAATTTAAGACCTTTGATGAAAATTGTGCTGTTTTAAGACATTTAAGGCCTTAAATTTGAAGTTAAGAATTGTAGACTTTTTAAGACCCCGCAGGAACCCTGATTAGAGGTGAGCTGGGACCGTCTGCAGAGCATCTTTGCTGCGCTGCACATTCACACTGAAACGCCACAAAATCTGATTACTGTTTAAGACAATATTATGGATGTTTTTTTAAACTTTTAAAATTTAAGAGGACATACAGGCCTAGGTTTACAGCACTACCAATCAACAATTACAAGGACATTCACCTGAGGCCAGAGTGAACTTGGAATATTTATTTCTTGAATTTGGAACATTTATGCATTAAGATGAAACAAAGTATATAAAAAAAAAAAAAAAAAAAAGGATTTAACAGGCAGGTTACTGATTCAGCATGATTTTAAATGGAGAATTATGAATAAAGAGACAGGCAATCCTTTTCGTAATTGCATTGATTTTGATGACTAGATGCCATGTCAATGGCAACTGCACAATTCAGAACAGCTTCTTAGACATAACATGACATTTCATCACAATACATTGAACAACAAGGTTGAGCACATGTTAGAAGGTAGATCACCTCAGTTATGTAAAAGACATGACAATCAGCCCAGGTTACATTGATGAAGATAATGTTGGAATTAATATGATTATGTGCAAAAACGCATTTATGAATATAATACTTTGTTTATTGTTTATTAAGTCATAAGATTTTTAAAAAAATCACTACATCAGGAGATGCTCCTTGGGATGGCCATACCTACACAAACACACACACCCCAACAGTGGGGTCATTCACCAAAGAACTGGATTCCAGTTGTCTATTTTTTCATTGCCGAGGAAAGAATGAGCAGGTGTAAAGTATTTAACAATTACAATTTAAAGAAAAACTGTCCAATGAAAAGGACAGGACGCACTGTTTTCTATCCCGTTGAGAAATAAAATAAAAAAAATAGAAAAAGACTGATCACTGATATTGGTTTTAGTGAAAGTGGCAATGGTGAGAGGTGTCACAGGTATCTTGGGCGTTGTCAGGGATCACTGGTGGTCGGGGACTGTGAACAGGGCTTCCTCCGCCAGCCGCGATATATTTACATTCTGTCCAATGAGAAGAGAGGGGAGGGGTCAGCATTGGTCTCTAGGGCTGTATCCAGGACGATGCAGTATTACAGACCAGGTCTACAAGAGCATATTTTAACATACAAATTAAGTTATCACTAAGTGATTTGGTCATTGAATGTTCTAACCACTTCATGTTGATCCTGCACCGCTCCATACATTGCAGCCCCTTGAAATTGTCTGAGGACACGGTTGAGGTCAACTGATTAACTGTAAGGCTCCTGAAGCTCATTTAGTTACAGTGGAATAGCCACCTTCTGGACACCACCTCCACCCCACCAAGTCCTACTGTGGGTGCATGTGTCTGGGGTACCCACCTCTGGCCTGTCTCTGTGAGTGTTTACTGCGTCCACATTCAAGGCTACAGATTCCACTTTACAGCCTAGGATGAAAACATTGGAAGAGATGAAAAGGAAAGCATTAGAGACTTGTCAGTAAAATCATACACAATGTGTGAGAGGCTCTCCTTTATATTTGTTACCAAGGATACTAGGGTAAAGCATGACACCGAACAAAAACAGATAGCAAGCCTCCTCCCCAAAAGCTACACCATTAAATACAAATACAATGAATACTTTGACCGTTGAGCTTCAAGACTCGTCAAAGCACTCACCATAAGCCACAGGGGTCAGCTTCAATGCAGTGTGCAAAGGACACTTCAGATAAGGCAGCTCCTCTGAGAAGCAAGGAGACAAAAGCAACATGATTACAGATCTAAGAAACTGGAAAGGTAAGGTATGCAATGTAGGTAGTGATGTGACTCAGGTGTATTCCTCAGACAACCCTCCTGCATCAGAAGGGTTGTATAGTTATATGGATTTACAGTTAGTGGGGTATGAAAGGTGTTTGTTTCTCACTGCCAGTACCTGCAGTCTTATCCAAAAAGTAGGCCAGCAGGCAGCGCATGACGGCCTGGTGACAGATGACCAGCACATTCTCCTGCCTCTCCAGCTCCATGATGACCGGCTCTAATCGCTGCACCAGGTCCTCATAGGACTGAGGGGAGAACCAGCGGCAGGTCACACACATGCACAAAATAGTGCACCGAGTTTTGTTAACAGATTGTCACCCAAAAAATGAAAAGGTTTCAATTTGCTGCCTGTAATATTTACAGATAAAAAAAAAAATTTGACTACAGATAAAATGCATTTCCTTAAATAAGACTGAATCACAAAATAATATTTATAAATCACACATATGAACACCGACATGCTCACAAACACGTTCACCTCTCCTTTAGGGTAACGGTAGCGGTATTTGTCCTGGTCTCTCAGCGCAAACTCTAGAGGGAAATGCTCCTGGATCTCTTCATACATCATCTCCTCACACACACCCTGCAGGGCAGACAAAGACTAGTCAACATTCTTATTTATCTCACATGACAACCTTTACTTCTCTCACCAACACACACATCAACAACACACATACTGCGTCTATCTCGTTGAGGGCTTTCCATTGTTCATAAGGCACGCCGAGTGCCTCAGCAGTCTGGATCGTCCTCTTCATCTGACTCGTCCAAACCTTGAGGTCCTTTATGTTCTGATCCTGGATAAACCTCCCAAGACATTTGGCAAACTGGGAGAATAAGAGTGAGATGATGAAGAACCCGAAAGAGAAAACAGCTTTCACGCAAGACCAGTCTCAAACACAACAAACACAGACACACCTCCTTGCCCCTGTCAGACAAGCCTGAGTCTCCACCGATGCGTCCCTTGACATTAAGGTCGCTCTCGCCGTGGCGACACAGGTATATGGAGCGTGGGGTGATGTGGATGTTCATCAGGTAGTAGACGATACGGCTCTGGATGTGGTCCTGAACCCGGTTGACCAGGTAGCGCCGGCCCACGTCCATGACCTTAATGTAGGACAGATGCCTGTAGGGGGGAAGCAGGAGAGCTGACTACCCACAGCATGAGGCAGAGCAGCACCTGCACCTGACTAGTCCTTGTTCATGCCTGTACAAACGTACTAATGCTGTCGCAAGTTAACTGTAAATATAAGAGTACTGTCATATTGTATACTTTTAGCGTTTTTGTACTATGTTGGTTTGTAAGACCTATAGGGGTGGTTCAAATGGCTGAACTGCTGAACTCTCACTTGTCTAGCACCTCATCCAGAGGCTGATAGGAGTTCTCATAACACTTGATCCTCTTCATGAAGTCCTCGACAGCCTCCTCCGTGTTGCAGTCAATGTAATCTGGACTACCCAGCTTCACTTGCTGCATGGACAGGAAGGACACAAACACGAAAAGAAAATGAAACAGGAAAATGGCCATGCAAACTTTTTTTCATTTATATCTTAACCTTTACCAAAAATTAGTTTTTAGACACCGTTACTGGTCAAACAAGCTGAGATCAAACAAGCTAAAAGACAAGGTGATCATCGATGGTACTCACTACTATGTTCTCTGCTATCACGTCTGGGTCCTCACACACTGACTCTACAAAAAACACCTGAAGAAGAAAGGAGATTTTAAAGCACTGATATCAGCAGAGATGGGAAGCAACGAAGAACAAATACTTTGTTACTGTACTTCAATAGATTTTTACTTATTTATTATTTTTGACACAAATATATGTATATTGTAATCCTTCAAACCAGGCTTGTTACGTTCGTTTTCATCTGTATAGGGTGGCATGATAAATAATGTTTGTCATGGCACGCCTTTTTTTTATTTTTTACATTTCCTGGCCATCACTCACAACAAACAAAAGCTAGTGTCACAAAAGTGTCAAAAAGGATTCCTAGCAAAAGCGCTGCATGTCTATATATAGTGTATTTTTGGATTGATTTCATGTGAGGTCCAGTTACCAGCGCAACACTAAAACAGGTAGAAGTAATGCCAATTTTTTCTTTATGTACATGTCAGAGCCCATACTTCTTTACTTTAACTTGAATGAAAAAGTAGTGTCAGCACTTCAACTTTTACCAGTCTGTTTAAACATGAGTATCTGTTCTTCTACTTGAATAAATGGTGTGTGTACATTTGCCATCCTTGGATATCAGAAATTTGCTAAAAATGTCCAAGTGCGCTTAGGTGACATACCTTAAAGCCATTCTGCTCAGCAAACCTAGTGATGGTCCCTCTCCTCTCCCTGGTGGTATTTGTGGCATCAAATACCTGCAGTAAAATAAGTGGAGCACTGCTTGGTTACAGAACTTAGTCTTTAATGAATATATACAATAAAATGCTATTACAGAATCAAGGCGTTTAAGGGGTGGTCTGGTTTACTCACCGCCACCTGCCCTCCCTCCACACTCAGGTACTGGCGGACATCATTCAGAGCCGCCAATGCACACTGCCTGTAATATACAAAATAAATGTATACAAAGTTAGATTGTCTAGTACTGCACAAATCTCAAAGAGACTATATACACAATGTGACTCTACTGGCCAAAAAAAGAAGGGGTGTGCCAGGGTAAGAGAACTCCTGCCCTAAAGTCACCTTCTGATCTTCAGGCCCTCCTCGTTGTCTGGACGGAAAAACTCAAAGGACTTGTAGATCTTCACACACTCTCTTCTGTACTGGCCCACATTGAACTCTGAGAAACAAACACAATCACAAGTGTATGGGATACATAAATGGCATGTGCCCTACTGTGTTGGTAAGAATATTTACCTTTGGTAGGTACACCTATCCAGTTGAGGTAGCGGGTCAGCTTCTTCGAAATGTAAGTCTTCCCTCTGGCTGGCAGTCCAACAGTCACAATGAGGGTGGGACAGTTGGTCATACATACTGACAAATAGGGAGAGGAAGGAAAAGAAGGAGAGTTTAATGACTGTGCCTATTGTACACGCACAGTGAATATCAGTGGTTGGCACGCTCTGTAGATGGGGCAAGAGGGACATGGCCCTCTTCATGCAAAAAATTATCTGGCTTCTACAATTGGAGACCTACAGGACAGTGACTGTTTCATCTCATTCATTCAAAGGTCTAAGGGAGAGACTCACATACATTGAAACATTAGACATTCAGACATAACATAGGGGCATGACTTGTTGCAAAATCTATTTAAAAATTTTAGGAAAGGTTAGCCATCATGAAGTTTCTAGACCCTAATCACAGTATCACAGTAGGTGGGTAAAAAATTAGAGGACAGAAATTTCGAAAAAGGACGGCTGAAGGGAAGGGTAGAATGTCAATCAGAAAGAAGAGCAGCAGAAACATGAATGAGGCCTTTGTGTTTGAGTGGTGATTGTGAAGGGATCTCTGAACATCATCAGACATATCTGAAGGACTCAGGCAGGCACAGTCCTCTGAGAAGTTAAGCTGTGAATCTCTTAGCCTCACATTAAAAACACACACACACCATGTTTTAATTATCTGTAATTAAGCTGATGTGAACTGTGAGGCCACCTAGATTCCTTTGGAGGGGGGGGGGGTCCACCATAAGAACAGATCCATTGTTTGAGACAACCTATCAAGGGGTAGTCAATTGCAGTGAACCTATAACTGAACTCAGCTGAGACCATTTGCCCAGACATGGGCTTTGACTTTTCATTACATTTGAGAGGTGAGTTTTACCATAACAGCTATCTGTTTAGGTCTTTGTGAGGCCCCCTCACTCTGTGGTAGTAAGATCCCTATATACCTAGCTAGATAGCCAACTGATCAGGATACGCCTTGTAAAGCCTGGCATGGTTCTTTGCTCTCAAAGTTCTGAATTATTCATTTTGATTCAAGTAGAGCTCTCTGTGAGACACCCAGAATAAAATATCCCTGACCTCAGCACCTAGCCTTGGACAGAGGAAACTGAACTGGGGTTTCTGGACAGGGTTGGGTTGGAAGTGGATAGGCAATAATACAATAAGACAATAAAAGATACTAGTCTGCCAAGTCTTCCTTTAAACTACACCTCCTGTGTAGCTTTGACTCAGCAAAAATAATAACTAGCCCTCCTGAGATGCAAAAAATAAGGATAGAGGGACAAAGACTGCTGCATAATCATCATACATCACCCTGCATAATACATCACCCTTTGTCATATTCCATATTGATATGGAGATATACATAAAAACGTCAAATATTTTGGTCATTTCTGATGATAATTGTTGAGACCCCGTTCCTTTTTTCTCAGACATGCACGCTTTTAGGAAGGATATAAACTTGATAAACCGAAATTAAATGGAGTCCATTGGGTGCTTTACATCGCCCAAAAGGTTGTTCTGACTCTAGGTGACTTTTATTCGAGCCAACAATAACAGCGGCTTATAGTTTAGGCTACTGGTTCCTTCTCAATGCAACTGGGAAACCAACAAACGGTGGTCTAAACAAACAATTACTTATAAACAAAAAGGGGGCTCTTATGCCAATTCCACTTCAGTGTCACAAACTCATGTTAGTTTATACATAATACACAACCCACTATATTTAAGTGGCTGTTGCCACGTGCGAATGGGTACGTTGTCATGAGTAAGTCACCTGGTCAAATTAATTGAACGCAAGCAAGGTATGAACCTCTACTTGTGCATTTAGCATTTTATCGTCACTATTCAGAATTGTGAGACAGGGTCGAATTATTCATGAAAGAATAAAATGATGCAATGTGGCAAGAAAAGCTTGAGAATGCAGAATTACTGCGCGCGCAGTGCCGCAGTGTAGGGTATCTGTATCGCAAATGGTTATTAAATGACTGAGATCTTTAAACTTCCATGATAAGCAGAGTAGGATATATAAATTGGGTCACCAATATCATGCGCTACTGTAATCATCTGTACAGCCATGTCTGTCAGTGTAATGCTCATCCTTTGCGTCGTTGGAAAGCGCCAAAAGAATATAACAGAAACTCACCCTTTCTCTGTGAAATATGCTTTTCAGGAAGCCCATTTTTACACGGCATCCATATTTTCTTTAAAGGATTCTGTGTGAGTTCCCGTGGAGCTCTTGCCAAGCTAACGTCCTCAGTGGAAGTCATCCTTTATGCTGCACCATGTCCCGTTTCTTTGTGACAGCGGTAGTTAAGCAGGATATCGTTGGGCTGAACCTGAACAGTCAGTGACAGTGGCGCTGCGGGGTTTGGATGTCATATCGGCTGAGAAACATCGGCATATAATTACCGTAATTGCGCTAAACTGAACGCACAAGTTGATGAAAAATGACATTTAAATGTTTCTTTAACCATTACATTGATCTATAAATCGTTTATATTTCCATAAATATTTAGGTATTGAGAAATAATGTTATCTATCTTTAATGATGTGAATGTATAGTGGTATGCTTACATACTCAAAAAATGCATTGGAAAATGTAGCATTGAATTAAAATGCTTTAGAATGTATTGCGTCACTGTATGTTCCATTTGAAGTGATAATTGACAAGTGACACATACTAAGCATTAGACTACTAACGCTAGTTTGCCAGGTGAATAAACATTGAACCAACAACAGCAAAACTACAAAGAATAAGAATTCCCCTTTCACAAGAAGAATTGCGCCTGTTAACTAGTTAGCTACGGTAATTCAGTATGGCCGTGGGGGCTAGGCAAGGGTAACTTGGATGGGGGGGGGGGGGTGTTTGAGGGAAAAAAAGTTTTCGCTGCCGATGTACAGCACATGTACAGCACATGTACAACGCATGTACAACGAATGTTGATGTAAATGTAACCAATTAGAAATATGCAAAGGAAATGCACCGTCCAATAGAAGGTCTTGTACACTGATCTTTAGGACGTGCTCGTTGCACGGGATCTGATCTACACACGTCATGGTAGGCTATGATTAAAAGTTCCCAAGAATGTTTGAAAACTGTAAATGTACATGTAAATATACAATAAGTTAATACAAATGCAACATTTTCGAGGTTCAGATGTAAAATTGCATGCCGTTTATGTATACTGAAACCTACGCCTCTGTCTCATGTATTGGAAGTGACCAGAAGTAGTTCAAGTCTTGTCGGGTACACAGAATAACAAGGTCAGACTAAGTATGTTGGTTAATGATACTTCATACTGATACTGCTAATCATTTACATAAGATACACTATAGGGGTAGTAATACTAGCTTGCTAGTATGTGTTATTGTTGTACATGGCCTTAAACGCTCTCAGCGTACAACATATTCAATCTTGAGTTGTGAAACCGGCCCCAAGCAAGGACTCCGTGATACATATTGTTATCGTACACCTTATGACCCCAAAACACAATTACTTGACAGTAAAGTAGCGCCCCCATGTGGCCAATACAACTGTAGTGCACCTTTGTAGGCATATGACCAAATGTTGATCTCAAATTGGAGTCCATTATCCTCCTGCTCACTTATTGCCCCGTCACTGCCTGAGAGCCCTAGGCAGTCTTCAGTATGCTTCTTCAAGTTCTCACTGAATCAGCTCAGCTGCTCTTCATCCTCACTATCTGTCTCAGCACCATAGGTATGCTAATAGGTAATTCAGCTGTACAGCCTACCTTATAGAACTCCTTCTATTATATCGCACTTCTATTTTAAAGAAACACAGCAGAGGAGTACTTTGTTTAGACAAAATAGTTGACCATATTTGATTATGAATTCCTAATTATTTTGTTCTAGCTGTTCCAAGGGGACATTGAGTGTGTTAAAGGCACCAAATAAATACATATATTATTAATACTAGATCAGTCAGCAAATGTTCCTTGTACACAAGTTGCAATGTAAATGTTGCTCCAGCAGGTGGTACTGTTCACATTAGTTTTTATTTACCTCAGTTGTCTTCCAATGTTCTTGTCATCAGATGGCTGTTCCAGACTACTGATCAAGTGTGTCAACAGAATGAATCTCATAATTTGGTGTGGTTTTTACATTTAATGCAACCAAAACCCTCAGGTAACCTTACTATGACACACACACACTCATACTGAGTCTACACAATGTTAATGTACTCCTTTGTTTATTTGTATTAAAGGAACACAAACACACCCACTTTAATTAGTGTAATTAGCCGTCTCTCCTTCACTGTACTTGATGAGTGAGAACAAGATTTTTACATTTGACTACCCACTCAATACAAGAGCAGTGACAGTGTATAACAAAACATGTCAAAGGTGGATTAATGCTGTCTATACACCCAAGACAAAAATAGAGTGCATATACATCTTGCTTCCTAAGGGCTGCAGAATCTCTTGTTTTCTAATTGCTTCATACTAATTTCCACGCTCTTCCAATCCTTGTTTTCCATCCGTCCGCCATACCTACATGCAATCGTTCAGACTCTCACCCCAATCCGAAAACGTTCCCCTGCATTCTGTGTGCACTACCTGTATTCACAGGTAGATAGGATGGACAGATGTCGGAATCCCATGCGTCCTCAGCATTACTCATCATAATCATAATCCTTCAGTCTTAACAGGCTGCCGGTCTGTACGTCATCCAGACAGCCTCTCAACACTATTTACAGAATTTAGAGGAAGGGAGGGATAGTATGGAACAACTTGTCTGAAGCACAAGGACAAGCTACAAATCTGTTTCTGTGGTCAACTTTGTAACATATTGTCTTTGTGGCAGACAGTGGCATTTGCTGCATGGATAACCTGGTCTACCAACTCAGAGGTCATGTCTGAAAAGGCTAAAGGTGTCTGCTTGAGAAATTGGTTAGTTAGGTTTCTGTGCCATCCAATCCTAGACAGAGAACCAGACAAATCTGCAAGTTGATGTGTTATGTGCTCTGGCAGACCACCCTCCCATTCAGACTGTGGAGCGCTGTTGAGGCATTTTTCTAAGGGAACCAAGATGATGTTTTGTTGCTCTGATTGGTTGTATCTATCCAATTCATTGCGTCCATCTTATTATTGAGACCAGCATTTGTCAGCACCCGTTGATAACACCCCTTGGAATCCGAAAATTAACTGAGAGGTTCCAGATTAATACACATTTTTGAATTAGTCTGATGATGCCAGGAAAATGCAATCCAGGGCATGTTTTCATTTTATAATAGCATACTTATAGGTCAAAAGTGAGACTATAATAAAGGAAACAGAGGAACAACGAGCTGTACTGTAATTAAGGGCACATGGATGTAGCCTAGGCCTATAAATGTTTACAATAACAGGCCTGGCCTCTAGATAGACAACAAGTCTGGTCTCAATGGACAGTTACTAAAGGTCATAGAGATGCTCCAGTTCAAAAACTGAGCTCAGTCTTGCACACGTGTGCAAATGAATCATGATTCCATTTGCAGCTAAGGTACATTATGCATATCTCCCTAAAAACTCAGTAAAAAATTCTGTAATGCAGGCCTCAAAAGTAGATTAATACACAGACGCACATCCATGGTAACAGTTGGGGCAATATCACCCATTCTCTCCAGCAGACCTTCAACTAATATTGATTTAAGCAGAGGCACACCGATCAGTAGTAGCAGAGTGATTTTATACCAACATAAAGTCCTTGCCAGTCATCCAGATAAAAAGGTTGTAGTTATTTAACAAATTATTATTTGTAATTAACAAAATGTTTACATTGCATTTCCATGTTCGGTCTCAGTTTTCAAAATCACTGTAAGATGAGAAGAAAACAGTCCGAAGCCTAGTAGAGCTCGAGGGAATTTCACACACATATTCATCAAACAAACAAATACCCCAACAAACACAGACTAAAACATGCTGTAGTGCGCATAGATGCAGCACACACACAAATCTCTCCCTGGAGCCTTTAATGGGATTCAGAGCATGGGGTTGAACTTTCACACAGATAGAGGGAGGCTAGCAGACAGACAGACAGACAGACAGACAAGTAGGCAGGCAGGCAGGCAGGCAGGCAGGCAGGCAGGCAGGCAGGCAGGTGGAGAGGGAGAAGAAGCTAAGATAATCAAAAAGAGAAAGTAGGAGAGGTGGAGGGTTAGAGTAAGATTTTGTCCTTATGTTTTGTGACAAGACTGTTCAGCAGAATGAAGAAGGAAGGGGTAGGGCAAGGGGAGATTTGAGAGAGAAACAGAGAGAGAGATTTATAATCCATGGGAGACTGCAGTCTAGGCATTAGGCAATGCATTGAGATGAGTGTCCTGTGGGACAGCCTAGTGCATTGGATACACAGTCTCTATGGGATACAGGCTCTGCCAGGACTAATCCTCTCCCTTTCCAGCCTAGCTCAGACCAGCCTTGTCTCACTACACTCTGCACACAGAGGGAGAATGGCCCCTCCTCCTCAACACATCATGAGCCTTGTTCATCCCTTATACACCTTACATAGGCTAAAAGCTACACAACTGCCAACAGTGCATAAACAAAGCCTGGTAAAGACAAAGTGCAAAACATTTAGCTAAACTTGCCCCCAATCGGGGATTGTTATCAGGTTGGTCCCATCAGCACTAGGCTGCATCAATAATTGTATAATATTTTTGTGGCTTTCACTACCTTCTAAACAAGTTGCTTCTGAGAAATCGTTCAGTTAAGGTTCCATGCCATTGGTTTGTCAAAATTCCAAAAAATCTACCAATCCTTAAAATCAACCTGTCCAGAACACTCGTTCATTTTAGAATAACAAGAATAACAACATATTTATAGGTAGAAGGTGAGGCTACATTTCAGGAAACAAGTGTGTGCTAGCAACAAAGAGCCTTGACACAGGGATGAAGGCCTATTAGTCTGTACAATAACAGGCCAAGCATCCAGACGGACAGGAAGTTTGGTGACAATTACTAACCATGGTTTAAATTCATAGAGATGGTCCAGTTCAAAAACTGAGCTTAGTCTTTCTACTGTAGTTCTTGGGGAATCTCACAGCCTGTTGATTTGCCAAAGAATGCAAGCAGAGATGGCAGTACAACAAAATATGTATGCCAAGGTGACATTGAATCATGATTCATTTGTAGCTAGGGTACAGTATACATATAGTATCCACCTCCAAACTGCACACAGAGGGAGAATGGCCACTCGTCCTCAACACATCATGAGCTTGGTTCATTCCTTCTACACCTTAAAAGTTACACTACCATCAACAGTGCATAAACACAGCCTGGTAAAGACATTGTCAAACTAATTTAGACTGCCAGGCTCCAGGGTGTGTGCTTATTATCACGTCAGTCTGTTGGCAACCATTTCATAATTCTGTGTGAACAACATTTTAAACAGACAATGCTGACAGATGATGATGATGTCATAACATTTTGTCAAACTGTGACATTAAAAAGGTCAAACTAATTACCATGATGTGATGAGAAAATGGCCGGGGCTTTTCAAAATCAAACTCATGTCAGAGGTGAAAAATAGGTTAATAAATAAGTTTTGAATTATTAAGTAGTGTGTGTGTGTGTGTGTTTGTGTGTGTGTGGCACAGAAGACAAATAGTTGTTCGGTTTTACTTGACACATTTGCAACATCCAACACCCATTCTTGTCTGACATTAAGGTGTAGCCTAGTCCAAACTAGTGTGTTTATGGGGTTTGGGTGGTCCATGGGATGAAGACTTGTGATAAACACTCATTTATACAAAGACAGAACTTCAAATAAAACATTAACTTGTAATTATATACGCGTATCTTAAACAAATTGAGGTCCACGGACTAAAGGCAAGCTATGTGAAATAGCAATTTTGGCTTGAGTTTGAAAGAATTTTAACTAAAATGTTCCACCCCCTCCCATCAAAATCACTCCTAAAACACATGAACGCGCTGCCTGACTAAAGGAGGGAGACGGACAAGTATCCCGTCCAATCATTGCATTCGGTCAATGCTGTCCAATCATTCCTTTCCGAACTAAAATCATTGGCCGTGTTAATTACAGTCCTGAGACGCCCACAGATATAGGATTTTTAAAATGTTACTGTCTAACCTTAAGATGTATTGGTTTTTAGGAGGATGTGAAGTCTATTTCAGCAACAATTACAAAAAGTGCTTCTCAACAACATTACCAACATTACTGCCTTTAACCCACCCCAATCCCCATAACACACACAGAACAACATAAGCATGTGGCTTTGCTGTACACATTCAATACGCCTCCCTACATTATCTCTTCTAAGCAAGCTGTTGGTTGCAAGCTCGATTTTAACCAATTTTGGGCGATGAATGAGCCTTGCAAAATTGCGATCAGTTTGAACCAAACTTACTTGTATTTTCATTGTACAACATAAACATTTCCTCATTAGTGTATTGATAAAAAAGGCATACATGAATGAATGAAGAATGAATACAAAAGTTGCATGACATTTACGTATAATAGAAACGTAACATGTAACCAACCGCTGGATGTAGAGTGCCTTGCTAGCTATTGTAGTTTGCAACGCTAGCTAGTAAGAGGATAGCTTTAAATAACCTGCTCGTTAAAAACAAATTCGTGTTTTATAGCTGAAATAATTACATGTCTTTTTCCAGAAAAAGCATTGCGGTCACATTCCTTTTTATTTCTTTCAATAGGCTATACGGCCCTGTAAACTGACCCATGCGTACGTGACGGGCTTGTTTACTTCCTCAGCCGTGTGTTAGCCCCCGCACTATAGCTGCATATTGACTGTCCTCGTTCAAAATGCCTCATTACATCCTGCATGAAATGTGCTCATAAACTGTGCATCGAATTCAACGGTGTTGTAACCTACCTGCCCTGTCTCGCGTGCTTCTTGGTCGGCAGGAACCCCTCATCGTCCAGGTTTGAAAGATGTACAATTGTTCCTAGCGTTGTAGTAAATGCTTCGTCAAGTCTGCACTTCTCGACGCGATGCTTGTAGGAATCAATGAAGTCAAGTGTAGAAAGGACTGGAGTCTTGAGGGGCTCGACACTCCCGTCCAACTAGATTCTTCTGAAGGATATTTTGGAGCGTGCGTACTCAGATCCGCAGCCCGAAATTCTCAGCAATGATATGGTGATAGTTGTGTAAAAAAATATATATATATACAATCACATGCATAAATATCATCTTTATTTTCTAATGGAATTGGTTGTTTTTTGACAATCACCAGGCCAAGCTCCATAACAATTAAATTACCACACTCTAGAGACGGGCTATAACTAACCACCACAATGTATTTTAACTATGAAAGCCCTATGCACCTGAAACAATAAATATGAAGCATATTTGGTTTTTCACTTTGGGGTTTCCAGGTATATCCTCTGGTATTTCTACAGCTTCAATCCACAGTCTGAATCCTGTTCCGACAGGTCACTCCTAGTACCTGCAGGTATGAGGACAGGGCATAAACAATAGCCAATGGCTACAGTGGTATCCAGGAGTGAAAAGTGGGGGAGATCAATAACAATCTATAATTACCTGTATGGTGCTGTAGTTTCAATCTCTTTTGGAAGGCCTCTCTCAGGGAAGTTAGGATGAGGTCAGACTCACCAGCTATAGGTGAGCTCATCTGTCACAAATCAAACACTCAGATTTATCTTCATCTCTGTCTTCTGCCTCTTTCTTAATATTTCTCTCTCCCCCCCCCCCTTTCTCCTCGTTCTTTTTATGGTCTATTTATGGTCCTCCTCAACCCAGGTGTGAGAATAGAGTCTTGGTACACTTACTGGTTTGCAACTGTAGCTCTTTTTGATCTTCTCAGGGGGCGGGGGAGGTGGTGTGGAGGGAGGCTGGGGGATGGAGGGGGGCAGAGATTTCCGGCTGGTGGGTTTGAAGGACGGCACTGGTGGCAAAGGTCCTTTCTTGAGGGCCAAAGTGAGGGATGCCCCAAATGACCGGGGTAGGGTCTGGACGCCTGGACCTTTGAGGACATAATGGTGAATACACTGTTGCTGTCTGTTGTATGAAGCTGTTTCACCATCTCCTTGTAGTCCCATGTATGATATGGGTAGTTAAGAAAGATTAATGAGACATGAACATTAAAATAAATTTTACCTGATATTTATAGCTACACAGCTCAATTACTCTCTGCCTACCTTTGCTCCCCATCTCCTTCTGGATAGTCTCCAGTCCCCCAAATCTGTCAATGATGTGGCAGACGACCTTGAAAGTGTTTCTGTCCTTCAGGTCCTCCTCACTAAACCCTGTCTCCCTTAACAGCTTCTTCATAGATGGAGTTATATCATCAAGCTACACACAGGAATGAAGGACACACACAAAGCCTGGGTTGTCATCAGTACAACAGTGAAAGTTGTTGTTACAAGGATACTTAGGGTTTACCTCAGAAAATGTGTTCGTTAAGGTGGTAGGGTGGGGTGCCGCCATCAGACTGGGTGGGGGGGGGGGGGTAAGTTTGTGCAATAGCTTAAAGAAGGGAGAGTGGCGTTTTGGAATGGAAGGGAGAAAACAGGACAGAGTAACACGGCGGATATCGCTATTTAAAAAAAAGACATATTTTTAGTTTTTCTTTCCAACGTAGTTAAGGCGCCAGGCGTGTGTTGCTTAGGCGGCCACCTTAACTATAAAGTGCTGCGGGAAACCCTGATACAGTACGGTTGATGTCATGACTGATACATGTGAATGAATGATGTGTGTGTGAATTCTCTGTTTTGCTGTGAAGTATTGAACTGTCAATGCTACTGAAAGTAAAAGTGGATGGTGCTCACACTGAAGCCTGTCTCCGGATCCATAGTTGCTTCATGTCTATGGAGAATAGAAAATGAGTTGATCACAGGTTAGGTTTACCCACCCCACTTAACATTACTATTTCAAAGTATGTAGATAAAAGATGATCGTGTATCTGTGTGCAAATGTTGCATTACTCTGAGTGAACAGATGTACTGCTCCCAGGCCTGCCTTGTTCCTGTCTGGAGAGATTGCCTGCTGAGTTTTGCAGTCTGTTATTATGGGTCATCTGTGTCCACTCACTCCTTTCTAGGAGAGATAGAAGAGAGAGATACAGAGTAAGAATGGGCATATGGAAAGGAGAAAGGGGAGGTGGTTGGGAGGGTGCAGGTGAGAGAGGGACTAGAGAGAGAGAGAGAGCAGAGAAAGACAGCATTAAAAAGGAAAGCACAAATAGAACAATTAACCCATGAATGGATGAATCTACGTAAGAGACTGTAGAAGAGAAAGAAGAGCGCTGGCCTTTGGGGGAGGGAGCAAACTCAACCTTGATGTAATGGAATCTGATGTGTGTGTGTGTGTTTTGTTCACCAAACCTTGGGCTCTTTTGATTTGTTTCACCATAGCAGCATGGAACCTTTCTGCCTCTGCCTCATCTGCAAAGTTTATACCTGCTTGGCAGTCCTGGACACACACACACACACACACACATTATACAGTTGCACCAAATAGCCTAGTCACACAGACACTCAAAACTACATTAATGGCTAAATCATGTCCTCTTTCTGTGAAAGTCTGCTAAACACTAATATCAGACAATCTCACAAGGGTATCATCAGATCACAAGCCAATGAGGACACTGATCTGAGGCATATTTAGAGTTTTCAGATGTTTGGCTATGCCATGGTAAACACACCCCATGACTATTTGGTGTTTTGGTCACTATTGTGAGGGTAGGAACTTGGCTGTTAGTCAAGGAGATTTTTGAAGTGACCATAATGTTGAGATCTGGTGTGGTTGTTATATACACTTCAGTTCATACTCACATCTGAGGGAAAAGTGTGGAAGAAGGGGCAGACTGCAGTGTACTTAAATTGAATATACAGCTCTTGTTCCCACAGTAATGTAGATCGCTAAGTGTGGGGTTAGAAAAAGGAAGAGGATTACGACAGTCATCTTGCATGCAGCACAATAGTGTAACTATGTTGAAATGAGAGGAGCATGACTGTACAAATCACACACCTATAAACACAAAACTTATTGTTTTCCCAAGAACTTGCCCAAGATTACATTTATGCATGCTTACACATGCAGATATGTGCACACATGACCTTATGCACATCCTCACACACTCATATTCAAATACACACACACACACAACACTAGGCTAGGGCAGTGGATCAACGAGAACATTTGGCATCTTTCCAGATATCTGAAGCATTTCCTGCTTCAAAACAAGAACCACTGAATAGTAGCACTAATATGATTGTTACACTAATGTGTATATACTTCTTTTTTTCTCATTAGTTAGAGAGAGAGGTTTGGGGGTGGTGGGGTGATGTGACATTCCAGACCTTTAACTGCTGGTACATTGTACATGTTTTGCTTTCTCACCTTAACACAGTAGAGACGTAGGAAATAAGAGCCCATGGAGAGGTCTTTGACTAGACACAACACCCCAGAGCCCCTGGAGCTCCACAGCTGATGTCCTGAGCCTGACCCTGAGGCAAGGACCACCTGAGCCACAGCAGAGGTCTCTGCCTGGAACACATACAGGAGACGAACACACAAGCCAGATACACACTTAGAAGTAACCACACAGGGCAGACACAGTTGAGAATCATGTATTCACTTTTTGCATTATTTACTTATACTAGTGAAAGTCAGTGCAGTGTATACAGGTGGTACTGTAGCCAAACCAGTTGTCATACTACGGTGTACATATTGGAATCTACAACCAATATGCCCCACTATCTTCACACGGCCCTCCTACCTTCATATCCTATCACTGTTAACTGGGCCATTTTACAACTATTCTTTGTTGTTTGGAAATGGGCATCTAGAGTGGCCCTCTACAGGCTCTTCTAAGGAGTCTGGACATTCCCATTTAAACATTGGAGTTTCCAGTTATATCTTTTGTTGCTGGTTCTTATTTCCACTCTAGCACATTTAATTTCACACTTATGAGACAAGGATCTTGTCGCATAACCCAGAGATAAAATTAGAATAAGAACAGAGGCAAAATGATAGGAGAGAATGACATATGTGGACAATGTGTAACAGAGAGGTCTTGAAGAGAGTGTCAGGGGAGACTCTGAGGAGCAGCTCAACTGACCTGACACTGGGGCCCCAGCAGTAAGAAGAGCAGAGCGTTCTCACGGACCGACAGCAACTCACTCAACACCCGACATCCGGATCCCTCGCTGCTCTCCATCCCTCCCTCTTTCTTCAACATCTTGTCTATATACTGTATGTGTATCCAGGTGTCCAGTTCTATCAATACTTTCTGGCTATAATTTGTTTATTTTGTCTAAACAGTCTGTTATGTTGTCATGTCAGACTCCAATTTTCCTAGTGTGCAAAATTACTTCCCAGTGAAATCCCAGTTAAATAGACCTGTACTTCCTCATGCAAATTTTAGCTGGGATGTAAAAAACTTGCATGCCTGCCTCGAATGCCAACATTTGCCTCTCATTGCCATATTGATGTAACTGACAGCATCCATTGTTCATTACAAGAGAGACAAAACTAAATACATTTAAGTATTCCATAGAGCTCCCAAAAACTGATACACAGAATCTTATTAAAACATTTATTTAAAACAGTGCCAAGGACAAGAAAAATAACTAAAATAATTCCTACAAAATACATCTTTTTGATGTCATGGATGTTTGTGACAGAGATCTAAAGGTTAAAGATAAGACAAGACCTCCACTACACATCTTACTGGTTGTTGCCAAAAGATGACAACAAGTTACCATATAATTTCTCCAAGGTCCCTTAATACTCCTGGATGAATATGAGTTCAATTTCCTCCTCTGAATCCTTTAATATTCTCCCTTCTTTATTAATAAAAGTAAGTATGGGTAAGACAGATCTGAGGAGGTGAGGGAAGACTTCTGACACTGAATCCTTCTGTCCTTTTGAGATCAAAATCATCATATTGCCCCACACAGCCTCTTACTGGCTGTTGCAAACAGCTCCTCCTCCTCCATCTCCCCCTCCACCACCACCTCCTCCTCCACCACCACCTCCTCCTTCTTCACCTCCACCTCGTCCTCCTTCAGCCCCACTGGCAGCAGGCCTTTTGCGTCTTTTATTGAGTAGCGGGTTGTTGGAGGTGTCCAAGTCTTTGATCATGACCTGGTCGTAGTCCACACGCATGGTGGCCAAGGCGCTGGTCATCTCCTCCTGCACACAGGACAACAGCAGCCGTTACACCGTGACAACAAGGGGCTTTAGCCCCATCTAGTGGTTGCTCTAAGAGCATGTCGCTACTGCCCGTCCCTTGCCAATCTACCAAGCACCGTAGCCATTGTGTACACAACACAAGGTGTCAGTGTTACACAGAAATTACAGTATCTCACCTTCACATCATCCCAGAGCTCTCTATCCTCCGTCAAAACACGAGAGGTGTGGAGGGGAGTTGGAGGGACCACCATAGACTGCTACAACATCACACACACACATTAATCAGACACAGTTTTTTTTTTTTACAAGAAGTAGACAGGAACAAATGCACAATGAGTATTCCCGGTAGGAGAGAAGCCTACATTGATCCAGGGGTGGTTCATAAACTGGCCAATGGTCATCCTCTCGGTAGGGTCAGTCTTCAACAGCTGGTTAATCAACTGTTTGGCTACAGACAGACAGACAGGTGCTTTGGATCCGTCAAAAAATCAAACTTTTATTTTTACATTAGCGAACTTCCGATGGTGAGCTTTTATCTTGAAAGGTGCTCAAGTCTCACGCATTCATCGTGAGACACCGAGTTGATAGCCGTCTCGAGTTATACAGAGTTACATGTAACCTACCAGCCAGAGAATCAGAAACACCACCAGCACAACACCAAGGACAAAAGTGGGTCCTGAGGTTAGACCAGTTGAGAAACACTGCTCTAGCCTAACAACCATAATGCACCTGCCACAAACCAACACAGCAGATTGGCTAAACACCTCTGTCCCTACTCTATCCCAACCTGTCCCCCACACACTGTCTTCCCCACCTTCCTCTGACACCTCAGCCCACTCTGGGGTGGGAAACTGGTACTGGCCCATCCGGATCCTCTGCTTCATCCCTGGAGAGATGGCCTGGCCCGTGTTGGAGTAGAACGGTGGAAACCCACAGAGCCTGGAACACACACACACATGGGCAGACACACACACACACACACACACATGTGCACACGCACACAGTGAGCTTATAGGTAAAGTCTGTGACTAAATGTGACAAGATTCCCCTCACCCAGATGCAGAATAGTGTAGTGACACAGAGTACTCACAGAATGTACATGATCACACCCAGAGACCACATATCACATGATTTGTCATATTTCTCTGGCCCAAGCACCTCAGGGGCTGACAGACAGATGGACAAAAAGATAAGCACACACACACACACATACACACACGTACACACACACATGCACACACACACAAACACACACATGCACACACACATGCACACACACAAACACACACATGTGCACACAGACAACAGAAACAGACATGCACAGAAACATTAAAAACCACAAGAGATGGAATACCCATCCATACATTTACAAGTGACATAACAAGTGTATTAGCAAGTCCTTACCAACATAGTAGGGGGTGTAACAGGGAGTCTGGAGAGAGTTGTGTAACGTGGTCTCTTTGGCAAAGCCAAAATCAGTCAACTTCAGCACAGCATTGCTCTCCTTGGTGTTGTAGAGCAGGTTTTCTGGCTGCAGTGTGTGAGTGTATATGTGTGTGTTTTTGTGTGTAAACAAGGTGTTTAGAAAGGTTTAAATGAAGAGCATCATTCAAGTCAGTAAGTGTTCCAATTCGTCAATGACAGTGATACCTTGATGTCTCTGTGAGCGATATCCATGTGGTGGAGATACTCAATGGCTGTGCCTATGTCCCTCATGATCTCTGAGGCCTCTGATGAACAGACGTCAGATCAACACAGATGCTGAAGCTTAGACCACAATACACACAGTGTACCACAGAGCAGCTGTGTGAAGCCTGGAGCATGTGCCTCACCTCTCTCTGTGAATGCCTGGTCCCCTCTGGCCTGTATACGACTGAACAGCTCCCCTCCCTCCATACTGACCCAGAATAACAGGAAGGAGACAGTAACCCAAGTGACACAGTTATGAGGCCTTACTCTCAATAAATGTATACTGTCTTTTTCTCGCAGGTTTCTAGAACAAGACAAGCATTGTGCTTCCGCAATTACTAGCTCCAATTCTACTGAGCCCACACACACTAACCCCAGCGAGGTTAGCATTGTTAACCTTCTCATTAGTGACATTTTTCCAATAGAATGACATCAAAAGGAATGTACCATGCTGTTCTGTGTATACTCACCACTCCATTATGATGAGCAGGCACTTCTTGCCCTGGTGGATGTTCTCGTACAGACTGAGGATCTGGACGATGTAAGGTCCTCCTGACACACGCCGATGGAGCTCGATCTCCCGCCTGGCTTTGGGACTGTCGTACAGAATCTGACAGAGAAGGACGACAGGAGGAAGGCAGAATCGAGTGTAATCAAAGATTTCCTTATACAGCATCTCCAATGACCTAAATAGGATCATTAAGTTAAGTGAGCCTCAACATGTGCTTGATGTCTGTAGGTTAAACAATCTCAGGGATCTGACGATCGATCCAGGAAAGAGGGAGTAAGTCTCTGTATTTCATTTAAACACTTTCTGTCAAGTGCACGTACACAATTTCTTCAAACCCCTTATTACATCACTACTAATACTATTATACCTCCATTTAAATGTGTTATTTTGGTAGAAATGTATTCCTGGAGAGGAGTTTAAGAAAGAGTGCTGAATTTCAGTTCAACATCAAGAATACCATTTAACCATTGTCAAAAGAGTAGGAAGAATTCTCAGACTGATGCCAAAACCTCCAAAGAATCCAATCACCTGACTCTAGTAAGGCATTCTGGGTCTGAGTTTCTGGTTTAGACCCAAACAACATTCAAGGTGATCCTCCTTGTCGTATTTAATTCTGGTATGCTTGGTCAAGCTGACAAATAATGTGGTAAACAATGTTTGCTTACTGTTCCAAGCAAAGCATGCACTGAACCTCAAGGGGTTAGTCATCCTGTTTTCATGGCAAATTGCGGGTGGGGACTGGAACAGCTATCTGGATTAAAAGCTCTGAATATACCCACTATTGCTGAATCATACTGAAAACGTTAAGGGGCATACAAAGCAGTTGCACAATGCACAGTGCTTGGAGAGATGGAAATCATAGAAAACTTCAGAGAACCTAAAAACACAGAATCAGGCAGCAGCACATTTAAGTAGACAGGGTCAGAAAGTTCTGGTCTGGACAGGGCACTAGTCACAACAATGACCAGTACTGTCCCAGCTGAACCTGTGTGTCAGAGTTCCAGACAGCACATCACTGCTATCCCCAGACACTTCCATTGTCAGGCCAGGAGACTAACCAAGTTATGAAGCTCCCCTGGCTCCCTTTCCAACCTGCTGGCACACACACACACACACACACACACACACACACACACACACACACACACACACACACACACACACAGACACAGACAGAGTATAGCCTACCTTTAGAGCACATTTCTTGCCTGTCTTCTTGCAGTAACATTCCAGCACTTTGCCAGTAATACCCAGACCCAGTACTTGAGATGTTAGTTTGTAGTCGTCTGTTACCACATTCCGTTTAAACTCCAGTTTGGGAGAAACGGGTAGCTGAAAATGTGTGGGACCATTGACGATGTCATCCTCTGGGATGAGCAAAGAATCCGGAGTCCCTGGAGTCTGATGTATCAGTTGCATCTCCTTTCCATTCCCGTTACCGGTATCTTGCATGATTCAGGAAAGTAAAACTGGGTACGAGGACTGCTTGGCCACAACAAATGTCACTGGCGTACAGTCACCGCTGACCACCGCTCTTGGCCAATCAAAAACAAAAAAATAAGCCTTTTTCCGCTTTCACTGTCTCGCTTTCGAGGAGTCGAAAATATTGTGCGTCAGACCCTGTACGAATATCCATATACTATTTCAGATACTATGGACTTTTAGTTGTATTACCCACTGATGCGTTCAACAGATGATATAGAACACTGTGGAGATGGGTTGCCACTTTTAAGGTTCCACAATTGCACATTTCAGCAAACCGTTTCCCTCTAATAGTTTACACAATGATTTGGTTCACACTCAACAAGGCCGGCCATAATGAATGAACATCTAACCGAATAAAAAAACATATAAATATTTAACGGTCAGACATCCGGCCTGGATCATTTTATCTTCTTCGTTCCTCCCTGCCCGTCCTCTGGTATGGGTGCACCGAAGTCTCCAAGTCACTTACGTCAGCGCAGGACAGCTCAAGTTCACGACGGTGTTTACCTTAAAGGGGCCACTACGCCCAAAGGAACAGTGGATAGCTGGTATGGTGCAGTCTAGTGTATAAGAAAGTAGAGAATACAGAGTATACCCCCTTCTTTCAAAAACATTTTTTATTCACACATCGTAAAAAAAAAACATTTTTAGAGTATATCCTCAGTTCCCACTACACTGGTGAAGATAAAAAATTACTCTTCATAAATACTTCAATATGCCAGTGATTACCTCCAAAAACGAAATAAACATCATTTGGTATAATACGCACTCAATAGAAAAATTAATGTTGGATCAATCGAGAGGATTGACCTAGATCTACAGAGTGTAGGCCTTATGTCCATCGATGTCTCCTGAGGTGGAGTATCCTTGGCTGTTAATGGGCCAGTTCCCACGGCTGGGAGCTGGAGAGCGGACAATGTGCTGGAAGAGAACTTCCTGAGGGGAAATGCCCACCTGGGGCAGGTAGAGTCTAACATGGTCACCCTGGCCAGGCCAGAAAGCATGAGGGTTGGCACGTCTGTAGGAGGGCTCCTTGTTTCTGATTCAAATTCCACACACATACATTGTATTAGATTCCAGATACTATGTTAACTTGTGGTTTGAATACATTCGCAAAATAAAATAAAATCAAGTGATCAACTCAACTCAATCGATGCACAAAGTTCCTGAATATTGAAAATGTACCCACACTGTTACTCCTTAAGGATGTGTCATGCCTACCTGGACATATGAATATACTCCTCCCTGGTCATCCAACACTCAGTCTTATGCCCAACCTCAGCAAGACCAGTAGACAGCGTCATCATCTTGGGCTTGCGGTGGACTGATCTTCTGGAGGGGTACACAGGCCTGGGAAGGGAAAGGGGAGGTGTTATGTGACAATGTGACATACACATGAAATACAGTCTGTGCCGTGCATTGCTGTTAATAACTGTGTTATTATCCCGTTGTTAGTGTTATTATACTACCATCTATAACTCACATCAGTTTGGAGACTTTGTGTGTGGCTGCTTCCTCTTGGCTATCTTGCTCTTCCTTCTCATCCTGGGGGGTGGCTCCATGGTCCCAGCTGAGCCGGCCCCTCAGACGGCCCCCACAGCCTGGGAGCGGGGTGGACCCCGCCTGCCTCAGTACAGGACGCTCTGGACCCCTCACGTTACAATCCCCCGGGTGCAGGAGCACTGGAGAGCACACAATGTTTGGATTGAAATACTTTTGATCCTTCTCAAAGGCGATGGTCATAAGCATATGTACTCAAGCAGCTGAGGTAAATGTGTTGCAGATAGCCAATGATATATATATTTTTTAGATCAGTTGCATTAGCAGTATTAGTTCTAAGTTTGGATGTCTCATGCTTGTCTGTGTACTGCATGTCTGTATTGTCTGGCTCACCTTTCTCCAATGAGGACTGACTGACAGAAACTCCCTTTTTGCGACACTGATCCAGTGTATCCAGGTACTCCCCTAAACACTGCCTCCTGAAGCGGTCCACAGCCAGGCCTGTGCTCCCCCCAGAGAGGACGGCTGGGAGTGGGCGTCCTGCCTGGGATCACTCTGGCATAGCATCCTCATGATAGCCAGCACCTCGTCATCACGCATGCCCTCCTGGAAACAAGGAACAAGAGGTCAGGATACCAGTGGACAGATTTGAACCACAGCGCCATTCTAATTCAAGTGACAGGCCATTCCTATATAGGAGAGTCAGGTGGCTGAGCGGTTAGGGAATCGGGCTAGTAATCAGAAGGTCGCTGGTTCAATTTCCGGCCGTGCCAAATGACGTTGTGCCCTTGGGCAAGGCACTTCACCCTACTTGCCTCGGGGGGGAATGTCCCTGTACTTACTGTAACTTGCTCTGGATAAGAGCGTCTGCTAAATGAGTAAATGTAAATATAATCTCCAACCGTGAAAAGACAACACACCTTGTGTTGTCGAAACCCGAGATGAAGGGGCAACTTACACAAAGAAAAATAGATTGACACCAGTGAACAAGGCCAGCGTTCTTTAAGCCCAGCTCAACAGTAGCTCTAATCCCTCACCATCCCCCTGGAGCGCCGGTGCTGCAGGATGCAAGCCTGCTCCTCCTGCGACCGCGGTGGCGTACTCGGACACAGCTCAGCTTTGATGTGGGACAGTCGCTGCGGACAGTGGTGACCCGTCCGAGCTAGCAGAGATCTCTGGTTCCATAGCTGTTGCTCTGAGATACATGGACAGAAGTGGATGAACAAAAATGAAGTGAGGGGGTGAGTGAAGGGCGGCACTGACAAGGGTTAATTTTATAGCTGTAATTCAGGATTAGAACTGGTGTTGAATAGGCTACATACCTGGAAGACAAGGTGCATTCTGCTCACTGATCCTCACATTCTCTGTCTCTCCCATGGCAACCCCCCTCTCCAGGCAAGTGCCCTCTGGCAAGTACACAGGAAGATCATCTGTCTCTGCCAGACTGCAGTTGGCATTGCTTGTCCTAGTCACAATGTCCTGGCTCCAAGCCTTGATATCCTCAGCCAGGTTCTTCACTGTCAATGAGTCCCCCTCCCTTCCGATCAGACAGGACACCAGCTTATCCAGGCGCCCACGAGCCATCGGGATTCCCTCCTGGTCACAAATACACTTGATTGTTAGATCATAGATCACAATTTGGGTTCAGGCAATTAAAGTCTTGTATTAGATAAATACCTTCTCCAAAGCAGATCGCAGGTCCTCCCGGCTAATGATCTTCCCGGTGCCAAGTTTGTCTAGACGTTTGGCTATCTTATTCGTGCACAACTCGTTGGTGAGATACCGTTTAATTTCTTTCAGTTTGCTCTGCTGGGAATTAGGCCTACCCTTCCACTCCCTTAAATCAGTGTTCCAAAGCGTTGGACGAGTCTCGAGGGCAACTGCTCCGCTCTAGAGAGAAAAAAACTTTTTTGAACTCGTCTTAAATGTGTTCAGAACTTTTAGCAAGCTATATAGACAATACAAACGAATCCCACCTTGCAAGTAGCCTATCTGGGGATGAATACAAAAAAAAACTCCAAACCTTTGGTGAGGGAGTTTTCTCTGTGTTTTTCTCTCTCTCAACTACAAGCATTTCAAGCTCGGTTATTGTTGGCTTGGCGTGAAGCCACTTTGACAAGTTCCCGATATTATCGAGCTCCTTGCGAAAGACCCTCCGTTGCTCAACCCAGTCTCGATGATTAGCAACATCTTTTCCTGGTAGCATAGTCGTCAGCAATGCCCCGTGGTGGTCTCGGTCCCCTAATCCAGGCGCAACCTCAGGAACACTTCGATTTTTGCTACTCATCTGCTTCGAAGGCACCTGAATGGAATTCAACCTACGCATTGGTTGTGCGATAATAACCCTGTTTCGAGTTTTCGCTGGGCCGAACGCTCTGCATGCCATCTTGTAAAAATATGTCTGTGATAAGTCTCTCTTTTTAATTCCTTTTAGTTGCTCTTCTATCTTCAAGTCAACCATATTTACTATGGGATTGGTTGACATTATACATCTAGGTTAAAAATACATTAGGCTTTCAGGGACGTGGATTCACAGACCCAGTCAGTTATTTTCGTGGGCCCTGTCTGGGGCTTGTTTACGCATGGTAACCATGGCAATAGTCCTTGTATTGCGCAACGCCATTCCTTGTTAGAATTCTACAAAACAATTCAGTCTACACCAGAGAAAATAGGCCTACATGTACATCCAAGAAAAATTGGTTCGTGTATTTTTTCTTTAAGTTGAACGCAGTAATAGCCACAGCCACACTACAGTCATCTATAAGCATTATAGCATATGTTAATTTATTGTTAATAAAACTAGTTCACTAAACTAAGGCAGTTGATGAACATACATTGGGGGTTTCCTTCTGATGTTTATACATTTATCAAGTTGATTGGCATGAATGACAAGTTGTTACAATTGTTCTCTGCAGTGTTCTCTGAGTTAGGTGTGGGCTATCCCTGTAGGGCACGGTCCAACACATTCTCATCTTGAACAGGAAAGGGCATAGTGACACGCAATTGCTGCTGCGTCTCCATAGTGCGCTGAATGGTCTCGTAGGCGTTAGAGTTCCCAGACCAGCACCGCCGAGCCACCTGGAGGAACCAGACAAACGAAGGTTAGAGTAGAGCAAGAAGTGAATACTGTAGCTACCGATCCCACACAATACTACAGGCTTTTGACACATTCTAATGATTTCATGTGTCATTAACCTGTGATTGGCCCAACACAGATTAGATCCTTCACACATCCTGTTTAGGGCCTTACCCCATTGGACACATCCCAGTTTAGCATGAGAGTGGCCCGCTTGGCTGCCTCTCTGGATCCGTCCAGAAGCAGGCCAAAGCCTCCGTTGATCACCTCACCCCTGGAGGGACACACAGCAATCTGTTTCAGGTTCTCTCCAAAGTGTGTTATTTGTGGGCTTTGTGTTGTACATCAGGGACCCTTTCATGCATGATGGACTGGATAGATAAAGGAGGCAGGACTCAGACCTTACCAGCCAACTCCTCCTCCGTTGTGCAGGGAAACCCAGGTTGCTCCTCGGAATGCATCGCCTACAAAGTTGTGGACAGCCATGTCTGGCAGGGGGAGAGATGGAGCGTGTCATGGTCACGCTGTTTGATCGATCTAACATCTGCTGTGGTTATAGTAGATTCATACTACTGTCATTTACAGGCAAATTATTCTAGCATGTTTGATCATTGGTTGAACTGTGTGTAGAACTGTGGTGCACCTGCGCAGAAGGCTGACCCATCATACACATTGGAGGTCTCTCTAAAGGGGCTGTCTGTGCCACTGACATCATGATGGTCTCTGCTGATAACAACAGGAGCCTAGACAGAAGTGGTACACTTCAGTGAATAATGTTCACTGAACCCTAAGCCAAACACTATAGAGCCTTATAGCATGGACAGAATAAAAATGTAACACAAAATACATTTTACCGAAACCCTTCCATCAGCAATAGCTTGATTGATGGCTAAGGCGATGCAGACTCTGCCTTTCTGGTCTGAGTAGAGGATCCTGGCTTGGGAACCCACCACCTACACACGCACAGGCACCAAGTCAACCACAGCGTTTATATCATGACAATTTGCACGATAAGATTAGAGTTGTGTGAATGATTGAAAAGACTCTACCATGTTGTGTTTTCCCGCCTCACGGATCCAGCGGATGTTGTCATCATACTGCTGCCGCACACGCTCAGTCACGTTTGCGCTGATCTCCTCCAGGACGGTGGCGGCAATGTCATCAGTCAGCGCCAGGTCACAGGGTTTCCCAGAAGTGCAGACCCAGCGGAAGGGCCCAAAACCCAGGGAAAATATGTCACTGAGGGGAGAAGAGTCTATGGTTTGTGTACAAATCTATAGGGGTTCAGAGATTTCATATTTCCATAGGATCTCCGACAGTCTATGCCTGGTTGTAGACCCTTTATTGCTCAATGCCTGCTTAAAGCATGACTTTCTAAAACCCTCACCCCATGATGTGCTGCACGTAGGAGGGGTAGCGGAACTCAGTGGCTCCACCTCCACTCATCTCTATCTCTGCCCCTGAAAACAGAGAGACGGAAACCAGCTTAACTGTCCACCTGTGAAAATCGACCCAGCAGTGTTGTGGTGCGTGTTTTCCTCTGAGTACTGTGAGACTAACCAGCTCTCTTGGCCTCCAGAAGAAAGGCATTGCCATAGTCCCAGAAGAACATTCCGGCATCTGACAGCTTGTTGATGGCTGCTACCTGCCTACACAGACTGGAAAAAGAGAAAGATAGATTATCCTCTTACCCATTAACAAAAACAGACCTACTTTTGTCCCTCTCACTTTCTATTAAATAACCACATTTATCTATAGATTTATGTTAATCCTTTTAATTGAATATAAAGCACAACTGAATCATTATCAGCCTTAATGTGGTGTGTTTGTCAAAATTCCGTTCTGACCTCTCGTGCACCATTGTGTGGAAGCGACTGGGGTCGGTGGTCATGACTTGGTTGGCTTGGCGGAGGGTAAGCTGGACAGGGTAATAACCTCCACTGAAGGGGTTGTGAAGCGAAGTCTGGTCAGAACCCAGGTCCACAAGCAGCTCCCCTGTAGTCTCATACTCCTTCAACAGTCTCTCCCTGTCACCGGGGAGATGATGGAATGGTCTAAATACTGAAGCAATACAATGTGATTCTGACCTGGGTAATGATACTTTATATGTGAATGCCATCTCCTACTTACCATAGGTCCACTATATTGCCATGGTAACCCAGACTGAGTGGAGTATTTGTGGTCTTACACTCTCTGTAGAATCACAAGGACAATCTAGTACTGAAACTAACAGTATGAAGACACAACAAATATACACAGGCTACATTGTCACTGGTTAAGGATGTGAATTTCTGAAGGTTTTCTGCTGTCACAATTTACATTTACAATGTTACCTAATGCGCTGGATGCATTGATCCATATCACTGGTGACCTCCATCAACCAGCCCTGCTCATGCCTCTTCTTCAAAGGAGCCTCATCCACCTAGAGTAGACCCAGTCATCACCAAACCACAGATTGTTTAAACATACTGATCTTAAATTGATTTTTAAACATCAGTCATTATAATACAACTAACCGGTCATTTGTAAGATCCTTATTGGGTTAACTGACCTCAGCAATAACTCCTATACAGCCAGCGATGACAGCTGCCTTGGCCTGAGCACCGCTCATGCCCCCCAGGCCTGAGGTCACAAACACACGGCCCTGCATGTCCCCTGACCCGAGGTATCTCCGTCCTGCATTTAACAGTGTCAGCTACAGAGAGGGAGAGAGAGATAAAGGGAAATTAAACCAATATCAAGGGTTTCCAAGGTATTAGCACCTCTTACTGTTGACTGAGTGGACTCACCAGGGTGCCGTGGACAATCCCCTGAGGCCCAATGTAGCAATAACTACCAGCAGTCATCTGACCATACCTGGGAATCACACACACTTATAAATGTGGTCAACATGGGAGAAAACTCACAGGAGAAGAGGGGCAGGAGTATATAAGATGAGGACTTACATTGATACTCCTAGAGCAAACATCTTTTCATACTGTTCTCTTGAGGAGTAATTTGGGATGACCTGAGAAGGGCATAAGATGGAAAAAAACATGTAACATGAAACAACCAATCTGATATCAGCACATGGCGGTGAGGAGATGTGTCAGCCTTACCATTCCGTTGGTGATGATGGCGCGTGGAGAGGAGGGCAGGCTGGGAAACAGCCCCATCGGGTGACCACTGTACATTACCAAAGTCTGCTCCTCTGTCATCTCACTCAGGTAGTGCATCACCAGACGGAACTACACACACAAACACACACACACAAACACGTAGACATGTACACACACTAAGTCAGAACATATGTATTCTTAGCTGCTCAAAAAAGGCAAATTCATTTGACCAGGACCATTTCGCCCAAGGCTTACCTGGGCCCAGTTACTGAACACTTGTCCATTTCCTCCATAGGTGACCAGCTCTTGAGGATACTGAACAAAAGAGGTACAGAGTAAAGAGGTCAAGACTCTTATGGAGACATGATACATCATTGTAATGTCTGACATTCAGTTCTGTGACAACTGTATCACTGCCCACAGCATTTGGATAGTGCATGTTTGGACGTGCACTTTTAACAGGGTAATAGCATTGGTGTATACAGCATGACAAATAGCCCTGCCCATGTTGGCCTTTAAGGCTAGGGTTGCCAGGAGGAGGGGAGCTGATGAGAGAATAGTTACCTGGGCTACTGCTGGATCCAGGTTGTTCATTATCATGAGCATGATGGAGGCTGCTTGACGTGTTCGACAGGGGTACTGGTCTATTGGGTAAGCCCTGAGGGATCGCACACACAAACACAGAATACACCATGAATGTGATGTGGGGGTGGTTCTCAAGTATGTGTGTCACCGCAGGTCTGTGAAAGGGAGATTACATGAAAGCTCTGAACTTAACACGTATATGACATCACCTCATCAGAATGCGGGGACAGAAACGGTACATGTAGATGTGTCCATACTGTCTGAGCTCCTGGGCAAACTCAGCAGCCAGCGTGGAGTGGTGAGAAGGAGGGAAGTAACGCAGGGAGTTCCTCAAGGCCAGCTAAACAGAGAGGGAGAGACAGAAAGATTTAGTTGCAGTTTGAATATTGGCTAGATATTTTTGTATTTCTTTATATGCAAGGTGTATGTGTATGGAACCCGCATAATGCCTAAAGGAGACGGCACTAACAAATCTTCAACCCTCTCTCTTTTGTGTTCACAACAGTTGGAACACCTCTCTTATCTCTATTAATCATTGACTGTGGTCTTTGCTCCTAATTTGAAGTCAAGAAGAATCTGCTTTTTTGGGAGAAAACATGAGCTAGTCTTTAACCCCAATGCGGGTGCTCAGCATGATATCATACCAATCATTTATTTGGCGTGTTTTCTACTACTTTCATAAACAATCATCACACTTTTGTCATCCTATCAGGATTATATGATTTGTAGAGAGTACAAAAGCTGTTGGAAATGTACATAGTGGATCAAGAACTTCTCTTTGAAAGCGAATCTATCCTACATAAATCCAACAGATATAGTATTTACTCACCCGCTCCTCGTCTGGCGTGAGGTTGGGGGTCCGGACAGGTGCATGTGGTATGCTGGGATCTCGACCCTGGTTGACAGGCATGGGGTCCAAGGGAAGCCCACTACAAATCTCCTTCAGGTTTGACATCATATATGCTGTGCAGTCACACTTGGAGATGAGAGATCAGGTTGGTGAAAGGGCAGCTCTGAACCTCACTGCAGTGTCCAAAGTCTTAGAAAAGCACCCTCTGTCTTTAGAACAGCTACCTGTATACGTTGGGGTGGGGGTCACCCTCATGTCTCTTTCATTGGCTGTTTGGGTTTTTGGGCTGCCAATAGCAGGGGTGGAACAGAGCAGTGTGTCTGGAAATTATTGACCTAATGCTGAACATGTTGTCACACACACTTCAGTGGACAAACACTGTAGATGATCTCTGACCTCCCTGGCTAAAATATGTAACTGTTACACACAAAAAACCTCATTCACATCAACATGTCACAGAAACCTTTGACCAGCATGGGGGCCAGTGCCTCTGTAACAACAAGCTTGGACCCCCTCGTGGCCCTAAATGTAGAGTTTGAACAATTATTAACTTGGTCTTTTTCCTGTTAATGTCTGTAATGCAGTGAGGAAAATTATGAAAGCAATAATGTTTCATGTAACTGGCCCCTCTAACAATACTACTAGCCCCAGCTAGGATTCCTGCAGTCTACATCAGCTTAAAACATTCCTATGTAATACAACGGTGAGCTTGGTTCAACAGTAGGTTCTACCCTGAGGTTACACAATCTCAAGAAACACAAAATCAAGAAATAATACTATTTATTATCACATCTATAACCCCTTACTTCATCCTTTACTTCAAGCCAGTTCAGTCATTTTACTTAGCAATATCTCATTATGCAATAATCAGACAGTCAAGTCAAACAAAGTCAAAAGAGGTAAGAATCTCAATTCTAGTGCTTATATTCAAGCTCAAGTCCCATGGGGCAGAGAATGGCTAAAATTACTTACTGATAATGGAATTTTACAGCATTTTCCCATTTGACAGTCTTCTTCAGGCTTTGACTGACTGAGCTACATTTATCTGGATTCACTGCCAAACATGGCAGGTGAAAATCTACAAATACAAAAGGAGAGCCACAGGCATGAACGGATGTACAAAAGTTATAAGTAAACACCAACCAATTAAACTCTATTATTATAAATGTAATTATATAAAAATCATTTGGGGGGAGACTTTTACAATTGAATGTTTTAAATTGTTTACAGGGGTACCAAAAGAAACAACTTGTGTTGACTATTGGGGGGTGGGTAGTAAATACTTTCATTTATCATATTTTTTTATAATCAGTAACACCCTCCAACACCTCCACAAATACAAGCATTTGACCAGTAAATAAATGAAGACCCACAAGAAATAACCCCAATTCCACTGAAATGATGAGAACGATTTTTTTCTTCCCGTCTTTAGCCTGACACAGAGCTTTCTGAACGGAGTGGTATTGTAGTGTCAGCAGGGGGGGAGGAAGGTGTTGGGCTAGTGTCTTGTTGAGGGGATGTTGGGGGTTCAGGGGATGTTGTGGGTTCAGAATCTGTGGCTGGGTCAATGGAAGAGTCTTGCAAGGATGGCTGTGTTTCAGCAGCCCCTGCCTGTGTTTTCTTCTCGTCCTCCTGGGGGTAAAGCTCAGGGTAGCGCTGCATACACTCCTGCATGCCCTTAAACTGCTCCAGGCAGTCAGAACCCTTCACCTCCTCCTTGCTGTAGTGGAAACAGGAGAAGGCATCTTTGAATGTTGTCCCACAAGGACCACTTGCCATCCCACCTAAACACGGGCAATTCCAGTTGATCTCTCCGCTTGGCAGGATCAGACCTAAGACAAGAAGGGAGGGAGGAGCATCATTATAGTAGTAGGTACATTGTGGCATGGTATCAGGAAATAAGAATGATAAAAAGCAGGTTCCAAATAAAAAATACCAATACAAAATTAAATAAAAAAAGTACAAAATACTGTTCATACACAGTGCTGAAAGGGGTCAAACAGAGTGTGTTAACACAAGGTAGCATAACATGTTAAAAAGCTAATTTTAGTTGATCAACAGAATATACTCTGTCTTCACACTCACCCCGTTCCTCATAGGGATCGTTGGGATCCTCCTCTATGAGCTCTGCACTACTCGGAGTCTCATGTTCCTCCTTGGTGACAAAGATGATACGGTCTTTACCTGTGTGGGTTACAGGAAAGTTAGGATTTTCCTCGATCAATACTTTAAGCATGATCCATAGATCTCGCCTACTGAATATTAGAAGATCAATATACAACACTTAATGCATTATCATAGCTACGACTAGCTAGAATCGATGGATGTCACAAGTCGTAACAATGAGCTACAAGATGTTCAGCATGGTTCTAGTAGTAGTAGTGGTTAGCTTGCTAGCTAGCTAGCTAGCTAGCTAGCTACTGATGTTAGCTACTTTAGCTAAGTCTGTTACCTTCCTCCTTGATCGAGGACATATTCGTCCAGATTTGATCGTGCAATCTCTTATTGTCAATTTATCACCACGGTCCTGGGTTTCCCGAAGTAATTCTCAAGGTTGACAGCTTCCAACCCAATCTTGAAGATGCAACTTTCGTCTTGTTAGAGCCGGTTTCACAACTACCCTTTACTGACACAACTCACGTTGTCGCCACAGCGTACACAATGACGTCAGTGCGTATTATGGAAAGCCCCATTGAGCAGCCGTTCTATGTTCCTGAACAAAAGTAGAATTCAAAAATCACCAATTCTACTCAAAGAATAAGAGAGCTTTGAACTGAATTTTAAATCCACCAAGATAAACGTGAACATAGACGTTAGTAGGCGAGTAATAGTACAAACAGATTATTGGACTGCACGACCTCCACATGTTAATGCGTTCACAGTTTGAGTTTTTAATGACTACTAAATTAGGACGACACTTATTTAATTGTTCATTTGATATTGCAGCTGTTAGCATATCCATGTTCTGTTTAACTGTAGTTATTTCATGTTGGTCCTGAGCGGTTTTATTCCTATAGAAAACAGAAACTAAATAATCTGTAATCTTGATCCATTATTTTGAAGCAATCATACTGCAAATTACGACTGACCTATTGAGTAGTAAATGTAGCTACTGGTTTATCCTCATCTCAAAGACAAATAACAGAAATGTTCCACAAAATGAGCTTTTATTGAGAATTATATTTTCTCTCCAGAATACATTTGTTCAGGACAGCATTTTACTTTTTTTTTTTTACAGTTTCAAAAGACGTCTATTTTACACTTCTCAATGCATGGCATATATACAGAAAACCAACATTCACATGGTGTGAAAGTGTTTCTTACAGTCATGCTCAAAGCAGACAAATAAAAAATAAAAACACACAAACAGAAAACAAATCTCCTCACCCAAATATTACAAGTGGGTGATAGGAAGGAACGTGGCATCAAGATTCATAACACTACTCAACAGAATAAGCCCCACTGTCAGTGTCACTGCCAATGCACACATTCACACACAAAAAAAGTGAATATTTGTATTTAACAAATCTGGACCACATCAAGGGCCCTGTACCCTCCACTACTTTTACTAACCCACTTTTAAGGTCAGTTTTGCAACAAGGTCACTATTCAGGCAGACACACGTGGTATGAACTTATAAGCCTGGCCAAACCACACCGTGCATACCATCAGTGGTCCTTCAACACAACCCATAAAGAATGTTTTGTAAAAAGATACTGTAAAAGTACACTATCATACCAATGAAGGTAATGGTGATAATGAGAAAAAACAAACAATATTCCAACGCATACTATTTTGAACTGTAGTTTAATGACTGGCCTAAGCTAAGCCTAGTCTGCCTGTATTTAATCACAGTCTGGGTACAGACAAAGCTGCTTCATCATTAACACTTCATGTTCAACTCATTCCTTACAGCCTGATACTTAGACTATTGGAGTAGTCAACCCGTCCCAGGCATCAGGAAAACTGATGTACAAAGATAAAATGAAAGACAGAAGTGGGTCTGCATGTTAAAAAGATAAACCGAATTGTTGTGAATGTCAGGATGTAGACCTACTTTACCACCTCCATACTTCAACAGTTTGTCTTCAAGTATGTCTTCTAAGAGCCACCTTAGAATATTTTTGAAAAACTTTCCACAATATGGATACAGATTGGGTACATTTTAAAATAAACAAAATTAGTGAATTATATTGAAGATCGATGGTAGGACTGCTCTGGGGTGTGTCCGTGTGCATTACAAAGTTGGTGAGAAGGTGTCTATGGATCGTCTAGAAGAGAAGGGCCCCCATACTGCCCATTTCACTCTGCTCCTTTACAAAGATCTCAAAGTACTGGTAGATGATGGTAACAGCCAACAGGATACCCGTTCCAGACCCTATAGCACCAAGGAAATCTGCCATGACGGACAGGCCACCAATACAGAGCCCACCAAAGGCAGCTGCTGTGGGAATGTACCTACAACACACATTAGGGGAGATTTAAGAGGACATTTCCAGGCTTACTACAAGGTCTCTGTATGTGATTGGTCTAGCTAGTTATGTCACAGGTGGATAAATGGAAAAGATGAAGGGTTGTGCCTACCTGTTGAGTTCATGGACCATAGAGGTCTCTCTGTGTCCCCTCATCACCATCTGCTGCTCCTTCAGCTGCTTGGCCACCTGGTGGACAAAACATCGCAGGGTCTTATCGCACACTGACCAGATTGAGTGAAAAAGTAGGTTAACATAAATCTACATTTAATATAAAAATTGGAAAAAGTACACTTGCAGCAAACAAACAGCAGTACTTACATCTTTGGCAGAAGAACCAGAAACCTCAATCCAAGTCTTGGAGAAGAAGGCACAGGATCCAAGCATGAAGACGATGTAGATGCAGGCGTGAACTGGATCGTCTAGGACTGACCCAAACGACTCTGGAGGAGAAAGGTAGTAGCATAGGCCTCCTACTGGATAGGCACGTGCTGGACCACTCGTAGTAGAGTCCTGGAAACAATATCTTTGAGTGAGATCTAGTGAACATTCAATTCAAAATTAAGCCAAGATGTGTACGAGTATGTGTGCATAAATTAGGTGTGTACTTACCGACCAGGTCCCTAGTAGGTTGACCAGGAAGTTACCGTTGAACCGTGTGGAGAGCATCTGGGAAATGACGTAGAGGTTGGATACCAGAGCAGACTGCAGGATGATGGGGATATTGGAGGTGTAGAACAGCTTGATGGGATAGGTGTTGTACTGGCCACGATAACGTGCTGACTTGATGGGCAGGTCGACCCTGAAGCCCTATTGAGAGGAGCAGAGGGGATAGGTGAGAAGGTCTCACATATCAAAATCACATGAAATACAGTAGATTTGAAGTGCTAAATATCCAAGCGTTTTAGGCAGAGATTGCTAACTAATGCGTTATACCTAGGTGTGAGACACTGGATCCCCCCAGTGAGACAGTAAGATAACTGACCTGGAAGTATATCACTACAGCAAAGACGAAGACAGTGGCGATGAGGTTCATGAGGTTGGGCAGGTTCTGTCTGTAGAAGGCCTCTCTTAAGGCACGGACTTTGTCAGTCCTGGTAGCCAGGAGGTGGAAGAGGGCAATGATGGCTCCCTCGAACTCAGTACCTGCACAGGACAAAGTTGAGTATCAGCCACACATCAGGGGCCCACATGCAGAACTATCAAAGCACCTGTGAGATATGTAGGTTTTCAATCTGAAACAGAGCTTGTATGATTTGCATTGAATCAGCTATTCTAATCCTTAATTGTAGATTAACAATATACTGTCACGCACCTCTACCAGTGTTGACAGTGGTAGGGCTGAAGGCCTTCCACACGATAGTTTCACAGATGTTGGTGGCAATGAACAGGGAGATACCAGAGCCCAGACCATATCCTTTCTGGAGCAGCTCATCCAGCAGCAGGACAATCATACCTGCTACAAACAGCTGGAATGAAGATCTCTGGGTTAGCATTCACCTAAATACACCTTTTACTGGGACTAATGCAAAAGGTTGAGATATGTTGAGTGATGGGGGTGGCTATTCTCACCTGGATGATAATAAGCAGGCAGATACCAGCGCCCATTTCAGAGGGGTCTCCATACATGCCAGTCATCACGTAAACGATAGCCTGGCCAATGGTGATGATCATACCAAACACTGCAGTAGATGAGAATAGGTTACAGATGCTGTTACCTTATAAAGGCAGCAATTTGGAAAATATCCACAAACAATCAACTTGAATGAATAATAGGTGAGTTGGGGCCTCACATTTCTGCGCTCCGTTAAAGAGGGCTCTGTCTTTAGGGGTATCCCCCACTTCGATGATCTTAGCCCCTGCCAGCAGCTGCATGATGAGGCCAGAAGTAACGATGGGAGAGATACCCAGCTCCATCAGTGTGCCTGGGGAGAGCAAGCAAAGGACATTGTCAGAAAGATAAGGAACACTTTCTTACTTTAAATTAGGACCCCACATACACTACCATCTACCAACGAAAAGATACAATTCTTTCAACGTACCTCTGTTGGAAGCCAAGATCACCCTCATCCAGTAGAAGGGATCAGCTGAGTCAGAGGACATAATGCCAAACAGGGGGATCTGGAAGAAAATGGGTTCACACAATGAGCTTTAAGCTGTGTGATTTTTCAAGGACTTAAAGTGTGATTTGTATTTTTTTTTTATGTATTTAAACAAGACATGTCCATAAGAAACCTACCTGACAGCAAACAAGGAAAATGAAGAGAGTGATGGCGGTCCATAGTACTTTCTCTCTAAACTGAATCTGTAAATGACAATATTTCACATTAGAGGGGTCTGCAATGACAGACAGTTTAAAGCTAAGTGCCGGGCCTATTTAGAAAGACCTGAAGCAATAATGACAGAAGACTACAAAGATTTAAATGTTGCAGTAAAAAGACAAAACATAAGCTAATGCGCTTATAAATAGTAACCTACTTTTCTTTCTGGCTTCTGGATTTCGGGTAATACCGCACAGAACGGCTTTATCACCTCCAAGAATTTAACTGCGAAAAGAAGACCAAAGGGCATTAACCAAGAGGCTCGTCTACTTAGAGAAAAACGTCTCTAGGTGGACGTGGCATAACGGGAAGTGCAGACATAAAAGTTTCTAGAACCGTTAAATTTGTAAGTGTTCTGGTAAGCAAGTACGATTGCTGCTCTAAAACGCTTCTCTTAAAAAATACTTCTCAAATGATCCAATACTTCTCAAACTCTCAAATGTTGCCAAAAATAATGTGGGTTAACGTTTGAATTCATTTCACAGTTATGTCTAAAAGACAGGACCTTTGTCGCAAATTAAGGTTGACTAGCCATGGTTATGATTCAACAACACTGATTAGTATGCGTCGTCATCATTTGTAGCTCTTGCCTCTAGTAGTAGTAGTGGAGCAAGTATGCTTGTTTAGTAGCAAGACATTTCGCTAGTTTTAACAGGGCTAGCTGTCATCAAGACTACAATGTAGCTTCAGACGCACATACGTCCGCTCACTGACAAGAATTGCAATGCCTCATGTTAATCGATAACAAGTTTGATCGTTTTTTTCGACAGAGGAAAATAAAAATGCTAGCCTACTACCGTTTGTCCACTACTACTAGCTAGCTAGCTATGTAGTGGGTGTCAGGCACATACACTAAGCTAACAAATAATGAAGACATTAGAAGAAAAATATGGCTAGCGTGAGTATTTATAGCTAACTAAACGATTATGCAAAAGTTCAAAAATATTTTTATAGGCAGCTTTACCTTGCCCAACGAGATAAGTCACTTTTCTATTAAGTAATACCCAGCTAACGTTAGCTAGCTAGCAATCCTGGTTAGCTATATAGCTTTAGCCTACCAGCTAACCACACACAACTTAATGAAACATTTTAAAATACGTGCTATTGTAGGAAGAATTTATTGCATCATCATAAAAATAATATTATTTCACTATCCGTTTCAGATAACAATACTTACTCCCCATGATGTCTTCTGTATAGGCCTGCGGTCTTGCTTCAACTGCTAGTGTCCGTCCAGGTTCAGAGATACTACCGGCGAAAACCTCAGCGCTGAAAGGAACGCACTTTAGAGACACGTCACCACTACAGGCAAATTCAACACGTCAGATTAACTGCGACAATCGCTAGTTTCATGCTAAGCGATAAAGACAAAAAATATTCAAGGGGGGTAGTTTTTATTAGATTATTATTTTATGTTTCTTATTTATAATTTGACTCGTAGCATACAATGTAAAGTGTCAATCCTCAAACATTCATTGTTTAGTTTTTGCCTTTATTCCTTGATAAAGGAATAGCCTGCAAAAAATACGTCGGGATACGTGTCACAACCATTTAGACTGTGCTATGGACCGTTTTTTGTGTCCGGAATAAAGAAATAATAATAAAAATAATAATGTAGGTCACAACCCAGTGTCTATTCGACATCGGAAATAATTTAAGCAACACTAAAATAAAGTAATCAAAGAAGAAAAATGAGAAGTTCCATATTTGATTAAACGTTTTATGAAAATGTTGTTTAAAAATTGCATTGATGTTTTTCGATAAATTCAGTCACTACTGTCATTTAAATCTGTGTAACAAATGTGGACAACCCTAGGTTAAACCGTTACCAGCAGAGGTCTCTATCACCCTTCAGATGCTACAAGATGTACAGAAGGTCTGATTGACAATACTCAAACTCTCCAGCATGGGGCAGAGTCAAACCAATCCTTTGATTTTGAAGGGAAAAGTCACTATGGTAAGCATATCCAGTGTGTAAAGAGGGAACATAATTTAGTCATATGTACGAGCATGCAATATTCTAGATTTGAAATATGCTTACAGTTATGTGAAATATATCAACCCAAACCCAACTGAATACAACCACTAGTTGATTATATTCAAATATCAATTTCAGTCACCTTCACAGAGAGTTTGATGTTCTGTTCTCATGCAGTATGAGCACTCAAATCTTGTAGCTTAAAAATTCATAATAATTGTTTATTCAATATATGAACAGATTTTTACAATTTTTTCCCCAAACCTAAAACAACCGTTGTCTAGAAAGATAAAGTATAGGATAATGAGGTGAAAATCAGGTATCTGAGCAAGAGAGACAAGATGGAGGTCAGAAGTGATACAAGGTGCTGGATTTTTTGCTGGTTTTGCGAATACAGAATTTGTCAGGGCTGCTTACCTCCTTCCTTGCTCTTTCTGTGTTATATATTTCATACAGATTGTGTGTGTATTTGTGCATGTGTCTAAGAGAGAGAGAGAGAGAGTGAGAGAGAGTGGGAGTTGTAGTCACAAGACCACCATGAGATTGAGCACTGTGAGTCTCCAAGCCTGGCTGTTGTATCCTGCTCCTCCTGTTTCCTGCTTAATGCCTCTCTGGAATAGTCCCGTAGGAACAGATTTGAGTCAGTTATATTAAATTCCAGCTCCTTTGATCATTATATTCATTATATTCTATTAGGCTATGTCTGCTATTTTGAGTAATTTCCCATTGCTTTCCTGGGTCACAGCGAAATATCTCTATTATTCTATCGCAATGCCCACTGACCTATTCTAAGGATAATTCTAAGTTATGCTTTTACTTTTGAATGCAAATCAAACCTTCTGAATATGATGGATAATCACAGGCTCGGATGAATTATGTTGACCAAAGAGGAAGGGCTGCTCTGTGATTTGATAACCCCTGTGTGAAGTCTTTGGACTTCATCTTCTTATTGAACCGTGGGAACAGGCATCAAGTAAACATCCATCCTGATCTCTGGCTCCACTATTCACTATTGATGTGTCCCAGTTCTGGACAGCTGTCCAATATAACACTGAGGTCAGGGTCGTGTGGCAGTGGGCTTAATCTCTCCCTCACTACACTGTAGCTGACCGACAGACAGGAGAACATTGTGTCCCTGACCCTGGCCCTGGGTTACATAAACATTTTATAGATTGAATAGAGACTGTTCTCCTGCCTTTGTCTTATGATCTTCATCAGTAACACTGGTAATATAATGCAAAATACCACAGTGTTTTGTGTGTCTATGTTTTAATGGGATTAATCAAATCTTCATAATATCCACACGAGAAAGAGAGAGAGAGAGAGAGAGAGAGAGAGAGAGAGAGAGAGAGAGAGAGAGAGAGAGAGAGAGAGAGAGAGAGAGAAAGAAAGGGGAATAAAAATTGCTCTCCTCTACCTGCTTAATATAAACACAAATGCTGTTCCCTGTCTGGTATGCTTGGCAGAAATGAGTTATACTGTATTCAGGATGAATCTCAATTTTTAATTGCCTGATACCTACTAGCTCTCATTTGTTCTGTTTAACACAGTGCTTTATTATGACCAACATGCAGAACTCCCAGCGAATAGTAAACAACTAGTTTATAAAGAAAACAAAGGACAAGCTTTGGTAAAGAAGCATACCTTTTATAATATATTATTATTATCAATGGTAAAATGCACGCAGTTTCATTTTCACATCGAACATTGAAACACTTATATCTCAATGAGAACAATTGTCACAACAATACTGTATTCAAACAAGGTGAGAGTGTAAATCGGAAACCTATCGGGCAACACACCAGTGGCCTGACGTGTGTCTGACGTAGATTAGTATTAGTCTTTACTGACATCAATGCTTTGTTTATTCTAAGAAGGTGTGAAGTGAAATGACAGGAAGCTATAAAAATAAAAACTGACTCGTCATGACTGAGTCTTCTGCAAACACCCCCGCACACACTCAGGCTTACCATTAGAACAGTTTTCGGAGCTTTTGAGAATGCTGGGAAACTGATCTCTGGCCTGTTCTGGGCAATGATGTGTACAGATGAAACACTTTAGTTCAGTAGTGTGTGTGTGTGTTTTAATAATGATGGTTAATCTTGCTGCACTCACTATACCCTTGCTTGGATTTGCTCCACAGGTCTAATCCAGATTATTCCAGATTTGTCTTTCAGACACGCACACCCATTTGGACAGCCCCCTGCCCCTGCGCTGCTCACTGTGTTATATAAAGCCTCTCTATTTGAGTAAACTGATGCTGCTAAACTGGGAGGGGTGTGTGTGTGTGTGAGTGAGAATGCAGATGCAGACACATTCTTACATACACCAGTTTTGAGGCTTGTAATTTTTGAACCATGATATTCCTCCATTCATGTGATATACTGACGCAATACATGGACCAATGTATTCAATTGAAAGAGGAAAAAAGTCACATGAATAAGTGAAGGTCACACAAATATCAGATGCTGTTGGACGTGTTTGCATGAAATCAGTGGAAATGGTGTCCTTACAGTACATTCTTATTGAAACACCACAGTAAGATGGGTAAGCAGTGCAAATAGATGCCATATAGTTATTTATAGTTTTACGTTCAGACTGACTGCAGCAGTTGAATGCCAGGCCAGGAGTGTGGAGGAAGGGAGTTAACCAAATACTTTTTTGTCATATTTATAAAATCTGTTGTGTAAAGTCACTCACAGTATGTTCCAGATATAGTTATATTAACCATCCCTATCAGATTGTCCAGCAACCTTTGACATCTAGACTCAGGTGAGTTCTGTTTCAGAACAAGCAGATTTAGTCAGTGGTTATCTCTGACCTTCAACATTATGCAAACCTCAACCTACACAGCCACTGCCAAGAGGGTCTATCTGTCGGTCTGTCTGCTTTATCTTGATGCCAACACAGCAACTGAATGTCTATAAACCTGGAGCAAGACGAGGGAGATGCCCAGGTGTTATATAACCTACATCCTCAAAGTCATTCATATCTAGTAAGCAGACTGGGACTAGACCATAACTTGTCAAGGAGACCTATTTAGGTACTGTTAGCTACTGTGTTGTGCCTATGACGCATGCGGATGACATCATAACATTGGATCCAGCTACTGTTCCTAATGGTGTGTGGTGACATTTCTATATGTGCTTTATGTCGAAGGCCACTTATCCAGTAGCAGGGGTACCAGACATGGCATACATTCACACACACTGCAGATTAGACACAAAATGGGAGTTTGGGGAGTGGTCCCACAGATAGACTCATAACATCAGGCTATTGACATAGCCTTTATGCCCTTCACCTGAAATGGGCACCAGCTACTAAATGCTTGCACATAGTACCATTACCATACACACACACACATGAACAGATGTCCATTTCCAATGTGCAAACACACCCTGACACACAAACATACTCTCAGACACAGTCAGACTTGTATACCTCTTTTCAATATGTAAACAATGAATGTAAAACAAGAATGGATGATCACTTTAAAATCAATTGTGTTTCAGGCTTTGACCATCTATGCTCTGGTACAATATGTGAGGAGGTAATCCAAGACTTGGGTCATACATGTCTGTAAGTAAGAACAAAGTAAAAAAGGTACTTTATTTTCATCCCTTCCCTGATATATTTAGACTTTAGTTATCTGGAGCATCTCCCTGCATACAGTCCGCAGCTTTGCTAAAAATACAGTTACTGTTGCCATAGAGATTCATCACCATTACAAAAGCTATCACCAAGGCAACCTAAACATTGTCTAGATGTGCAAGGATGACTACTGCCTCTATTCTCTCTCATTTTCCTGTACTCACTGGCTCTTTTACTCTTCTCCCTTATTCAATTAAAATACACATACACACACACAAACACATTCAGTCAACCATAGCTCAGATTGAATAAACAACTATCACCACCAGGTCATTAAATATTAGCCATCATCTCTGCAGCTGCCACGTAGATCATAAAGTATTTCACATATTTATGGTAATTCAACTAGAGAATCATAATCTACACATCTGGTCTTAAAATTAGACATGATTGAAAAGCTATAAAACTATGAAGAGGCAGATTGTGTTTTTCAGGATAAATCCGTACCTATCTGTCCCTGCAGGTTCCTGGCTCCTCCCTCTTATTCTGGTGGTACATTGTGTCCTCACATCACAGTGACAGAGTGGGCTTTGTCAATGACAGCCAACCCACCCACCCACCCACCCTGACGAAATATATAAGAGATGCATTAACAAATGCAGTTTGTAATGCATACCATTAAGATTATTGCCTGTGGGGAACAGAAGGTACCGTACTAATAAAATAGCATTGCAAAACCTCGAACTATGAGCCCATTTAACTGATAAAGAGTTATAAATCATAAAATATGTGCCTTGATGCCTTGGAACACTCCTTCTAAATTACTCAACATGGCAAGGGAATTTAGCCATTATCATGATGATGACTGTTGATAACGATTAGCCTTTGACTGTAATGTATCAGGTAAGAAGTGAACAAACTCATAATTCAAATATTCTAGTTGCATTGAACCCCAACAAAGGCCATAAAACGACTCCTGGTGTGTCGTCACACACACACAAACAGCCTTTGTGTGTAGGTTGGCTCTTGGGCATGGGTGAGTAACATACTGTGTTTCAAACCGGCTAGGACTGGACTGAGCGGTACGGATGGGGGTGGGCAACACTTGGAGTGACTCTGCCCCAGGGGCTGTGTGTCCTTGCTGGGTGTCATTTAGCTGCGTGCTCCATCCATCCAGTCAACATCACACTAGTCTGTGTAATGCCTCTCATTCCATAGACGTCATCAGTGCATTCCGGCCTCAATGTATTTACCACTGTGTGTCACATTCAGTACCATCATGATGACCGTGAGCTCAGGCTGACGACTGGATGTGTGCAGCCTCCAGCCATTCAGTCTTAATGTCTGTTTTAAGACATCTCGATATTATCAACAGCCCTTAACAGGTCAAACACAATGGCAATCTTGCGCTAAAATGTGTTTTGTGTAAGTCGCATAGCAGTACTGCTATCAAAGGCCTCAATTTTGTCACTGTGTAAAGTTACTTTCCCATAGCCATTTGACACATTAAATAAAGCTTTCACTATTACCCTTTATTGCCAGTGATACCTTTTTCTTTATGGGCATCTGCTACCACCTACGTAGTCAATATAATTCACACTCATGTTTCATTTTCCATCAGCAACAGGTGAAACCATGACTGTGCAGTCAGGCAGCATTCCAGAAATTCCTTCCACATTATAAATCCCTGGGTGGACTTATCCTGCTTCACTCAGCATTTTCCATTCTTCAAAAGCCGATTTGAGGCGGCAGGAACAGAGGCTTCCGCCACTAGGTAACTCCTTTTACCAAGGGGGGGTTAATGGGTGCAGACGAGGTAATTGCCATGGCAACCAACACCCCCCATGTCCACCCCTTACGTTTGTCAACCTCACACCCCCGACTGAACTCTATATAGAGGTTTGTACTTTTGTAATTTTTCCAGATTTAAGGGTGTAATCTGAGCCAAAGAGGATAACAATGCAGAGAATGTGCTGGAACACCCGTGGTAGTCAGGGACATCGCCTTTCAGCAGAAAATGACACAAAATTTAAAGTGCTTAATAGGATGAACTTTCTGCAACAGTGACGCATGTTTGGGGACGTTTTCAGGCCCAGACTTGTATTTACTCAGTCTTAAGTAATTTATGTGCACACATTGAAGCTTGATCTGGGAGTCTTAAACTGAGCCCTAAGAAATCCTCTGCCTCAATTAAGGCTACTCTTTTGACACACTGGGTCAGTGTTTCATTGAGTTGCTGCAAGAATTTTGTGGGATACAAAAACAGGGTGTGGAAATTCCCCAGCACACCATGGGGGAGCAGGGAGCTCATCTTTCAACTGGATCCCTCCTTGACTCTCCCTAAATATAATTAGCTTAAACTTTAGACAAGGACCAACAAGACGTGCTTTTACCACAAACAAATGTCTTTATTGTTCCAACATATTGTTGACAGACAGGTATACAAGAGGGCTATCTTCCCTTGCAAAAACAAAATTATATTAAATCCAATATAGAACAGAACATTTACAACAATAATATGGAATGTAGTTGTCTCCGTTTCTCATTTTAGTTCTTTCCATTAATGTCTTTTTTTTTTTGAAATGTGTCCAATAAATAGTATCTCTTTGTATCTATTTTTATGATCAATATATTCTCTTCTTTAGTCACCGTTTTCAGGAATGAAGACAAAACTAAAGAAAGTGACAAGAAATTGTCTTTCCCTTACAACTCCCTCACTGCCACAGTCAGTCAGAGGCAAAACAGTACAGGAGAGAAAAGGCATAGACAAAAGGGTATATCCCTTCTTCTATTCCTAAATCTTAAGGAACATCTTTTTTTCTCTCATAGACATAGTGTCTCTGTCAGGTGTTGTAAATCCAGATGCACCAAAAAGTATTTTGGTTGCTAGGGTTTGCAGAGACAACAGGACATATACAAAATATCTATAAAAAGAGTGCGATGAGTGGTCGCTTGCTTGAGGACTGTCCAGATCAAGACACAACCACCGGGGCCCACAAATATGTGATGTGCTCTTGACGGCTCCTGAGGGCTCCTGACAGCAAGTCAGATAGCTACTTGACTTGCACATTTCCTTTCTGTGTCCGTCTTATTGTCAGAGAGCCCTTACAGTAAAGACAAGTCTGTAACAGAGGAGGATGCTACACAGTTTCAAGTGCCTGATGGGACTCCGGTCCCATCCACTAGCTCTCCTACCACACAAAATAAAGAAAGGGGTTTGGGAGCGGTCAAAGGAGAAAAGTGCCAATGAGTGCACAGGCAGTTCTGTCCCACAACAATCAAGTGGGGTAGGGTTCAGGACGAAGCCTGTGTTCCCTTCCCCGACCCTGAAGCATCCCTGATCCCACCCCTCCTATTCCGGAGAGTTAAGGGTCAGATCCCCGCATGGGCATTAGGTCAATGCCTCGACAGAGGAGCTCAGCTTAGAGCATCCATTCCCAGGTTTGTGGCTCCAACTTGGTGGCCAATGTTTATTCTTAGTCTGCACCGTGGTCCTCCAGCTGAGAGATGATTGTGATGAGATTCTGGAGGCCAAAGATGTATCCGCTGTCCTGGCCCTCGTGCACCACACTGTCCTCCCCGTAGTGGCGACAGGTCGTGTGGGCAAAGTCAATCATGCGCACGTCCACCCCGGGGCTGCAGGCCTCTCCTGCCCCACGGGACGCGAGGCTGCCTCCGTTTTTACTCACCACCCCCCCGCTCCCACTGGCAGCAGAGGAGGAACGAGGAAACCCAAATGCCCCTTCTTCCTCCTCCTCCTCCTCCTCATCCTCCTCATCGTCCTCCTCCTCATCGTCCTCCTCCTCATCTTCGTCTGAAGGCTCGTCTTCGTCGCCCTCCTCCCCGCCGCGGTGTCGGGGTCTGGTGGGGGTGCAGGAGGGCTCTCCGTCGTAGATGATGAGCAGGGAGCTGGAGTAGAAGCGGTACGACTCGCAGGACTCCAGCACGGCCTGCATGTCCCTCAGCTTGTGCAGCACCGGGGAGAGCAGCTCACGGCGTAGACGCCGCCCGTCATGGAAGAACTGGAACAAGGCCTCCTTGAAGCCCGGCAGGGTGAGCTTCCGGCCGTGGTACTTGTTCATGAACATCAGCTGGCCTGAGTCTGACTGGTACACCTGCAGGGGGAAGAACAAACATGAATGTGAAGCATCGACAAACAACGCGCTTTCTGAAACGTCACCATATTTGACATGTACGACTGCAATTGTGGTTTCAATGCAGCAGCCTTTGAGGGAGTGTGAGGAGGTCCTACCTGCATGCCACAGAGGCGGACCCCGATGGAAGCAGATGTGCTCTGTTGGCATTTCCTAATCTGATTGGCCTTCTTCTCCTCAGAAGCATCGTCCCCATGCTGGCGTGTGCCCATCTTCAGGTCCAGCACACACGGTACAGTGTGGCGCCATGTCAGGTTCTCCAACAGGATGAATTCTGGGATAGGGTCAAGGCTCAACTAACAACAGCAGACCTTAAATCTCTGTACTTCCTCTATATCTCTGTCCACCTTGATATCTGATCAATAACCTTGATTCTTAATTTCTTTAAAACATCCAGCTTTAAACAACTGCCCATTCATTTTTCCACAGGGGACCCATGTTGGTCCGAAGCCTTCCAAACTGTTAGGACACAAGGTCCTGGGTTACAGAGCAGAGCTTGTCTGCAGGGAAAAGATACTGTATTGATTGCGGTGCTTGGAGTTCTCCTTCATTCTCTGCAGGTGCTGCTGGTGGCACTTGAGGCTCCAGGGGTTGTGTGTGATCTCAGGAACCACATTGCCCTTCTTCAGGCTGTAGTAGAGCACATCTGCTGGCTGCTGCTGCTGCTTCTGCACCTCCTCGCGGTTATAGCTACACACACACACACACACACACACACACACACACACACACACGCAAAGACGTTAGCACACAGACTATTTAGCAAATCTTGGCACTGTAAGCTTCTGTGCGGTTAAATAGTCAAACTACATGTGTGTGTGTGTGTGTGTGTGTACATTTGTGCTCACCTCATAATCTGGTCCTCTTTGCGGATCTGTCTGGCCCTGTCTTTGCTGTAGTTGTCGTTGTCGTGGAGCTGGGAGGACTGCTTCTTGTTGCCCCACTTCAGCATCTTGCTCTTGGGCTCACAGTCGGCCGAGGGGTCCGTGTTCTCCAGATCACCTGGTTCACTGTGGAGGGGGTAGGCAATGAGACACAGATTCCCCTCCTCGTCCTCCTCGAAGCTGACTGATACCACTCCTGAGACACAGAGAAACAGGAAGGAAGGAGAGAGAGAGAGAAACAGCAGGACTGTTAGTACCAATAAATAGGATTCCTTCTTTCTCTATGCAAAGGCAGGTGATTTAGCCAAGACCATCCAAATACTGGGATGGCTATGGCAGCTCTTACCAACTGTGTCCTGTCTCCAGCATCTAAAATTGTAAAGAGACACAGATACAAACACAGACACACACAAGCATACAAACACTGTCACAGACGTGCTATGGAGGCAGAGAGGGGGAGGGGGGCAGAGGGGAGGGGGAGGAGTCAGAAGATAGAAAGTATGGTAGAAACTATATGAGGTGTTTGTCCTTAAAACAAGAAGCAGAGATACGCAATCACCACAGGAGTCCAGAATGTATGAAACTCACTAAAACCTTTATTAAGCAACCACAGAACCTAATCCCAACACCATCACATTTCAAACATCACAGCGTTCCAAAAAGTAAGATTGAACACTAGAATTTAAGGTGCAGCAGATATTTGATGACCCTTGTACAAAATCACAAAAGAATCACTTGAGAACACTTAAGGCCAATTGTCATGATACAACATAATACAAACAAGTAGGACAGTCGTTATCACACTAAATGAATACACACCTAAGGCATTTGTACAGTCACAATAAATCCATGATAAGTCCATTTGAGTCCATATTTGGGTAAATTCAGGTCCAGCCAGCTTTTATTATTTGACCAAGTCCAATAATTCATCTAATATGATGAAACAAAACTAATTTGATAACCGTGTATGTGCAGAGCTAAGTGGGTTTTCTCCAGAACAGAGAACCCCCTCAGTAACTCTAGTTATTAACAGCTTTTCAAGGAAGAGTGTAATGGGTGGGGGAAGTGTCCCAAAAGGAAATCACATCACAGCTGCTGGAGCTGATAGATACCAGGAAACAGGGATGGGGGGGACGGGGGGGGGGATCTGGATTAAACTGACAATGGCAGATCTGTGAGTAAAACAAAACTGGAATAAAAGAATATGTCGTTTGAATAAAACTAGATATGGAAGAGTGGAACTAAGGCTAAGGCTGACACAGCGGGACAGTGGGAAACAGAGCTCTTCCCTTTCACAGTTCTCGTCCAGAGTGATGTCATTGGCAATGATGTCACTATCATGCAGAACGGTCAGGCTGTTAACTCTACTCTCACTGTAGTCCAACAAAAGTGCAGTGTCACCAGCACGTGGGTGTATGAGTGTGCCATTAGTCAGTGCCCTATGCAAGTTACTCGTCACTATCTAGATGTGTTTGGTGTGTGTGTGTTTGTGTATGAGTGCGTCTATACTTACAAGAATATTCGGGTAAAAGTGAGAGTGTGTCTGTTTGATGTGGAACATTCCATAACGTATGAGAGGTCCACAGTCTGTTTCCACTGATGTCTCCTCTCCCAGTCTTTTTATAGTTCTATGCTGCATTGCTGTGGAGTCAGGTGCCATGGCAAGTCTTTCCTCTGTCACATGTCTGGGCTGGCACCAAGGTACCACATAAGGTAGATCTATGGATATTTCTTATGTGACCGTGATGTCAATGTCTGGGCACGTGTCCGAAGACGTCTATTAGAAAACGTGTGGGTGTGAGGGGGGATTTCCAATGAAGGGTCTTTAGCAGTATTCTCCCCCCATTTGAATTTAGTCCTCCGATGATGAGTCTATTTATTATTGAGTGTCCAGAAATGTAGCCTAGCCTATGCTGTCCCTGTAACTCTGTCCCTCTTCTGCAGCCTGGTGCTCTGACATGGAGCCCGGAGTCAAGGGCTACTACTGAACTCTCCTCTGGGCTGGCTCACTTCTACCTCTCATACTGATGGTATGTGCATGTTTCACATTCCTGCTGAGGTTTGAAACTTCTGCTGAAATGTTTCAGATTCCATCTGAAACATTTCAAACTGTTGGGAGCCTTAGGCCTACCTACACACATCCGTCTGTGCACAGGAGCGTGTATACGGCTTGTGTGGACAGTCGGTATGTGTTTATCAACCTAAGAATGTGGCAGTTTTTGTAGTCCCTGGTAAAGGGGGGTCGTACTTCTCCATCCAAGGATAGTGCCCTCTTTCTTCCCTCAGCCACCCTCCTCCACCTCAGAATGTTTGAGTCCACACTGCAACTCTCCACTGATGCTGAGTCCACAACGTTCCAACCCCCCCCCCCCCCATGCCCGCTTAAGCCCCTCACACAGAAAAACTAATCCTCATTGTGCTTCGGAACCACCATCTCCAGCCATTGCTAATCCTGGATACAGTCAATGTTACACAACCACGGTTATCAGTACAGAGAGATAGAGGAAGAGGGAGAGAAAGAAGAGGAAAGAAATACTGGGCAATAGCAGTTGCATACAAACACACACACACACACACACACACATCCCTAAATAACAGATGATGTTTCCCTGGGTCCTTACCTTTGTACTGGGGGGTAAACTTCCTGATCTCTGGTGGAAGGCTCTTGTAGAACTGGTGCTCCCGGGGGATGAGGGGCTTGCAGATGGTCTGCTCCCCGAAACGAAGCACACACGAGTGGCCTCCAACCTGGTGAACGAAGGGCTCAAGCATCACCCCTTTTCCGGGATAGGGTGTCCCATCTGCCTGCATGAGGGCTTCTAGAGCGGGACTCATCCTCACTCCGCATCTGATGGCTGAACTGGGGGGGCCCACCACGGCGTCTGGGAGGGAGGCGGGAGAGCGGCCGCCCCTTTGGCTACCTATCCTCTCGCTGTTCTTCTCTGGGCTGCTAGGGGGCGCTGCTGGAAGCCTGCGTCGCAGCAGGAAAAACAAAGGGCAGTGCAGGAAGGAAGGAGAGAGAGAGAGCAGAAAAATCCTTTAGTTCCCTTCGCTTTCCAGGTCCAAGGCTAAGTTAGTGAAGTCCTGTGTTGGGTTAGGATATTCCCACTGTATGAGTGGGGCTTCAAATTGTGGTTTTAACAGCTCTGGGGGCTGTATTTAGTGGATGAGAGCGAGTGTGGGTTCCTGTCGCTTGCTGGTACTGAACTGACGTCTCTTCTGAGCTCAGAGCGAGAAAAGATCACAACATGACCCATGGCTCCTCCCCTTACCCCAGCCTCAACCAATCAAGGGTTGGCAGCTGTTGTTGGGTGGGGACAAACCACTGAGGACAGGAGCAGGCAAACAAAGAGGAAGAGAGAGAGAAGAGGGGGAGGGGAGGTCGAGTACAGAAAACACAACGGCGACAAAAACAGAAAGGGATGTTATAGAGAGACATAGATGAAGATTTGAGTTACACTACCAAGACATATTTCAATTATCCTTGCAAAATTATATTTATAGATGCCGTTTTCATAAATGCTCCGACAGAAGGTCATGAAAACCTGGGGAAATTCCACTGCAAGAGAGACAAAAAGTGAAAAGGGCTGATCTATGCTTTCCCTTTCCTCTCACCAATGTCACTTTAACAATCTTATCTTAGACGAGGCGGCTGAGGGAAAAGGAAACCAGAACAAGAAAGACGAGATGGGATAAGAGGGGGAGGGGGGGCTTGTTGTCAGATGTGTCCAGAGGGGGGGGGGGGGGGGCCTGGCCCTTTCCCCAGCACAACTTCCTCACAGACTGTGGATCAGAAAGCCAAACACTCAAACACCCACCTTAACAAATGCATGGTGATGCATGGTGATGCATGGTCAAAAGCTAAAGCGTACACCCGTGGGAGCACTAATAAAGAGAAGTATTTAAGGAAATGATTGAAATGACTAGGCTAATGACTGACAGTTAAGTATAAGCTGGTGTTTGTGTGTATATGTATATATATATATATATATATATATATATATATATATATATGTATATATATATATATATATATTAGTGCTGTCAGTTTAATGCGTTATTATCGGCGTTAACGCAAACCCAAATTAACGGCGTCAATTTTTTTTTATCGCGCGATTAACGCTCTTTTTGGCCAAGCAAACTTTGTAGTTTTTTTCACATGCTGTTGCAACAACTACCGACCGTAGAAAAACTACAACGCCACACCGGATCTAGCTAGACCGGAAACAAAACAACAGGCACGCCACACACACTTGTTTGGCTTGCGAGCCGGCTAGATATTAGACATTCTCTGGTAGTAGGTTAACGTTACGTTTTGAGTGGATGGCGAGCGCTAGACGCCAAAATGGATGCCAATAAGATTCTGAATGGTTTACTTTAAAAAAGTTGCCAAATGGTTCCATTGACAATACCAAAGTGATCTGTGTTTTGTCGTTGTAAACTTAGCTATCATCGCAGCACGTCCAGTCTGAAATACAACTTGATGGCCAAACAAGTTGTATTCTATTTTAGTTAATCCTATTTTTATTGCTTTCCTACAGGTACACTTGCACTTAGAGATTAATAACTACTTACTAACCGAGAGTGAGGTCATGCCGGGAAATATCAAACTGAGGCTGGAACGTAACGATACGGCAAAGCCGAGGTTTGATATTTCAATTATATTTATAATTGTAGCTAGCTCTCAAGTCTTCTCACGCTGTGTTTTATGTGTTGCCTAGCAACTCATTACTTTTGATAGAAAGCGGACAACATGGTTCTGCTAAAATGGCTTTAATTTCAACACAAAATAACGACACAAGTGCTTAAAAGAGTCTAGTCTTCATCCTCACTTTCGATAACAAATCTTTTCAGCATCATCTGGATAGTAAAACTCAGCAGCTGACTCGTCGCTCATATTGAAGATGACGTCAGAGGGCAATACGGAGCCGTATTGACCGCTGAGGAGGGCAATCTGGCATGACTCCCCATTAGCCAATCAGAAAGCTCGTACCGTCGTTGCCATATAATAATGTTGTTTAATTGTAACTTGCTTAACTACATGCTCTTATGGTTTCTTCCCTTTAGCACTTATTTTTTGGTTGTTCACAATGTGTACTTCTTGTTTTTGGCTACCCGCAATGCTTTGAGGCTATGTTGTTATTATGAGTGACCTATGCACTTTGTAAAGCTCTCTCTTGGAAGTCGCTTTGGATAAAAGCGTCTGCTAAATGAATAAATGTAAATTTAAGCACACAGCTGATGCGAATTCTCCGCCCCCTCAAAACCAGGCGATTGCAATGTTGTTTTCAATTAAAAAAAATATTTGCACCAAGCAATCTGAACCACTATTCCATGTTGATAAGAGCATTAAAAAGCATTTGAAAAAAGAATGGGACCAAAAGAAATCAAGGGACATTTAGAATAGATAAAAATGTGCGATTAATTGTGATTAATCGCGAGTTAACTATGACATTAATGCGATTAAATATTGTAATTGTTTGACAGCACTAGTATATATGTGTGCATGCACACTACCAACCACTCACATGTTAATCCCCAAAGTCCAACTTGATTTCTGGAATTAGAGCTGTTAATAATCGATCCCATAGCATAGTCCAGTAGCAGAGGTAGAAGGGGATTACAGGGTGTACTCTGCCCCTGGACAGGCAATCCTTGGCAAGGATCCTGGGACACCCAAATGAATGTGATAGATAAGAGCAAAAGTCGAAAGATTCAGTATATTGGTGTAAACTGGTGTGGAACTGTGTTCCTGTGGCCAACAGACTCAGAGTTGGTTAATTGTAATAATAGTTTATGCGTGTGTATGAGTGTTTCCTTTCCATGTCAGTGTGTTTGCATGACTGGCTGCTTTTATGGCCTAGTCAAAGTTGGTAGATGAATGTGTCAGTGTTATGTCAAGTTGGCCTTGTCCCCTCTCCCATCACACGGGCCTGTGCCCAGGGACAATGGATCGCAGCTTGAACTGGCTGGCCCTCAGCCTGATTACGAAACAGACAGAACCCCTCTGACTGCACTGGGCATGGCCATGAACCTTCTAGAAATACACGGCACACATTTAGAGATAGATACCTTACAAGAGACATCTAGGCTCACTAACATTACTCTGGACAAATTTACGTAGTAATAAAAAATATATATACACACACACTTGGAAATATATATATATATATATATATATATATATATATATATATATATATATATATATATATATATATATATATATATATATATATATATATATATATATATATATATATATATATATACACAAATCATCAAAAAAGCTAATTAGCAAAAAGGAAATGCAGTGCTAAGATAACATCTAGAGTGTGAAATAGAGAGGGCGCGAGAGAGAGAGAGTAGCGCAGACAGCGCGACCTAGAGAGGACCATGGTGATCGCCTGCAGCACTAAGCTGAGGAATACACTTGACTGAACCACCTCTCCCATCTCCTTCCATGTCTCCCACACCCTGTCCTCTTCAGCCCGTCTCTATGGCCCTGCTTTCCCCCACAGCTGTCTGCCAGGGGACAACATGCATTCCAGAGGACAGACAACCAGGGCAAAGCTACACGCATGCACCAGAAGGACAGATGGCTTCCCAAACACACTGTGCTAATCCCCAAGAACATGCCGCTCAGACAGCCTGGCCTCCATCCCCAGATAACACCGTTGCTTTGGGTTTGGTCCTGTTCCGATTTCCACCTTTGGTCATCATAACCTGAGCTAATGGTTATTTCAACCAGCTGTGTACAAGCCTGTCACCCTCCTCATAGATCATGCCCGCCTGTTAATGTGTGTGTTATGGTGTCAGTGTGTGTGAGTAGGTCAATGATTGTGTGTAGCAGGAGCCAAGAGATGTGGGAGGAGTCACATGAGCATGTGAGCCAGTGAGATGGTGTCGAAGTGTCACACATGCCGTGACATCTGCACAGGCTTCAGCAGTTGAAACCTCAATTACTGAGGAGTGTTTCCGCTCCATCTCTCTCTCTCTCCCTCACATACCCAGACACACACAAAAGGTGTTGATAACGATGAGGCTCACTGACAGATCAAATATGTCATCCAAGGCACAGGTGCGTTTAAGGAAGAGTGCGTTTACCATTTTGCCTTCCCCCTCTCTCTCTCTCTCTCTCTCTCAATCTCTCTGGTTCTCCATTTCCATCCATTTTAGATGGAGAGACAAACCTATGAGGATTAGTTTCAAATAAAAACACATGATAAGTCATGCTGTCAGGAATATTTCATCACAAAGATATGCCAATGTCTGAATCGACTGGAATAATATTCTGGGGTCCTTGTCACTTGACACTGGGAATACCAAATAAATAGTGTTGTCATAAACATTCCCTCACACGCACCCCTAGTGTCACTCACAAACACGCATGATTGGGAGCACATAGCCCAAACACCAACACACACATAGAAATAAGACTGCTTGCATTCACACTGTCAACAGAGCGCACACGTCAGCCCTCTGCCGAGCGTCACCTCACACGCGTGTCCCAAACACAAGGCTGGGCCCTGACGTCATGATGTTTACAGGGAAAACAGGTGCACCTGCTGACTCCCCACATGCACAGTGTCCCAGATCCACACCTGTGCTCAGGTGTTGTTGTTTCAGTCCAGTTGACATGGGGGCGACTCGTCACGTGACACTTTTCAGGGTCATGACTTTGACAGCAAAGTATTTCGGGGGTAATTACTTTTAAAAACAGTACATGCATGTTGGGATCAAGACCCTCTTAATTAGGTCCTAGCTGTTGAAGAAGCTGAGGAACTTGATGTGAAAGACCCATCCCAGAGGGAGCTGTGGTGGGAGTTACAGGTGACAGGGAACCAGGGTCACCACAGACCTGACCACAGACCTGACCACAGACCTGACCACAGACCTGACCACAGACCTGACCACAGACCTGACCACAGACCTGACCACAGACAGGCCAGTTTGTTGACTGACTGGGAAACACACTCTCTCTACCTGGTGGTATACCTTGTGCAGCATACCAGGCTACATAAGAACATTCCTGAAATGTTAAACGTGTACAATCCAAGGCATGCACACATACACAGGCAAACTAGCTGACTTACTAATTGCCTATACTAAGCACTACCTTCAGGCTATAAGTGTCCAGGGACATAACATGCAAACACACAGGCAAGTCACTAAAGAAAGGGATTTGAAAGACAACTAGGCCAGCGCGCACACACACCAGCATAGCTGACATAAGCCCACATTCTGAAGCATGGATAATGCTTGGTCTATGTGCTGTCCTCAACATCACGCGAATGAAAGGTGAGAGCACACTTAGTCCTTTTGCTGTCACAGTTCAATACACAAAGCATGCTTGGTTAGCACACTACCTAAAGAAACCACACAGACATAATGTAAACACAATCCATTTGGCCTATGTGCGAGCACACACACACACACACACACACACACACACACACACACACACACACACACACACACACACACACACACACACACACACACACACACACACACACACACACACACACACACACACACACACACACACCCTCTAAACCACTGATTGCACTGTTTAAATGCAGTACAGCTTCCCCTACTTGGAGATAATGGTGTGTTATCAGGCAGCCACAGTAAAAGAGTTCCATGGAGGAATGTCTGTTTGACTAACAGCGTCTTCATTTGAGTGGAGTCCATAAAGACGTGTGTGTGGACGTGTGAACACCTGTGTCAAGGATAACGTTACATTTGTAAGTTCACGTGTACAAATTTATATTTGCGGTTGTTTTTACTAAATATACTGTATTTCAGGAGGTGTGTGTGTTTCATGTATGTGTGTGTGTGTGTGTATGTGTGTATGCTTACTAGTTGCTAAGTGCTCGGTAATCAGTACTGAAGGAGCAGGTGTAGGATGCAGGCTCCAGGCTCCAGTTCACTGACAGTGTTTCAGTACAAAACACCCCTGGGGCAGTCCTGCTCTCCCTACTCTTCCACTCAAAATGACCAGCATTCTACACTGTCATACTGATAGAGCCCCCCTTCCTTCAGGATATACATCCTTAGGTCTGCTGGCTGGGGGGGGTTCTGACATCTCCCAAAATTGGACTACATCCATAAGCTCCACCCCTATGCCATCACTCGCAGGCTGAGACACACACATGCCCCAGGCCCCGCCTCCCTGACCCATATCCTGCTGGACAGCAAGGACCAGCTTCAGTTTACCAAGATTTGTGAGCACTGGCAAAATTAGAAATAACCTCATCCCTCAACCACCAACCATCTCTCCCTCACCATTTAGGTCAAGTTCCTGTTCCTGTAAAAACGCTGTAGCCCATCTCTCCCTGTTGTGGGAGTGGGAGTGTGTTTTTGCTTTCAGAGAGACAGTGCTGTGATAGCTTGCAGTCAGCAGGTTTGTTGGCACAAATCCCACTCTCAGCTCTCAGACCCCCCAGCTCTCAACACCTCCTCATGTGAAAGACAGACTACTGCCTCAGGTTCTCCCTCCCAGAGACAACCACAAACGGATGCATACTTCTGACTTCTGACACATCTCAAATTCTCCTCCTTGATATGCCTTTCCATGGTGAACTACAGTCAATGAACAGTCAATGAACAGAGAGTTCTGGTCCCCCTTACGCACCGAGTCTCACATACACAACCCTTCAACCTCCCCATCCAGGCTTTACCCTCTGGCTCTCTCTGGGTGAAACCTGCCAGACAAAAAAACGAATAGAACAAAACACACATTGTGTGGAGTTCATTGAGGTGTGATGTTTCCTTGCACCCTGCTACACTACTTTACACCTACAAATAGCAATACAGAGTGCTTGTGTCAATTTCCAACTGAAATAGGAGGTGGGGGGGTGGCACAGGCTATAGTCCAGATGTTACCAGAGGGCTGCGTGGCTAGCAAGAGGATTAGTGGAGAAGGAGCCAGCGAGGGGAATGACTGAGATAAGCCCACTTTCTAAGCTTGTACCCTAAACCTCTCCCACAACTGTCCTCTCTGAGAAAGGTCAGTCTGGGGAGCCTGGGCTAGAGAGGAGCGTGGAGATCAACACTACAGACGAGGTAAACAGAGACATACATAGATCTGTAGGAAACTCCACACCAGCACACTGACATAACAGTGGGGTCAAAGCTAACCCTCAGGCTTAGAAAAGAATGTAAATCACACCTCTGAGTCAAGTTCATTACCAATGCCCAGTAGGTGTCATAGCTGTGGTCTAGAGATGTGACAGTCAAAATCAAGGTTAAGCATTTGAACAGCAGCCAAAAGCCGTGTCAACATGTTTCCCACATCCATTGGTACTCATATGTCCAGTTCATTGATGTCTCAACACCAAGATACTTTATTTGCGCCTTGAACACTTCAGGTCTAAAAATATCTTCAAACTCAATTCTAGAGTGTACTGTCCCGTTCAATTTCAAAACCTGGTTTCACAGCTTGTTGACCCAATAGTCACACTTTTCCCCTGCTCTTGTGTCATTTGTGTTTAATTATCCATGTAAAGTCATTTTCCTACTCAACAGAAGCTAAGGCAAGCATGTATATCCCCTGTCGTCTCTAGTCCTTCCCACAGTGCAGACTGCACTGTGCAGTAATGAGAGGCAGATGACCTGCAGTCAGAGGCAGAGCAGCTTCTGAAAGCCCTCCCCAGCACGTGTGGAGCAGGAAGTCACGTGGAGGCCTGGCCACAGGGCGAGAGCTGTCAAACAGCACACTGACACTCCAGCAACTCCACAATGTGGAGGCATGCACTTAGGAACCATGATATATAGACACACACACACAGTCTGGAAATCTGCACGTGCACAGCTGCTCCTGACCCGCAGGCACACACACTACTCAGGGAGACAGTTCCACAAAAACAAGTGGGATCAGCACTAGATCCAGCTATATAGGCACCGTGCAGATCCTGAGGTCCAGATGGAAACACTCAAGTCCAGACCTCTAGTCAGCAGCACAGCCCTGAGAACTGGTCTGCACAAGACACATGCACGTGCACACACACACACACACACACACACACACACACACATATACATACCAGCACTGTGCTACTAGTGTACTAGTGCAGCCCTGGATGGTTGTATTTAGTGGAATCATGTTTGTTAGACTTTGCCGCAAGCTAATGTGAATGAGAATAAATTGCTGTGTACGCAGTGTTTGTGTGTGATTGTGTCTACAGTGTCGAGTCAGAGACGGGTCACTGGAGCAGAGAGCAAGCAGAGGTGGTGGTGCAAAGGTCAGAAGAACACTGTGTCCTCACGCTGTCGTAGCCCAACAACCATTTCTAGGATTCTCACACAGATGTGCATGCACGTGCCTTCTCACATACATTTCTGTTGCTCTGTCTCCCCCTCTACCCTCTCTCCCTCTCAGCACAAAAACACCAGTACCAGCCAAGTCTCCACCCTCTGTTTATCAGAAGCGAGTGAACAGAGAATGTTTATGTCTTTTTCTCCAGCAGTTCAAGTTTCCTCACATATCAGTGTGTATGTGCATGCAATGTGTGCGTGTGTGAGAAACTGTCAACAGCCTTACGTAAATACCTCTGAATTTTAACTGAACCCCATGACATTGAGTTCATCAGTACACAGTCAGCTCAAAGGTAGCATCCAGTTCTATTAAGTAAAACATACTAACCCTCCTCCAGAGAACAACACTGGCTGTGGTCTTCTCAAACAGCCTTATTGACTTTGGAATACAGACATTCTGTGTGGACAAGTAATCGATTGAGTGAATCAACAATATAGGGTAATGTAGTTTAAAGCTGTGACAACAACATGCATGTTGGTCCACTCATTCGACAGTGTATGTGTATCCTCTAAATGTTTGCCTATGTGTGTGCGAGTATGAGGCAATGACTGTGGATAACTCTGCATCCCAGCATGGGACATCCTAGATGGTAAACACCTAGCCATTGGTGTCCCCTGTGCCCCAGCCATACTCTGGTAGTGACAGCAGGCGTGGGCTCACTCAGCACACTACGCATCTGCTGAAACTAATTCAAAAATGCGTCCCCTCATATTTATAGGATGAATTCCACTCATTCATTCAGGTTTCATCGTCACCTCTCTGCTCCCTCCTCTCTCTCCCTCTATTGACATTTCTCTTTCTTCTCACTCTTCCTGCAAGTCTCTCCCTCTCTGCTCCAAGTTCTCACACATCATTATGACTTCATGCTGGAGTCACACAGTGTTATTAGACAGAACTGGGGGTTACAGAAAAAAGAAAAGAGAAACCTCAGTCATACAACGGCAGAGATCATAACCAAGCCAAATGTTTGGTTGTCACAGCCCTGTCTGGCCACTCCCAACCTATTAGCACGATGGGACTGGTTTGCTGGAACAGGACACAAGGATCTAGGGAAGCTGGTGTGGCTGTGCTGAGTCCAAAACGGAACAGAAACCTACAAACGGAAAAAAACAAACCAAGTGAGGGAAAGACCCAGCTCACAGTCAGCTCCAACACCATCAGAAAACAGAACAGAAAGACGAGTCATTCTGGCCTTGCCCAACACATTTCAACAAACAAAACCATGCCCAGACCTCACTTGCTTGATCAAATTAGGAGCCTGACACCAGACTAATGCATTTTACTGGCACTGTTAAGAGTCTAGTTACTTCCATACACCAACACCCTTGATTGCTACACAGCACAGTACTTGTAGATCAATATAACTTGCAAAATTCTTTGATTTAGGTCACTACTGACTCGACTGTGTCTGCCTTACCAAATGGTTTCCAACAACACTAACCAAGGCAAGCATCATTTCCCATCATGTTAGAACAGCGACTACCATTAACGTGCACATGATCAAATCAGCTAGTCTGTGTGTTAGAGTCCCTGTATGTGTGTGTGCTTTCAAAGCACAGTTCAGCTGTGCTTTTTGTGGCTCTGGCACCTCCCAGAGCCACAAAAGCCTCTAATGGGGATGAGGCCTGAAGGTGGAGGGTGTGGAGGGGCTGTTGAAGAGGAGTGGAGCTCCCACGGTAGGCAGAGCACCACACCCCGCTAGGACACCAGCTAAGAGGCCCACGTGTTCGTGTGAGGGCTCAAGAGTTGACGGGCTAAGAGTCTCATCTAATCATGAAGTAACACGACTCTCTGCTTTTATGAGCTGGGGTGTATGTAGGTCAGGGAGTTCACCTATCTTACTTCCCCCCGTTAATTTATAGAAGACATAAGAAATCAAGAGAAAAGGGCATTTGACGTCAGAAGCTTCTGCATAGGAAGAGCAGACTGAATCATGAGTTGCGAAGGACCGGCCAAATGGAGATGGGAGCAAGAGAGCGAGAGAGAACGATATGATCGGCACCCATGTTATTTATCACATCCTGATCCCAAAACTAGCAGTCACGTTCCGGTCACTCTGCTGCTGGGAAGTACTATGGAGATACGTGGAAGGGGCAGCCAGTACTATCTCAGCAGAGCATCATGTGAAGCGTTTACGTGTAAATAACAAGGGTAAGAAAATACTGGGAGGGATACATTTAGCCATCTTCAAGCACCACATAAATCTTACAGTTTTTTAGTAACATGGGAGATGAGAACTCTGGTGCTGCTCAGTGTGTGTGGCAGGCAGTGTGACCTGTCTCAGAGACGTGGGGCTCAGCATGTGTGGCAGGCAGTGTGACCTGTCTCAGAGACGTGGGGCTCAGCATGTGTGGCAGTGTGACCTGCCTCAGAGACGTGGGGCTCAGTGTGTGTGGCAGGCAGTGTGACCTGTCTCAGAGATGTGGGGCTCAGTGTGTGTGGCAGTGTGACCTGCCTCAGGGACGTGGGGCTCAGTGTGTGTGGCAGGCAGTGTGACCTGTCTCAGAGATGTGGGGCTCAGTGTGTGTGGCAGGCAGTGTGACCTGCCTCAGAGACGTGGGGCTCAGTGTGTGTGGCAGGCAGTGTGACCTGTCTCAGAGACGTGGGGCTCAGTGTGTGTGGCAGGCAGTGTGACCTGCCTCAGAGACGTGGGGCTCAGTGTGTGTGGCAGGCAGTGTGACCTGCCTCAGAGACGTGGGGCTCAGTGTGTGTGGCAGGCAGTGTGACCTGCCTCAGAGACGTGGGGCTCAGTGTGTGTGGCAGGCAGTGTGACCTGTCTCAGAGACGTGGGGCTCAGTGTGTGTGGCAGGCAGTGTGACCTGTCTCAGAGACGTGGGGCTCAGTGTGTGTGGCAGGCAGTGTGACCTGCCTCAGAGACGTGGGGCTCAGTGTGTGGCAGTGTGACCTGCCAATGTGTTCAAGCTCCCGATATCTGGGGGGGACAAACTCCACAAAAGTCGAAGTTGACAATGAAAATTGGAAGAATTGGGGAGATGGAGTAGTGTGGGATTATCAATTCAGTGTGTCTGTCTAAACATTTTGTTCTTCATTTTAAGATGTATTTATATACCTTTTTGTTTTATGTTACTTTTATATTAATGTTGTAGGAATCATGGAGAACGGTTTCCTAATGAAAACTGTTGATTTAGAGACTCCCAAGTCGGGATGTGAGCCCTTGTCAAACTGGGCACGTGTCTGTGTGAACGTGCCCGTCTCTCCTCAGTCAGTGTGCATTACAGTGTGTCAATTGTGTATTCCGTATGATTGCTACTGTCTGGATGACTGATCAATGTCATTGTGATATTTAGCAGTAGAACACTCAATGTGACAATGAGGTGTGATCAGGGTGTGCTTGACTATCACTCAAAACGTGGCTGGAGTGTTTCAATGGTCACTGAATCCACTGTGCTACTGGTGTGATATTCCTGTCCAGTCTCGTCAAAGCCAACAGTGATTGCGCGGAACTGCTCCTTCCCTCAGGCTCTCGTGCCCACGTGAGGGGGTCCCCCTCCTCCCAGGACAGGGCTTCGTCTAGACCAGGGCCCCCGTGACAAGCTTACACCCCCTTGAGGCCCTAAATGGTGTAGTCTGAATAATTATAAATGTGGAATTTTGCCTATTAATGTCTGCAATGCAGTGAATAAAACTATAGGACAACAATAATGTACCTGACTGTACAACTGCCCCCCCCCCCCACACACACACACAAAGGACCAATAGCATATTAGGTAGGAGGTCATGATGTTTTGGCTCATTGGTGTGTAATCCTTATCCCATGTTATAATCCTGCAAAGCTCCACATTAATATGAGTCTCTCTGGACTTCTGGCCATGTCTATGAAGAGGAAAATGCATGTGTAGGTATACATATGTATGAGGTAGAGAGTATTTATGTGTGATAGGTGTGTGTGAACTAGGATGTGCATGTGAACGTGAACACTGCTGCAAGTGTTTGTCAGAGAGTGTCTGCCTGCCAGTGTGTGTGAGAGTGAATTAGCGGATGAGAGGGTGAGAGATACTGCAGTTCTCTGCCTGTCCCGGTGCACGTGAAGAGTAGTGCACGTGTTTCTGCAGAGGCGAGTGAACGAGAGCAGTACCCTGCAAGCCAAAACCCTGTCCTCCTCTCTCCTCCCTCCCAGTCTGTCTCTGTCCTCCTCTCTCCTCCCTCCCAGTCTGTCTCTGTCCTCCTCTCTCCTCCCTCCCAGTCTGTCTCTGTCCTCCTCTCTCCCAGTCTGTCTCTGTCCTCCTCTATCCTCTCTCCCAGTCTGTCTCTGTCCTCCTCTCTCCCAGTCTGTCTCTGTCCTCCTCTATCCTCTCTCCCAGTCTGTCTCTGTCCTCCTCTCTCCTCCCTCCCAGTCTGTCTCTGTCCTCCTCTCTCCTCCCTCCCAGTCTGTCTCTGTCCTCCTCTCTCCTCCCTCCCAGTCTGTCTCTGTCCTCCTCTCTCCTCCCTCCCAGTCTGTCCTCCTTTCTCCTCCCTCCCAGTCTGTCTCTGTCCTCCTCCCTCCCAGTCTGTCTCCGTCCTCCTCTCTCCCAGTCTGTCTCTGTCCTCCTCTCTCCTCCCTCCCAGTCTGTCTCCGTCCTCCTCTCTCCTCCCTCCCAGTCTGTCTCTGTCCTCCTCTCTCCTCCCTCCCAGTCTGTCTCTGTCCTCCTCCCTCCCAGTCTGTCTCCGTCCTCCTCTCTCCCAGTCTGTCTCTGTCCTCCTCTCTCCTCCCTCCCAGTCTGTCTCCGTCCTCCTCTCTCCTCCCTCCCAGTCTGTCTCCGTCCTCCTCTCTCCTCCCTCCCAGTCTGTCTCTGTCCTCCTCTCTCCTCCCTCCCAGTCTGTCTCTGTCCTCCTCTCTCCCAGTCTGTCTCTGTCCTCCTCTATCCTCTCTCCCAGTCTGTCTCTGTCCTCCTCTCTCCTCCCTCCCAGTCTGTCTCGGTCCTCCTCTCTCCTCCCTCCCAGTCTGTCTCTGTCCTCCTCTCTCCCAGTCTGTCTCTGTCCTCCTCTCTCCCAGTCTGTCTCTGTCCTCCTCTCTCCTCCCTCCCAGTCTGTCTCCGTCCTCCTCTCTCCTCCCTCCCAGTCTGTCTCCGTCCTCCTCTCTCCTCCCTCCCAGTCTGTCTCTGTCCTCCTCTCTCCTCCCTCCCAGTCTGTCTCTGTCCTCCTCTCTCCCAGTCTGTCTCTGTCCTCCTCTATCCTCTCTCCCAGTCTGTCTCTGTCCTCCTCTCTCCTCCCTCCCAGTCTGTCTCGGTCCTCCTCTCTCCTCCCTCCCAGTCTGTCTCTGTCCTCCTCTCTCCCAGTCTGTCTCTGTCCTCCTCTCTCCCAGTCTGTCTCTGTCCTCCTCCCTCCCAGTCTGTCTCTGTCCTCCTCTCTCCCAGTGTGTCTCTGTCCTCCTCTCCCAGTCTGTCTCTGTCCTCCTCTCCCAGTCTGTCTCTGTCCTCCTCCCTCCCAGTCTGTCTCTGTCCTCCTCTCTCCTCCCTCCCAGTCTGTCTCTGTCCTCCTCTCTCCTCTCTCCCAGTCTGTCTCTGTCCTCCTCTCTCCTCCCTCCCAGTCTGTCTCTGTCCTCCTCTATCCTCTCTCCCAGTCTGTCTCTGTCCTCCTCTCTCCTCTCTCCCAGTCTGTCTCTGTCCTCCTTTCTCCTCCCTCCCAGTCTGTCTCTGTCCTCCCCTCTCCTCCCTCCCAGTCTGTCTCTGTCCTCCTCTCTCCTCCCTCCCAGTCTGTCTCTGTCCTCCTCTCTCCTCCCTCCCAGTCTGTCTCTGTCCTCCTCCCTCCCAGTCTGTCTCTGTCCTCCTCCCTCCCAGTCTGTCTCCGTCCTCCTCTCTCCTCCCTCCCAGTCTGTCTCTGTCCTCCTCTCTCCTCCCTCCCAGTCTGTCTCTGTCCTCTTCCCTCCCAGTCTGTCTCTGTCCTCCTCTCTCCCAGTCTGTCTCTGTCCTCCTCTCCTCCCTCCCAGTCTGTCTCTGTCCTCCTCTCTCCTCCCTCCCAGTCTGTCTCTGTCCTCCTCTCTCCTCCCTCCCAGTCTGTCTCTGTCCTCCTCTCTTCTCCCTCCCAGTCTGTCTCTGTCCTCCTCTCTCCTCCCTCCCAGTCTGTCTCTGTCCTCCTCTCTCCTCCCTCCCAGTCTGTCTCTGTCCTCCTCTCTCCTCCCTCCCAGTCTGTCTCTGTCCTCCTCTCTCCTCCCTCCCAGTCTGTCTCCGTCCTCCTATCTCCTCCCTCCCAGTCTGTCTCCGTCCTCCTCTCTCCTCCCTCCCAGTGTGTCTCTGTCCTCCTCTCTCCTCTCTCCCAGTGTCTCTGTCCTCCTCTCTCCTCCCTCCCAGTCTGTCTCCGTCCATCCCTCTCTCCATCCTTCTGCTTCTATTACCCATCTGTCCTTTTCTGACACTCACACAGCTTTCTCACGCCCCTCTCAGTCCAGATCCCTCCATCTTTCTCTCCTCATACTAATCCTTCCCTCAAAATCTACTTCTGTTAGTTTCAGTGCTCAGTTCAGTGCAGAGATGTTTTTGGTATTATCCTTCTCTCCATCCAGTCTTTTTTGACCTGGTTCTACTTGCTTCACCCTCGTAATGTGTGGACATACACACACACACTTCATGTCATCCATTTCGAACCCCCCTGCATGTCACTTTCCCCTCTCTGTGTCGTCGTGACAACATCGAGCCTCATCACTTACCTCTTTCACCCGCACTCGCCCCCGTCCTTCCTCCTCACACTCTCACATCAAGCCTCTCTGCGGCAGCGTGGAATTTTACAGAGCTATGCAGTGCCTGGGCTGGGAGAGCGAGGGAGAGACGTAGAGAGGGAGGGAGGGAAGGTGAGGATGGCTGCTACCTGACACAGAGCACAGATAACCTGAGCCAGTCTACTAAAGGACATGACACCTCACGCCACACACAGTGGAAAAACACCAGATAGACAGACAGGACAGAGAAGCCCTGTAGAACTGCAGAGAAACCCTCTATTTCTGGACATTCCCCATTACATTTCTTTATTCTTAGTTCAATCTAAAAGCTGCCCACGCACATCTATCCTACGCACTTGCAGATGCTATGAGTAGAGTAGACAATCATGACAGCTCAAATGGTACCCAGTCTGTTTGCATCCATTGAAGAAATGGATGAAAGGTAAGCAAGAGGAAACTACAGTATGTGAAGCGAAGCCCAAAACTTTTATTAACAATCCCATCTATTGATCTGACTGACCTGACTGTTTCCTAACTAGGAGACATTAGCACAGTAGTGAGCTCATCAACTAGGAAGGTCAGTGTACAGCCTTGAATTTAGGCAAGAAGAGCCTCTATTCCCTCTCAAAGAATTTGATCCCCTCTCAAATTCCCTCTCGAGAAACCAGAGCCTTTGTTACAACTCGGAAACAAAGGGTGTCTCAAACCTATAAATACTATAAAATACTGATAAAAAACCTTTGAATAGAGTGAAGGAACTCTGCCCACATGACAGGCTGTGGTCCACGCCAGTCAACTGCACTACATCTGTGCTTGGTAGCCTCCAACCAGGGTTCTCATTCTATTTCAATCAATAACAGGCAGCTGGCAGTAGGTCACCTATAAAACCCAGCTAATTAGCACGTGGCGTGATGTGTTTTCCAGCTGTAAATCAAGGACATGATTTGTTCAACCCTGACTGATGCTGTTGGGGGGAGGGGGAGGGTCCGACTGCGGTGGGGTCTTTGTGTATGGTAAGGTGATGATTCAAGTGGTCTGCAGATTGCAGGCATGCCCAACAGAGGATCTACCAGGTGGCAGGAAGCTGCTCAGTTTGAGCCTGCCAGGATGAAGGAGGTGGCGATATCTGAATATGCATATGCCACTCCTGAAAGATAAAGGCTGTTGCTGATGGTGCTGTCTGATGTTCCTGTACTCCTAGTCTGCAGTTCTGAAGTGGAGGTGGTAATTTGGAAATGATGTCACAAGTGGTGGAGATGAGTAAGCCAGTTGAGGAAAGTGTACAACGTGATAGTCATAGTGTGTGTGAGTGTGTTGTTGAGGTTATTTAATGTGCCGATGAGGTTAGGTTTATGCTGCAGTACAGCGGAGGGAGGCTGGTGATTGTCTAGCCTAAAGGACAAGTGTGTGTGCGTGCCATGGGTCGATGGCCTGCGTCAGCAGTGGTGTGCAGGCACTGCAGAGGCTCCAGCACTACTGAACACATTTCACACGTCACTGCTGACAGTCACTCTGGCTGTGTCATACCACACAGACAGGTTCTTACATCTACCTAGCTACACTACACAATTACTGAACATGAACAAGCACTCATACATCCTATATAAAACAGAAATATGTAACAAATATGTATTCTGGCATCACAATTCAAACAGATTCAAGGAAAATGTTTTTCCATAAACTTGTAAAACACCAGTGTCAAATAAAGGGGCAGGGCTGTGATGGATCTGTCCTGTTAACACCCCCGTATCAGACCAGCCTTGACCAGGTGAGGCCTGGGGAGAGGGAGACCGGGAGATGGGGAGGCCCAGGGGGGCCTGAGGGGAAAGTATAAAGGACAACCATGTCGAAAGCATTGGGGAGGCCATGCTGCAAACCCCAGTCATTCCTTCACTAGATCCCTCCATCATTCCTGACCCTATTTGCATCACTCTCTTTCCAGACGGGCGCCAAGGCATATCACCCCCGACTGGACTGGCCCTCGGACCTGGGCCAGGGATGTGTCAGGCTGGACCAGCCCTCGGACCTGGGCCAAGGATGTGTCAGGCTGGACCGGCCCCCGTGTCCTCTCCTGCAACCACCCAACCCAATAAAACAGACAACAAAAACTTGGCAGCATGCACATTGTGGGAATATACGTACATGGAAGGGTTAGGTGAACAGGGGTGTTTGCAGTTTGCTCCCATACAAGTGCAGGGCACAAGTAGCAGTCTATGTGCACTATACTGTGGCTAAGGACCCTTTAAAGATAATGCAGTCTTCAGTCTCTGACTATGTAGATCTTATGTACTATTCCACTGGTTGTGTAATTCTGACCCTGCGCACAGCATTACTAAATCCCTATGATTAAGCCAGAGATGGAACAAAAGTGAGACTGAGAGGGAAAAGTGGCCAGGCGTAGGCAGAGAGAGAGGGACAGAGGCAGAGAGAGAGGGACAGAGGCAGAGAGAGGGACAGAGGCAGAGAGAGAGGGACGGAGGCAGAGAGAGGGACAGAGGCAGAGAGAGGGACAGAGGCAGAGAGAGGGACAGAGGCAGAGAGAGGGACAGAGGCAGAGAGAGGGACAGAGGCAGAGAGAGGGACAGAGGCAGCGAGAGGGACAGAGGCAGAAAGAGAGAGGGACAGAGGCAGAGAGAGAGAGGGACGGAGGCAGAGAGAGAGGGACAGAGGCAGAGAGAGGGACAGAGGCAGAAAGAGAGAGGGACAGAGGCAGAAAGAGAGAGGGACAGAGGCAGAAAGAGAGAGGGACGGAGGCAGAGAGAGAGAGAGGGACGGAGGCAGAGAGAGAGAGAGGGACGGAGGCAGAGAGAGAGGGACGGAGGCAGAGAGAGAGGGACGGAGGCAGAGAGAGAGGGACGGAGGCAGAGAGAGAGGGACGGAGGCAGGTGGTTGGCTGCCAGGGAGAAGCAGGCATTTGGCCCAGTCTCCCAGAGAACAATGAGGACATCAGAGAGAGGACGGATTAGCCTCAGAACACACACACACACTTGTGCAAACACGCAAATACACACACTTACTCTTGCAAACGGGAACACAGACAACCACACCTCGGTTACAACACTAAAGAGGTCAAACCAAGGCTGTTGGCAACAAGACAGCCATTACAAGCTTTTCTCAAAAGACCAATGTGATGACATTATCTCTGCAACTAAATAGCCAATTATCAATGACACGAAGACTTGGCTTAGACTTAGCTTAGACTTAGCTTCCTCAGCTCCTCTCTCGGGCTATACCGTACCAGAGGGGGAAAGGAAACTTATTCAGCTGTATCTGGAACAGTCCTCCCAGGACACAGCTATTTTAACTAACAGAAGAACTTGAAATTAGAACAAAAACCTCAACCCAGAAAGTCTGAGGCTGATTGAATGGAGGGAGAGGGAGGAGATAACCTTCAGTGAGGAGAGCCAAAAATAGCTTGAGTGTTTAATAGGAGGGAAAGAATGAGGTAAATTAGAGCCTGTGCCAGAGAATGAAAGGACAAGCTGACTTCAAGATAACATCTTAAATATAACTCAGAGAGAGAGAGAGAGAGAGAGAGACAGAGAGAGAGAGAGAGAGAGAGAGAGAGAGAGAGAGAGAGACAGAGAGAGAGAGAAAATATAAAAAGGTTAAAATTGTAATAATAATTTAGTTCTTTCTTTTCATATCCTCCCCTCAGTCAGCCAGCTCAGACCAACTCTTTGTTCTAATAATAAACTGCAGTCTCCATGGCAAAGGTCTTGCAGGTTAGAACATAATACTGTCCTCTGACCCCTGACCATCTCAAACATTTATCTCTTCGCAATTAGGGCACCATCAGCAAGACTATGTCCAGATCAAAGTTTGTGGTCAGTACTACGGAGGTGCCCAGAGTAAGAAGAGATGTTTCCTGCTACGGCTTGTATCAGATGACCAAGGCTCACATTCAGAGGGACTGAAAGCCCCTACCTGACATAACGAGTGAGACTGAGACCCATGCTGTTTTAAACTAGGTCACTTTCTCCATTTCCACTTTCACTATCCACCTCCCTCTCCAGCCTCTCTCTCTCTTTCACTACGCATCCCTCGCACCACCACCCCTCCACTCTCTATAACCAATATGCACTCAAAGCCTGGCCTCAGGATGTGTCAACATCCACCAGAACATTCAGTACACACAGTGGACGTCTCTATACGTAGCATGAACAGTGCATGCAAAGTGTGGCGTGTGCTGTTTGAGTCGTCTACCTGACGGCCTTTCCTATGGTCTGTGAGTGTACAATGTGTGTATGTGAGTACTTGGCCATTCATGTCCTACGGTTTGTATCATAGATCCTATGGGTAAAACCATGACTTCTGTGCAGCTTATTGTAACTAAGAAGAGAAAACATCAATGACATAACTCCCTTGAGACAGGGTCATGGCACCTGCTTGGTTGCCCAGATACTGGGCCTTTGCTTACGTATGAGACACATATAATGATCTGCTGCTAACTGGTTACAGCAGCCCAGCCTCCAACTGACCACCCACTGAGTAGGAGAAGCAAGACTGCAGAGCTCCAAACACAACTCACACAAGACCATCCAATAACAGGTATGGGTATGGTACATTATTGCCATAACTGGCTTTAAAGAGAAATATTAAGTCATAGGTAGGGTTCTACTTAATTTCAATGAGATGTGTTTTTTGTGCATGGGAATGGTTGTACTGATCGTCATAGAAACTCCAGTCTATTCAAGAAAAGCAGGTGGTCAAATGTTTCATTAAGGCTCTTCCTCTTCATTATAACTCAGTCGAACATTGTGTTCAAAGACAAACATGGGAAAGTGATGATATAAGTGTTCGGATGCAACATCAATGGCATTTGTATCACAAACAACCCAGCCCAGCAAGGACAAGGAATTGTAGCACATTTTGTCCATCGTGTTTCAAAAGCCAATGATGTTATAGTGCCAAGGTCATTCTCCAAAACAGAAGGCCACAAATACGTTTCATCCCAGCCAGGGTTGCCAATAAAAATGTTGGGCTCCATGAACAGATTGTAATTTGGGCTCCCCCGCCCTCCCGTTTTCAGTATGACAGGTTTTTCATTCAACAGATGTCCAAGCTCTTCACAGTGCCCTGGGTACAGTAATCATTTCCACTCTTTGCCCTACTTTGAATGCCCCCTGATCCCAGCAACTTTAGACTGAAGAAAAGGATATACACATCTTAAAATCATCTCCATAGAAGAAACCCAAACTAACAGCACTGATGGAGGATCCATTTCCTGTTTGGAGGCAGTCAGGGTCCTTCTGAGGTACCTGGAAACTCTGCACGTGACCCCAGTGTGTGAGAAAACCTTTCCTCACCCCTATCTAGCTTCCCATTCCGGGCTTGTCACCTCAAAAGGTGTCTTTATAGCGCAAGACATTCTACACCTGCTACTGACACTGGATACCACATCCATTTTCGATGACTGGCCAACGGGAGGATCACAGAGAACAGAAGACAGCGTTTGCTCTCCTGCATACACACACATTTTCGATGGCCATCTCAATAACTAAGTTCAATTGGACAATTACGGTAGTCGTCAAAAGGTATATTCCACGGATATGACAAATCCTAACACTGGTTCATACAACTTGCTTACTTATAACCTTGCTTGCAAATATTTTCATTCACAAATCAAAAAGGTTGTACTAAGCCTTAGTTCCTTTCTGTTCAGTACGTATGTACAGCAAGCTAAAAACGTCTCCCTGAAATCCAAAATCTACCAATAAGTGTGCAACCATCTGACGACAGACACCACCTCGAGATCACCCACCAGACATACTACACGTGGGGACATGCATGTGCCTACTTTAAGCTTTAACTGTAGTCAGTAACATTAACTAGACTTTCAGATAATGATTTATCCAAGACAATGAACTCGCTGGTTGATAATTTGTAACACATTTAGCTCTTTACATACCGTTTCATTGAGCCGAAATGTATCAACATGCACACGTGTGCAGTCGCCCACGTGTTCCTCAATATGTGGGCGGGAATAACTAATATTAGTCATGCATTGGTCAACAAGACAGTGAGAAACTCCAATTCGATTGGACACAGGCCTTTTTATGGATTTTGTGACGGGTCTCATAGATAAACTTTTCTCTAATTTGAAAGGTTATTTATCATTTACCCGTGCAGGTGTCAGGTTATTCATTGTCCAAAACATCTCAAAAACGTAAACTGTCTTCGGAAGGGATTAGGCAATCTCTCATATGTACTTAGGAATCTCTCATGATAAGATCTGTTTTCTGCGGCTGCAGTTATGGCTTCTAAAAACATGCTATTGGCACATTTAGAAAATAAGACAAACACGTGAGTGAGAGGGGGCCTGGAGAATTAATGGATCGAAAAAGAGTGAATTTAGAAAGACAGGATTTGTATCCACTCCACTCTATCTGGAGAGTTCCACAAATGAAAAAGTATAAACATGTTCTTTGCAAGAGATGAAAAAAATGTAATCCTCAATCTTTTTTAGTTTTTTGTGTGCGTGCGGACGTGCATGTGTCTTTAGTGGTGGTAACTTTTCTATCTACTTCAAATTAAATTGCCTCCTGTTATGTAAGTTCATAGTTAACCCAAAATGTGGAGGCACAATAGACTAGTCACTAGACTACCGACACTTGAGTCTTGACGTCTTGACGAGTGTACACTATCTCTGTGTGTGTGCTATATGTTTGAATGTGCTCTATGTATGTGTGCTTCTTCTGCATGTGTTCTAGGTGCCTACAGAACGCTCACGTGCACACCCATGCATGTACAAGTCACACAACACATGTGTCCCTTCCCCCTTGTGGCTTGCCTTTGTTCCTTTGAACAGCTGTTTTTCTTCTCGTGCCTCCTAGTTTATTTTGATCGGTTTCTCCTTCCCTCCTGCTATCTGCTGGAGGGTATGGTGGGCCTGTGTAAACTCATCAGAGCCAGGGAGCACACAGCGTTGTTCCTAAGTAAACACACAGAGGCAAAATAAAGGCTCAGGACCACACCTACAGAGATGTGGCCGGCTCACCTGCTACTTACCCCTGCCACTAACCACTGTCTGCACAGGTAGCTGTCATAGAGGCTAAGGTCACCTTTAAACAGTCAATGACACATATTGACCCCATAATCTTTTTCATCCGTTTCCAACCTACCGCACGACACTCCTTCCTCTAAGTTCTCTGAATCAGCATGTAGTTTGTATGTATGTGGTACTTACTGTGGTACAGTAAGTTGTGGTCAGCTAAAGGTTGGTCTGGTCTTCGTACACTTGTTATTATATGTCATCAGGGGACTTAGTGGAGTCTCCACCACTTCAGACACGTCCTTTAGATGTTGAGAGGGATTTATGAGTTTCTGCTGTGTCAGCTCTCTAACACCCCAGTTCTGAATCCCCTCACACTCTGATCAGGGGGGTCACATGGCTGAGCGGGTAGGGAGTCGGGCTATTAATGAGAAGTTTGCCAGTTCGATTCCCGGCTGTGCAAAAATGACGTTGTGTCCTTGGGCAAGGCACTTCACCCTACGTACTTTGGGGGGAATGTCCCTGTACTTACTGTAAGTCGCTCTGGATAAGAGCGTCTGGTAAATGATGAAATGTAAATGATCACTCAGCACACAGACAGGGAGCCACAACAGAACACATCTGCAGGGGGCCCAGGTCCATGGCAACAGTAACCGCTGACAACAAACAGCAGTGAGCTCTTGTGCCTGAACACTTGAGGTTCCTCATTCCCAGCTCTAAATATAAAGCTTTGCCACACACAGGTCAATAGAGGCTGATGGCCTGATATAGACAACTTGGTCATGCTCAATCCCCTGAACATGTTTACTACCTCTGTGGCATGCTACTCAGTAACTCTGGTTACAACACCCCTCCAAGTCTTCTACACATCAGAGATAGGGAAAGGGGTCATTCAGGCCCTGTATGAGGACACCACAGCTAAAGCCTAAGAATATACTACTCTGAGCACTGCTAGACAATTGCCAATCAGCGCAGCTTCCTGCCACTGGGCATAGCTCTGACCCAGACCACATCTGTGGTTTCAAGTGTGTTATTTATGACCCTAGTTGGGCAACAGATTCATGTGCCAGGAGGTTTGTTCCTGTTCCTCCTGGCATAGCCTTGGAGATATTTCAAAGAATGTCAATCAGTGCTTTCAGAGCTAGTTTGGCAATTCTGTGCCTTAGCCCTGGTTAGCTTTGAGCTTTTTCTTTAGCCTCTGTTTCCTACTAGCTTTATTTGACTCATGTTATAATAGACTCACCATGGAAGTCGTGACATTTGCTTGGCTTGCCTTGATTCAGGTCGCAGTAATGAAGAGAGCAAGCACAGTCCTCTGCTGCATCCGGCTCCTCACAAGCGGCTCCACCTTTTAGACAAACACGCTTCACAGGCTGTACGTACGCTTGAAAGTCAAACTAACATGTCATGCAGAACTGACACATTGGAGTTTATGAATTCTATACCAACCCCAGTTATGACGTTTACCCAGTTATCACTCTGGTATAGCATTATGTTTTGTATTATCTGAGGGAGAGTCAAAAGTCTTTGTTCACATGTCATGTTTGACAAAAAATGACACATACAATACATCATTGAAGGTTAGAACAAAGACATCAGCAAACCAGTGTCAAACTAAAGTCAAAAAATAACTTAAAGACATTAATGTTTTAATAGAAATAGGATAACTGTATTATGAAAAACAATAGGTCTTGTTCTGAACTGTTCAGTAAAATTTAGGTACTGACTGACATTTACACCTACTGACTGAATGGTGTTTCTGAAAGCTGTTACTGTGCTGCATACAATAAATTGAACTGTTGAAACCACATCTTCTGACCTATGACCAAATACTAAATGTCAAAAGCAAGATAGAATTATTGCGTTCTAAACAAAACCACAATCCAGTGAAATTCTCAAAGAACTTCCATGACAACTTATCCAATGTGTGATTCTCAGTTTATCACATTTCAGTGCTGCCCCAGTAGATTTTGTCGAGTGAAGCAAGTATTGCAGTGATCAAAGAATACATACAGTTTATCTTTGATATGACATTGATTAAACAACAACACAATCCACCCCTGCTGCTCTGTGTGTCTCTCTCTGTGTGTGTGTGTGTGTGTGTGTGTGTGTGTAGGCAATATGTGTCTCCAAATCAAACAATGAGGTGATTCATCCAGCTCCAGACAAACGACAAATAGCTCACATTCTGTTCCCTACTGCCTGATGCTGGTCATTCAGGAGTGGGCTGACTTGCTGTGTTGTTTGACTTCATATCTGTCTAAGGCCAAACATCATCATGTTGACTGACATAATGGAACATTCTGCTGTGTTGAACGGTGGCACTGGTCAAAGCTTACAAATATGCAATGTCTGTCTGTCTGACTCTCACTCTCTCTATCAATAGCTCATCTTTCTCAAATTTCTCTCTTCTCTTTCACCCATGAAGTTTCAGAATGATTTTCAGTTCTAGAATATCAATTCTGTCTGAGTCATGTGTGATTGTGTTACAGTAAGTTCAGGGGAATCTGTAAAGGTGGTCTGTATTTAATCCACCAGCAACGTCTTGTATAAAATTAATTGATGTTCTTGTTGTTGATTCTTGTGCTTTTAGGGATGTAGTCATGACATCAAAACACTCAGGACTTTCTCAAGTCTGGAACGGACTGCTTGTGTCCTGCTGCACTCTTTCCTCACCAGGGAGCCAGTCTGGATCATTTCTGTTTGGCAGAGAGCACATGTAGGGCTAATGACAGCTCATGGGACAACCAATTATACTGTGTGTATGTACCTGTATGTGTGTGTGACAGAAATAGCTTTTGTGTGCAAAAGTTTGAGTCTGTTTTACTGTAGATACAAATTTGATGTGTATGTGTTTAATTCTCTTTTAGTCCCATCTTTCTGTCATATTGTGTATGCATACTGTTCAATATGCAAGTCAGCAATTTGTCAGGTAATTGTACTCTGAGTTATTCTTGGAAAAAGAGAAACCACAGAACAGACAAAGGTGGCGAGGAACGAGGAGGAACACGGAAGTGAGGCCTGTTTGGGCGTCAGCTGAATCATAACAATGTTACAGTAATTTTGTCCTTGAAACTCTTTTTCTGTAACTGACTCCAAACAGGACTACGTGCAGCCGTTTGAATCCATTCAGAATAGTACAAAACCGTGCTTGACAATCAACTAACAGTTTGGTGAACATACCCTGAAAAACAGGTCCTGGCCCGTACAAGATATGTTATCTGGTCAATCATTAGCTTGTCTACTAAAATGTACTGAGCCCTTGTCACACTTGTGTCTGATGTCACAGAGAGTGTTAATGAACCTCATTTACTTGGATCATAATATCCATGTATGTAGGCATTCAGACTTCAGAGGCATTCAGGGGAAACTTGGAAAAGTAGTAGGCAAAAGTAGTATACAGTATGGACTATAAATATGGGTTCATCTGCACTCAGAAATGAACAAATACACACATTAACATTAACAACTCCCCATCATGTGTGTTACATTATCCATGTCCTTCTAGCACAAACAACCTCAAGACCGGAGAAAAGATTAAACTGACAAACTAACAAATATGGCACTAGTCAATACATGAAGGCATTGAACTAGAGCGAGCCAAACTGTACTGTATAACCAAGAGATGTAACCTTGAGATGGTTACATAACCAGACCACAGAAGCAGTGTGTGTGTGGGGGGGGGGGGGCTCTGGAGTGTTTGAGGAATGATGGGGGAATGATGAGGGCATGGACATTGTCTGTTTTCAGGAACTGTTACGTAAGAGTGTTTGGCTAGTGTGTATCAACAACCATGTGTAAACTTCAAGAGCCCTCTGAGCATACCTTCACCTTTCTGAAATGACAGTCAGATGCCCTCACACTCTTTTAGCTCCTTCTTCTTTTTTTAGCTCTTTTTAGTAAACAAGACAAGGCGGGGATAAACTATAAACAAAATATTTCAGACACAGAAACCAATACAAAATATATGAGGGACTTTTGTTTGGTCTGGTATAAATTCATTCATGTGGAGTGTGCACCAAGCCTGCATATATAAAAATTAAATATACAATAAAATATAAGTTGCTGTTATTTACAATATAAAATTACTGCAACTTATATTGTATTGTATTGTATATTTAATTTGTATTCTATTCCACTTAGTATTGCTAGTTTGTGTACCCTTAGTATATAGTAAGACCACATATTTAAATGTAGTGCAACTACTTTCTGTACTGAACCAGCCACCAGGCTAATTTCATTGAGCTCTGACGTATGCAGTCCATACTCCTCTTAATTTTATTTTTCTAACAAACAACGGTATTCAACTGTATGCTACATGGTTATTTCAATTAGTTTCGAATGTCCTCAGGTGAATAAACAAACTTAAGCAGTAGATAAATAGTCGTACATTGCCCCCTTGTGGAATGTTGTGAGTAAAGCTTATTTGTCCTTTTTTATATAATCAAAATTAATCAGAATTAGAATGGGCTATCTTCACCGTGAAGATTCACACAAACAAGGAATATTCTGTGGCAGGATAGTGTATACGACAAACATACAAATAGTATGTACAATAGTAGAAAACTGTAATAATCTGATACAGGGTGTAAAACGCCTTGCTAATTTTGTTTTATAAATGCTTCGCATATAGGTTATGCAGAATAATGACAGATTAATTGAGTTTAATATGTAGGCACTGTAAAAGTACGAAAACGTCATTAAGGCGACTGAGGCCTGAGGCCTGTGATGATCCCCACAAAAAAGGCATGCTGCCGAAACCCGGGATCGAACCAGGGACCTTTAGATCTTCAGTCTAACGCTCTCCCAACTGAGCTATTTCGGCGCCATGTACTGTAGTTGAATAGTTATTTATTTATTATTATTATATAATCAATGGCTACTAATTGGCTACAAGTCTTTTTCTGGCGACTACAAACAGGGCGAATTCTTCCAACTGATCACGCACAAGACAAGGTTAAGGGCTAAATTATTCAGAATGTGTATCTAATGTGGAGGAAATCGTTTTGAGAAATAACCTCTGGAAGCAGGCTTAAACTTTTTTTTACAAATTACATGACACTGTGAACTCTCTGGGTTACTTTAAAGTTAATGCTCTTGATTTTTGTAATCATTTTAATTCGGTTCTTAATCATATTCATGTACAGGCTACATGCATAATTGAATAGCCTACTTTGTCCTCTACACACACTTGGGGTCAAAGCCAGTATCTGACAGCTGAGTCAGGAGACCAGCTGGCAGCTGCACGAAGCAAGCAAAATCTTTAATGACAGTGTAGAAAGGGCCTTTTGTAAGAAATGTAAAGGTAGTTTGAATGTAAAAAAAAAACAGCAATTCATTTTCCCAAACTAGAAACACTGTCCCAGCACTGTAGTTAACGTTTCCAGAGTCTGGCAATAAAAAAAACACACTCAATGAATGATAATTTCTTTATTTTCTTGGGAAATAGGCTACGGGCCATATGGAAGAATTATGATAATATTTTAGCGTAGTGGATTATTTGTAATGACTGATAAACAAGGTGTGTTGAAATAACATATACATAATTTCCCAGATAGTCTAACAGTAGAGTCTTCCTGCCTTGTCGGTTCCTCATTCACCACAGCAGTAATACCAGGACTATAGTAATACTGCAGCAATTGTGGGGGTGGTAGTTTGGCTCTCAAACTCGTTCCATCTGCATTATCTTCCAATTTTATTGTCAGTGTTTTTTTATTTTCTTCCTGTGGGCTGCAGTGTTGCTCTTGATACTTATTTATCCTTCCCTGCTCTTACCTCATCTCTCCCTCCTTACCTGTCCTCTAATCTCCTCTCTCTCTGTTGCTTTGGCGTCTTTCTCTTCTCCCTCCATCTCTATTTTCTCCTGCCTCTCTTCCTATCTCTACTGCTCCTCTCTCTCTCTCTTCTGGCTGATCTTTCCCTCTCCCATTCTCATTTCTGTTTCCCCCAAGGTGACTTTCCTTCCTCCACAGGCATTGCAGATGTTTTCCATTGTTCTGGAAAGCCTGAGAGTGGAAAAGAGATGAGAGAGACAGGGAACAAAGGGTGAGGAAGGGTGGAATGTCAGAAGACAGGGAGAAGAGGATGAGGAGGGAAAAGGAGGGAACTGATGAGATTAACAGGAGGATACAAATTAGATTACTAACAGCACATTCTTTGGTGTAATCAAATCAGTATCATACACATGCACTTGTGAACACACATATATACCTATACAGCAGATACATACAGTGTATACAAACACACACACGTCTGTTAGTGACAAAATATGTTATTTTTTATTGAAGAAATTCCCACAATTTGAGTTCTATAAAACATGTCTTCTTGAAATTGAATCCTCATTGGTATGTCTGATTAGCACTGTTGTGACACCAGAGAGGGGCATGAGGACACACAGATGAGAGGAGGGTGAGCAAACAACAGTCAGCAGTAAATACTGTAAGAATCTGGAACAGAGTTGCTAAATTTAGGGATCAGAGAGAGAATGAGAGCAGAAGCAAAGTATGTAAAAGGGAGATGTGAGTCGAGGGTCGTGAGGGAGAGAGGGAGCGTTATGCCCACGGGGGAAAAAGGGATTAAAGATGCCCCCAGAAGAACAGATCTGGTTGTTGCTTAGAGCCAGGAGAATAACATTATATCAGACTGTGATTAAAATGTTTGGAGGTTTTGACAGGGCTAGTCATATGCAGTATAATTGGGCTTACGAAATAAAACTTGGCAAATGTGATGTAGAACCATATTTAAAAGGGTTGTATGCAATCCAGGCAAACTCTTTTTCCAAGGCCAAACCGATTCCTGTGGCTAAAAGAGGTTGTTCTGAATATACTTACGTGAACAGTCGCAAGGATGTATTATACTGCTTTAACCTTCCCACATGGCAAGAGTGCTTCTAAATTGGATGTGAGCTCACCCATTCTCTCTCTGCATTATTCTATGATGTTACTTGTCAATGGTTGTTCATGATTAATAGAGTTGCCCCATGCAGTTAAAAGGTTGCTATTTGAACGCAACTAATTAGTGACTATCTTTTTACGGTTCTTCTGGTGATATAGCATAACCAGATGGAAGCTAGATTGATGTCAAACATGGTGGGGTTTCAGTTGATCGTTTTTCATCAGGCGACATGTTTCATCTCATTGCTTGGGTGTGGAGTGTGTGTGTGTTGGTTTGTGTCGGTGTGTACTCTCAAAAATACTAAGAAAATCATAGATTCATCAATTTCTTTAATACAGACTTTGTTCTTCTCTATTAAGAAATACAATTTTAGTGACACAATAGAAATCATGTACAATACTATCTCTATTCACATGGTCATAAATGTACAGAACAGAACACACATACATTAACACAAATACATTAAGTGTGATCTCTTCATATGTCCCACCCACTCAGGATTCTGGCCAGCAGATGATTGTGACCAAACAACTCAATTCTTCAACTCAAACCCTCCATAGCTGGATATTTCAATATTTACATCCCTGATAAAATGTACATATATAAATACACAGGATGTCTCTTCTTCTGGCTGGCTCCAACTGGTTAAGAGGAGCAGTGGATGTAGCCCAAAGCCCCCATAGCTCATCCAGGAGGCCATCGTCTAAACAAAGTGTTTCTAATAAACATGTAGAGTAACATTATGATTCTATATCTAACACCAACTCTACTGACTAGATGAGGGCTGGCGTGGCGGTACAGAGATAGAAAGCCCTGAGGAGGAGGCTGACAGAGATAGAAAAGAAACAGGACTTCTCCAGAACAGCTGCATGGTGCCAGCCCTGTGTAACTCTGGAGCTTCTCATGGTCCACAGTGCTGCCCTCCACACTGCCCTCCAATAGACTCTACACACTTACAAAGTCGCAATGTTCTGTCCTGTATGTTTAACACTGACATTGAAAAGCGACCTGTTGTTTACTGTAAAACGTTGTCTTGTGTTAAAATTGCTGATTGCATGCCCCACTTATGGATAGTTGGAGGGACTGATGCTAAATATTGCCCTTTGATGACCTCAGTAAAATTGAAGAGAGATATCAGTATATCCATACTGTAATATTCACATAGTTACAGTTGCGCCATATGATTTGTTTGTTGACCATGTCGATTAATACGACATGACAAAGCTAACTGCCTACAATCAACAGATGTTGTCACCCATAGCTTTAGCAATCCAGGCTAACAACAAACCAATTCTTAGTTTACATCCAATGAGGCTCAATCATTCCTTGAGATTTATTGCACATTATACCACACACACACGCGCATGCACGCACACACGCACACTTACGCACACACACTCTTGCTTATATTTTTATTATGCTTATTCTTGTAAAACCAACACAACATTCAGCACCATCTCCACTGAGTACCAACAAATAACTGAATTAAGGCATGACTAATCAAACTATACAGACTTGACAGTGATTCTCACTGAGAATAATTGGTGTGCTGGGTCAGTAGGTCTTATGTGCTTTCACAGAGGATGACTAATACTACATTAACTATGTGCATTTAGGATATGTGTATGTGTGTGTGTATGCACATGGGCATGAAAGTGTATTTATTTGTGTTTTGCAAAGATGTGGTGTTTTAAGTGTGGTAGCAGTAATATCACCTATTGCCAGTAGGCCATGCAATGGAGATGGCGGTGGCGATCTTGCTGCGCTGGGCTACTAATTAGAGGCTGTATGTTGAGAGCAGCCTCTAATTGGAGCCCTGGGCCGACCTGCTTTTCCAACTATCTGCATGGAAAGAGAGATGACAACCATGGCTCCTGTGACCGTTGTAAACGAAATGCTTCGATCACTGAATATCTCACTCTTATGACTCAACACACACTCACTCTCATTAACACTCAACCCACACACACACACACACACAACACACACAAACAGCCTCACTCCCTCACTGCCTCCGTGAGGCATCGGTCTGTGGCATCGCTGGCCTCCACCCGCGGCTTGCGTGCCTTCCTCTGCCCCCCCCTCCACCCAGGAGTTGTGGATGACAGTCCCCCCGCTTGGCGCTGGGTCCACCTGCAGCATAGACACCACCCTCTTCTTGACCCGGGTCTTCAGCGCACGGCGCAGCTTCTGCCTGGTGAAGGCGTAGAGTAGGGGATGGAAGATGGTGGTGCCGTAGGCCATGGCCAGAAAGCAGAGGCGCACGCGGACCAGGCCATCACTGGGGCCCAGCGCCAGGATCAGCACGTTGACGGCCGACAGGGGAGCCCAGCAGCCCAGGAAGGAGGAGATGATGATGAGGGACATCTTGAAGACCCGCCGCTGGCGCTCCCGCCGGTCCCGATGGCGCCTCACCGCCCGCCTCAGGGCAATAATGGCTGACACTGATGCTTGAACACCCAAGGAGGCCGGTGGCTGGGGCTGGGGCTGGGCCTGGGCCTGGGGTGGGGAAGTGGTCTGGGTCTGAGGGACCACGGTTGGGTCTTGGTCTGGGGTCTGCGGGGCAGGGGTGGCGGGGGTGGTAGCCACAGGCGTGGTGGCAGCGGTGGTGATACCTGTAGCCCCGCTGTCAGAAGTGACCTGGGTGATGATGGACAGGGGCGGGGGTGAGGCAGGTGTGGGGATGAGGGGGGCGTGGGTGAGGTGCTGAGTTTGGCTGGAGGAGGCCGTCTCTGCGGCGGTGGTTCCCAGACTCAGGTCCTTCCTCTTCCGCCGTCGCCGCCTCACCCTGCAGCCTGAGTCTTTGGAGCGTCCGGCCACCCCGCCACGCATCATGTGGGTGCCGATGCGGATGTTGAGGGCCTGCAGGATACGGGAGTAAGTAAACAACATGACGGCCACTGCTATGAAGAAGCAGGGCACCTGGAGCAGAAGGTGGTAGTACATGGCCATGCCCGTGTGGTAGCCCTGCCCGCCCGCGCACAGCAGAGTCCGGTTCTGCCACTCCAGCGGCAGGTGGCCTGACGACTTGAAGGAGGAGGACGAGAGGATGGAGGACAGAGAGGGGGAGGGGGAGGAAAGAAGCGTGGGGACCAGTCTGGTGGGCAGACCCGTCGTCGTAGTGCTGTCCCCCTCTGTGGTCTCTCCTCCCTCGTTCCCTCCCTCCTCCTCCTCCACCCCTGAGGAAAAGAAGTCTCCTTCCAGGAAGGGCAGGAAAAAGACGGCGAGCGACAGCGCCCACACAGCCGCCAGCAGCAGCGCCGCACGTCGCGGCGTAAGCAGGCGGGTGGCAGGCCGCACCGAGATGTCGTAGCGGTCCAGGCTGATGACCAACACGTTGACGGCTGTAGCTACACTGGTGAAGGTCACACAGGCCTCATGGAAGCAGCACAGCGTGGCTAGACCCTCCCCACCTCCCTCACTAGGCAGTAGGATAATGGCCACGGTCAGCGGCAAACACAGCACACACACCAGAATATCCAGCACGTGAAGGTTGACCGTGACCAGGTTGCTGACCGAGTCGACCAGGTTGGACTGGGCGCAGTAGAGGACCAACACGGTGAGGTTGCTGCTGAAGCCCAGCACCAGCTCCAGCATGAGCACAGTGGTCAGCGACACCTGAAAACCCAGGGGATACGGTGCGCTCCATTCTGGTTCCAACCCACCCACACCCCCTCCCTCCAGGAGGCCGGCCCCCTGCCCGTCGCTGGTCTCCAGGAGGTCGCTGTAGCCTTCGGTCTCCATGGACACAGCGAGACTCTTTCATACATATCAACGGCGATCGCCTCGCCAGCCCATGCTCCGCGCTCTCTCGCTTTGGCCAGGCACTGAAGACAGCTCTTAAAATGACTGACAGGTTCCGTTCTTTCTCTAAGATTCTGTGGAGAGAAAGGGAGAGACAAGGCAATTCTAGTTAAAGTTCAACTTTGTCTGTATTGTAAGTCTTTAAATAGCCCTCCCTCAGCCCTCAGTCAAGAACATGACATGTGTTATATTTCACAGGAGAGGTGCAGCCATGAGTGGACAAAACAACTGAAAGTTTGATTCCTCTTCTGCCACTGATGGTATGGTCAGAGATGAGACAACAACACGTTCAGTGAACATGGAAAGACTTCAGGGTGGAGTGGGAGTCATTTCTCCCAGAAGAGTGTGTGTGTACAAGTGTATGTGTATGTGCGTGTGTGTTTTGAGGCAATAGGTGAGCAGATGGAGATGCTGCAAACAGCCCACAGCTTTTAACAAGCCATCGGGGAGCTTTTGTCCGACAGTGCTTACTCACTCTCCAGCTCATTCATTGTGTTGTGTTCACACACACTAGTTTGAGAAGACTGGTGGACTAATCTCACTTCTCATACTGTCTCTCAGTGGGTGGTTCCAAACTTACACAAGATGTACTTTCCCACAAACTTGATTAGATCCAAAAACACTGTAACAGCCCCACCAGCACCACACATCATTCTACACACAACAACCAACCATGATCGTGTACACCAAATGACAATGAAATATTTGATAAAATGTTCAAACATTCATAACGCCTTCTAAACCTCATTCTCATATTAATTTCACAATCCATGTAAAACATGTCTGGTTGAGGAGGAGTTGAGCTCTGAGTGGAGCTGGCTTGCTCTGCTGGTCGTCTGCGACGCGTGGGAGAACATGCTGCACATCTCCACATAGGAGGCGTCCAAATGAGTGTGGCGTCAGTTAATAGTTTTCAGAGGGACGCGTAATGAAGACGAATGGGTCAATGATCTTTAGACAGTATCACATAAACAAGGCCAGCTCCCCTGTCTCGCCGGCTCTGTCGGTCTCTCTCTTTCTTTCTCTCTGTCTATGTCTATGTCTTTCTCTGTCTCTCTCTCTCTCTCTCTCTCTCTCTCTCTCTCTGTCTCTGTCTCTCTCTCCATCCCTTTGGAGGCTTCTCTCGCCTCCCTCCATCTTGGTCTATATTGCCTCTTCACTTTGATTCTCCCTGAATTGCCTAGCATGTGCAGTGCTCTCTCATCGTGACTGACCTCTCTGGTGCGCTGACAGGAGACAAGCATCCTCACGCTGCATACCAAAATACCAGACAGGAGAACAGTGAAATACTGGAGAGGCCTCCTTACAGAATAGAAGAAATTAGACGTGATACCCAATTCTATGACCTTGAATCCCTTCTCTGAGGACCTGTCAGAATCATCTTTCTATTTCTGCAATGCCCCAATAGATAAATCAGTATTTTCTTTTCCGTCCTGTCGAACCCATATCTCCCTGCTGTCTTGGAGACAGCACAGACAGTCCTTCTGTGGAGACAGGCTCCCCTAATCCACTAATGGGTTCCGTGGGGTTTGTGGTGTCGCTGGAACATTGATGTAAAGCATCATCGACCTGCCAGTTTATAGGCCTGAGGCAACAGAGAGCAGAAACCACCACACCCTGTAGCCCTCCCTGCCTCATTAAACTGGGACAAGGCATGTCACACAGGGGGCTACCTGAACTGAATACAACATTGTCTTTTTGTATTGACAGAATGCATGGCAATAGGTAATGTGCTGTTAAGAATTTTTTTTTTATGGTCAAGGATTGTATATTTACAATACAATCTCACCTGTGGCCTCAATTGCTCAAATGCCCACACATCGCGCTTTACTGTAATAGATTGTTGTTTCACAGTGAAAGTGTTGTGACAAAATATCAGTACATCTCAGCAAGACAGTCATAATGAGTTATTGATTAGGTGATACACATCAAGGAAGGTAAATATACACGCAGTCAAGGGTATCACGGGAGTGAGAGACACCCTCTTTCAGAGCTGTAATTTGGAGTGTTCCATTCCCTTGTTTGTCAAGGAGAACATCCAAACACACTGTACAATGACACTTCAGCAGTTCCATCACAAGTAAGAGACTGGTGCAGGACAAGGAGAACATATCCAGTGGTAAGTGACCATTTGAATGTGTCTTGTTTTACAGAACGCTCCTGATCGTACACTTCAAGGACACATTTCTAGAAGACATGTCTATATAACCAGCACAACCACAGGGACCCTGACGAGGCCAGGAGAATAAACAAGGCCACCAGACATGACAATCCATGGAGCACAGGGGATTCTAGTGATCCATCACTGCAAAATATCGATCACACTGAAAGTTAATTATATATCTTTGGTGCAGCCGTTAAGTCAATCACTGAACACTGTCACCAAGAGGACTAAATGTCAATTTAAGGCAATGAAGTCATTGCAAAAGTAATATGTGAAATTATTAAATTTCAAATTAGTGTGCCATGCCAAAGTTACACATTCATCAGCACGCTGTTATTTGTGTGAGGACATGGATGTCAAAAAAGATTAAATCCCCTAATTCCTAATGTAGGGAAAAGGTAAAATGTCTCTTTCTCTCTCTGTGTTGCTTGTGGATGAGAGGAGGATGAGATAATGGATGATGTACGCATTTAATCTCTTCAAGTACGTGACATCATCATCCCTCTCCTAAGGGAAGCTCTGGCTTTGTGACAAGGGTCTGATTGCCTGTGCTGAAACTGTGAGTAGCCTACGACAAATCAGATCCACCATCTTTTACTGAGACATAGAGCACTATTACACTATTATTTTCTTTAACCTCTATTTATCCAAGTTTGTCTCTTTAACACAGAAACACATTTAGCAAGAGAGGCCTGATAAGGATGGAACAATCCTTAGGGTTGCTTTACAGTACATCAGAATAAAACTGAGACTCATTTTAGACATATACTCAAGAGGGCTTAACACATCACACTCACTGTGGAAAAAGAGACACTACAATACCAATGCCACCACACACACTCACACACACACACACACACACAAACGCACACACACACACACACACACACACACAAACGCACACACACACACACACACACACACACACACACACACACACACACACACACACACCCTTACACACAAACTGCTGTAAGGCAATGTGTACTTTGATGGGGACAAAAACAGATATCAGTCTAGAAGACATGGTCTTTTCAGATGAGCAGCTGGGACTGTAACCTCAGGAGAGGCAAACTCATGTCCTGTTTCCCCTCATGTTGACAGGGTGAGGAGGGAGGAGAAGGCAGAGACAAAGACAGACATCCAGACATCCAGACAACACTATAGCATAGCTTAGACCTCCAGATTGAAGACTCTTAAACTGTCTTTTTCTTACCCTGGTAACTGCTGATGTGGCTCATCTGAGCCGCTCCACGAGGACGTGGTGATTCACACAGTTAAACTAAAATGGTGTCAGTCCCTGTTCCACCACTTCAATTCCTTTGCATATTGAGACATATTTTAGACTAGTTGTGTTGTTAGATTCAGTTTTTGTTGCCAGTCTCTCTTTAAAGACAAGTTTCGGTGGCTTTGTACAGTATATACTGAGTTTGTTTCTAAGTTTGAGTTTGTGAAAGTCTGTGTTTGCCTGTGTGTGTGTGTGTGTGTCGTGGTAAGACCCCAGGCGGTAGGTGGTGGGCTTGTAGACAGTGGCTCACAGCAAGGTGACACTCCTCAGACACAAAGCCCAGCAGGCCGGTGATTGACAGGCCAGACACAGATGAAGGCGACAGCGCAGAGTTGAAGGGACATCCAGCTCATGATATATTTATTAATAACCTAAATAACAGTGAACAGGAGGGGAAAACGACAGCTCTCCAGGTCGTAAATGTTGGATGACATATCCAGCACAGCTCCCGAGGCACATGCAACAATGACATCTAATATGTAACCCCAGCATGCAACTAGTTGTCACCACACCCCCAGACGCCAATCAGATCCCAGTTGCCTCTGATGGGTCTCAGTTCCCGGCCTCAGAGGCTTTGTTCACACTAGAGAGAAAGGGCCTCGTAGCCTCATGGGCTCCTCTGTTGCTGCTTGATGTTCACTGATGTCATCTAATCAGACCAGTTCTGTCCAGATCCAACCTATCAAGTGGTTGAATCCAAGGTCTTTCGTGTCACCAGTCTACAACACAACCCTCTCAGCATGCAGATCAGCAAATAGACTGAAACTAGTGAGAGGAGGAGTTTAATTGAATTTGAACTCAAGATTCAATCAGCACACAGCTAGGTCATTAGGAAATGTAAAGCAGAATCCTTATTGACTTACCGCTGGGTTTTTTGGTGTTGAGGTTCACGAAGAACACAACACCCCTCCCATTTGCCATCACGACCACACAGCTGATGACCATCAGCTAATAACAACATCCACTTGAGACCAGTCAATACATAAACATGAGTATTGCCATGCAGTATCTGTCACTGTGTGTTTGTACACTTGTGTCCGACCCACTCCACATCTCCAGCTTGTTTATCTTCTTTCTCTGCGCCGTGAGAGATGTGGACAAGATCCAGGAAGCCCAAGAGGAAACCTCAGCATTCAGACACCAAACCCCGAGCCATCGGCCTGGATCACTCTTGTTTATTCATCAATTCCTTATTCCATCACGTAAAACTATTAGTTAAACATATTTAGTTGCTGGAGTGGTATCAAAAACACAATTTTCTGCGTAGCAACAACACCTCACACGTCTCTGCCTTCTATTTCTACCCTGACAGGTAGCCAGCTCCTATACATTAGGCACAGTGACAGGAGACATGCTCCATTTAGCCCTGTTGTGCTGAGCAGCAGACAGACAAAGTATCAGTGGATTTGTTTCCAAAACCATGCTAGCAAAAAAAGCTGTTTTATCCCTTGCATGCCAACACACATCCAAAGGGGGTTTAATCCTGCTGTGATAAATGTAAAATGACTTACCACCTTAGCGAGAGAGTTTAAAAAAAAGAGAGTGAGAAAGATATCGAATATTGATCAGAAAGTGAGGGCAGTGAGGAAGATGAAAGGGAAAGAGGGACAGAGACAGAGAGATGGAGCTGGGTTGTGGAGAGATAGTCCACTGCTGACTCATAGCTGTCTTAGGTGTTTCTAAGGTCCGCAGTGAGACAATCGATCAAAGGTGTAATTTTCCCTCTCAATTCATCCAGCAGTGCCAAGAGTTAACAGCCACCAGCTGGGACAGCAGCCTCCCTGGCAGCCCAAGAAGCCTGCCTCTTCAAAACACCAGTGCTCTCTACTCTCCACAGCATCCACGCTACTGGCTGAACCAGGTATGCCTGTGCATTTCACACAGGTCTGGGGGAGTAAAACAAATTGATATTTTATCATCACTATATAAACAGCATCTTTTTTCAACATTTCCAATCCATAAAACTAATCCATACTGAAACAAACATGCATATGCATGCATCCAGACACATACCCATGCAGGCACGCATACACACACACCACACACAGACACACACACACACACACGCACACACACAAACACACACACACACACACTGGGTAATATCTTATACACCAGCCAAACAGCCACCCACACAGTCTTACTCATGTTTTCTGCAGATAGAACTGAAGATGGATCACCATTAGAGGAAACTGACATATTGTGTGTTCAAGACTGCTGGATCCTTTCCACTGTCTGTGCATGCGGACATGCACGCAACTCAGAGATGGAGCATAAGAGATGGGCAAGAGGGACGGATGGATGGAGAAATGGAGGGATACTGTTGGAGTGGATATATGGGGGGAGGGAGTGATGGATGGGAAGGAGATGTAGAGGTACAGATAGATGCTGAGTTGTGTAGTTGCTTGAGGGTAATGTTTGTGCCCTGTTCACTCCCTCCATCCATCTCTCTATTGACCACTCCCAAACCTTCCTCCTCTCCTTCCATCCATCATGCCATCACCGTATTTTGCGTCTCCATTATTGTGCTGACTCTTCTCAGTCTTAGTGTGAAGCACAGCATAAAGACTTGGCAACATATGGGCAAATTCAGTTTTGTTCCTTACATAACTACATTCCCATGTTAAAATACAGAACACAGGGTGTGTATGTCTGTATGTGTTACTTAACTCCCGCATCCATTATCAACACGTCCTAGACTACAACCCAGCCCAGAGCCAGCTAGCCCGTTATTTTGCAATTTTCAAGTACCAATCCATCAATAAGCCCAATCAAGGCTACTCTGCAATCACACAGCTTTTTATCAGGAGACAGAATCCCAAATCCTTTATGAAAGTAGCTGAAATCAGGCTGGGGCTAGCGGGTGGTTGAGTCATAGCACAGAAACATAGTTTGTCACATGCATGTGAACGGTCATTTTTTCTTTTGCTTGATTATACACCAATCTAGGATGTGTCGATGTCAGTGGATCGATGACAGGCTTTTTACCAAGTCTTGCATCTGCCTGGCATAGGGGATCATTCGCTGTGAGGGAGAACGGTACTTGAGTGAGGAAAAAAGGAGGGATGAAAAGAGATATAGATCGTAGATAGACAGCTTAGGGATAAAAACGAGAGGAGTGTAAGAGAAGAGAGGGAGTAAACTGACATATTGAGAGATGAAAGACCCTTGTGCTTGGTTCAAATGATGGAGTTATTTCTCTCCAGAAGGCAATTAGAACTCAATTATTGCCATTTATCTCCTGCAGACAGGACTTAATTTGGGCAGGAGGGGCCTGGGGCGTGGGTCACCATAGTCCGCTCTGCTATCACACTATCATGACAGACCTTGACACCTGAGGGATAAAGAGACCAGCACTGTGCCAGCACATCGCCCCAATACATCACACACACACACACACACACACACACACACACACACACACAAACACACACACAAACATATACATTGGTTCCACTTTTCCACATATAAATCTTCTCCTGGCTCTCCTCCATCCTAAATCCTTTATCTTTCCATCTCTCTATTTCATTTGCTTTTCATGTTGTGTATTTAATTGTTCCAGTCTCGCTTTTAGATTATCCCCTTTTGTTTTAGATAATAAATTGCACTGCATTTTTATTTAACATATTCACCCCACTGACTCACCCTGCTGATTTAGGGGAAAGTCATGCAGACCAACAGTACAGTAAAGAGACACATGACAGTAGATTTGTGGTATTCAGACTCAAAACTCAGTAGCTGACACGTACTGTACAAAGAGAATTGTATATTGAATAACTATAGATGTCAAGTCCACCAAGTGTCTCCTATTTATATCCTCCATATAGCTCCAAGTGAACATTAAGGCCTACAATGTGTTTAGGAACAAGATCTCTATAAGAACATTCTTGAGGAAAACTACATGAATAACATGTCCCCCCACTTGTTTAGAATTAATCATATACGACAGCCTACTTCATGTACTGTGCATCATCTAGCTGAGTGACACACCTTACAGAAGAATCATCAAAGCCTCCATAAATATAAACATGCACAAATGCACGCACGCGTAGGTGCGCTTGTAAATCCAGACGCACACGCACACGCACACACACCCACACACAAATGCACAAAAACCCACAGGGATACACACTAAATACAGGAACACACACGTGTTCAATAGAGATTTGAGTGAGAGGAATGGGAATAGGTTTTCCAAGAGTCCCTTTCGAATTCACAGCAGGGGCTCCCCAAGGAGGAATAAAGAGGAGGGGCAAATTAAAAACCCACTCCTCTGTCACAAAACATACATCCACACTTTATACAGAAATAGTGAGATTTACTAGTTTAGGATGCCTGATACATAATGGTCTGTGATACTTTATGCCATTCAAAACGATGTGCAGCCCTGGGCCCACTAAAACAGAAAACTTAGAGGGAATTTCAAACAGATTTACTGTTAGCCTTTTACATATAGCAAACTAAAGTAGGTCACACTTGTTTACCTTGGTTACAGTTAAAGTTACAGCCTTCACCCTGGTGAGTATAGTTGTTGACCTTAGTAAGCTGATAATCGTAACTCTAACCCTACTTTATGGACAGATAATGAATCATATGTCGTAGACGTACATTTCTATTTGAATTTTGAATTTTAGGACTTAAAGGCGCAGGTTTCAATCCGATGCTACTTTGAAAGTTTATAATGTGATATGAGTCATCTTCTAGTCTATTGTTTGAACAGCCTACATAACAGCAGCAACCTCAGGTGAGTAGAACTCTGAGGATACCAGCGCACCACGACGCTTATCGTGTTATTAGCAACAGAAGAGGGAGATGATGGTGACTTAGTTGGGTGTCGTTTTCAGTGCAACACCATGGAGAACAGCAGAGCACTGACTCCGGATAGGCCGATGCTGTGTTGGGAAGCGACCCGTACACAAATGTATCGATATTCTTCACAGGTATAACGTTGATAATCACACAAGTCACATTTCTCTGACATTCTAATAGACTGAGAATTTTCGGACACATTAATCATTTGGAAAGCAACATTGACAGTGAAATAGACATGCCTGATGTAATTTTTCAAACGAAAAATCTGTGACCGTCGTTAAATTACACTTTACATGTAACAAGATAAACGAGAATCCAATATATAATTAAATGTTTTTAGGTTAACGCAAAACTACTTACCACCTTTCACTGGTTTATGAGGGGAATTCCCGCTACATTCTACTGCAGGTGTCCGCGCGCTGCGCTGTCTCTCGCCGATTCACTCCAGAGCGCTCCAGGACAGCCGCTGTCAGCGCGCGACGTGACCGGAATAAATTCACGCCTTTGTGGTGTCATAAATATTATAGAGCACAGGATTGGAAAAATTCGCCACGGGACAAGAAAAAGAGGTTGGTAGTGACCTTTTCTGTTCATAAATCAGATTATTCCTTTAGCATTTCTCTCTCTCAGCAGCCTATCACTCAAGACCTCTCCACACAGAGCAGGAGCATCCCACACTTGGACCAGCCAAACGCATAGATTATCTCATGTACTGCAGAGGGTAGCCACTCGTGGATGCACGCAGTCCTTCCATCTCTCCAATACGGTTACTCTCTGCAAGCAGCGGGTAAGGGAGGGAGGGAGAGGAGGGGGTGGATGGAGGGAGGGAGCGTTTTTAGTTGGAGGGAGATAGAAGAAAGGGGAAGGGGTGTGTGATACAAGGACGACCTGAGATTTCTCAAGGGTGAACGCTTCTCTTTAGTAATTCAGCGTCATTCCCCAAAATCCCGGCATATTTTCTGATCTAACTGACACACTGGGTAGGCTACGACAGTCTATTAAACCCACTTCACCTCATGTCTTTCGGAACCGATGTAGAGGGGATAGGAGATAAAAGAACGACAGGTGCGCTTGTCCCAACATTAGAACTGTCGAGCTGTTTCTTCTTGCTGACTAAGTGATACGTATTTAGCATAGCTAAACACAGAATTGCAGTTTTATAAGATTATTTATCTCCTGTCGGTCCAGTTTTACACATTGAATTGAAAAGGGCTCTAGTGTGAGATACATTTAATAGTAATTTGGGGTAAACACAATTTGTTCATAATTTAATCTAATGTCAACAGTCAGAGTGAGACAATGGACAAGTGAAAAGAAATGGCTTACACTGTCTAAACAGATAGGCTATGTCAGACTATGGGAAAATTGTCTGACATTGATAGACATTTTAAAATGAATTCAATCCCACCATGTGAGCATGTGAACTGATAAAATCTTTCAAACAATGTAGGAATAATGACTAGGGATAAAGGTTACTCTTAGATGACACATGGACAAGCTAGAAGAGGTACAAATTGTGTGTCCATATGACCTTGAATAAAAACATGGATTCTTCCTGTTTTTAGTTCAAATTAAACACACACACATTCACACATTATTTACATTGTTTTGATTTAGTATTCACAAACAGACTTCTCCGGACTTGCATGCTGATCAAGAGCTATATAATCACCACAGGGTCACTAAACTTCTCACGGCCAGGGATGATCGGAAAACAGCAGCATTTCTGCAAAACAGTGGGGAATGGACAGGTAAAGAGGAAAAGATAAAGAGAGAGGAAGGGGGTTGGGGGAAGGGGGGGGGGGGACTACCAAGACAGAAATATTCTTGGAAAAGGATAGGGCAAGGTCGGGGTAATTTAATTGGATGCTGCAACACCTTAGTTGTGTCTGACATTCTCCTTTGCTCCTCCCCCCTGGTGTATTATACCGGAGCACTGGTACACTAAGAAGCTTTGATGCTATTTCCCTGTCTGTCCAGTACCAAATTTCCTGTAAATCCTGCCACTTCCATACACACAGACACCAGGACAAACACACACGTACACAAACACACACAGACACACACACACACACATGCCTTGCGCTTCCTGGTGAAGACAAACAAATGGGGAACTGTCCTAGCTACCGATGTGCATCTTTGGTAAAAACAGTTGCATACAAATGCAGAATGAGCCAGGGATCAGGAAGACCTGCCACACGCCCACACACCATACGCTTGTTTCCTTCAGCCAAGCTATGAACACACACACACACACACACACACACACACACACACACAGGCACACACACACACACACACACACACACACACACACACACACACACACACACACACACACACACACACACACAGGCACACACACTGACAGAAGCGCTCACATACTCTCATGCACATAAACCTACATGCATACAGTATACACATTACATTTTGTGCTTGTTTTGTTTTGTATTATTGTTTTACCATATTGTGTGGTGGTTAGTGAGTCATGTTGCCCTATCTAACAGTTTGTCTGGTAGTTAGAAATCTGTGCACCACCTACCCATCAGAGCATGAAAGGTGACCAGCAGCAGTGTCTGTAAACCTGACCTGACATTCAGACCTGAGATCTCACCTGTCTACTGCTTTGGCACTTGTTCAGTAAATAGAGGAAGCTTAGGACACACTACAGCCACACACACACACACACACACATACGCACCCAAGCACAAACATACACAGTACACACACAGGGAAGTATGTACACATGTATACCTGTAAGCAGAATCACATATTCATGATGAACATATTAAGGTGTTGTTTCTAGGATTCTTAAGGAGTTGCATTGCAGCTGGGAGATCTGCACTGCAGCTGGGGAGGACAAATATGATCTGTCTTTTTAACTGAGGTGTTATTGACTTTTCTCAAAGGACTCCAAAATGAATTTCAAGCAGCAAGTCAATAAACGCATTGAGAATGAAATTAGGATATGCTTAAGCTCTGATTTACATTCAGCCACAGCTCACCCTGCCCTTGAAGGAACCACTGGCAGGGATCTCACAGCTGACCTTATTAGTGTCTGGGAGGAATAGAGAGAGAGATAGAGAGAGATAAAGAGAGAGAGAGAGATAAAGAGAGAGAGATAAAGAGAGAGAGAGAGAGATAAAGAGAGAGAGAGAGAGAGAGAAAGAGACAGAGAAAGGGGGTGAAGGCAGCTGAAGTGGACTATAAAAGTGACACTGAAGCAGTTGAAAATGTCATAGAGCAGTAATGTGGGAGAAGAGGGTGGATTTGAGAAAAAGTGAGAATGTGAGAGCGATAAAAAGAGTGACAAAAAGGAGATGAAATTCTGAGATAAGCAGTGTCCTCTAAATGTCCTTATTTCCACTGAAGAAGGGGACATTAATCCAAGGTGCTGGAATGCTGAATAAAAGGGAGGAAGAAAAGGTTGAGGAAAGGGTGAAGTGTTTATGGCAGCAGCATGAAATGGAGAAAAAAAAGAGGGGAGAAAAAGAGGCACATGAAAGGTAACACATTTCTCCACAATTTTCTCTTCATCCCCACTCTGGCAGTGACCTTGAGTTGAAGCCTGGGACTGGCTGGTCAAGCCAAAGGATTATGAAAGGACTGGCAGAGTGGATAAGGCCGGCAATAGGGAGAGATAGAGATGTGGCAAAAGACAAGATCAGCACAAGCTGTTTGATCACACCAGAGCCAATTAGGACATTGAATTATTTATGACAGAAGCCTAATTTTACCTCAGGAATATACAGACATAAACAGTGGATATTGCAAAGGATAGAGAGAGCTTTCAGAACGCCACCTCTGTAGTGTTTGTCTAAGCTAATGGTACCTCTGCCTCAAGGGTGAAGGGCAAGCACAGGTTGATGGATCTTCTCGTTAACATCTATGAGGCAGAATGGACATGGAACTGCTGGGCACAGCTTGTGTCACCATTGCTGTGTGTATAGGCAAACACGTACAGTGTAATCAGTGTGCTGTCAATTGACTCACATATGATGGATGCTTTTATATGCTGTTGTAGAAAATAATACATGGTTCACCATAGTGTTTGTAGGTGATACAATTGTGTAATTTGGCACTTTTTGCCCCCAATGTGTGCATGTATGCGTGGATTCATGTGCCTGCCTTTGAGTGCGTACGTGTGCATTTTGTGCTCACTATTGTGTTTTAAGTTGGCTAATGGGCTGTGAAATGAGCTTGGCTTATGAAGACAGTGATGTTTAGAGACCAGCTCTGCTCCTCAGGGCTCCCTGAAAGCTATGTACTTTGTAACTATGTACTATGGCAACCAAACAAACCCTGAAAACATTACAATAGACTACGGACAAAATAGAGACAAAAATAAGCCTTCCAATCCCTAATATCTGCTATGGCCTACTTTAAACATAAATTCACAGGAATGTACACATCATAACCTATATGTATATATTATGTTGAATGTTATAGACCAATAATGTTTTTCTTTATGTTAGAGCGACCATACAATAGTGTGTGTGTGTCTTTGTGTTTAGTGTGTACATCTGTGCACAGTCAGCTGGCATCTATGGCCTATCCCACATCCGTGTGAATGCATGTGTTTATGTCTAGACACATCCCATTTTAGCACACCACAGGGGGACCTGGTGACAGCTAGATGATGAGAAGCGCTCTGACCTGTCAGCAAACTCCTCTTCCACCTCTCCCTCCTTCTCCCTTCACCTGCAACCTTTCTCAGTCTGTTCTCCCTGAGCAGTCTGTGACCCATGGACCTCTTCTCCAGCTCAGCCTCCTTCCTTTGTCAGTCTTCCTCCCCCACCTGCCTCCTGAACCCTAAGCCCGTCTGTTCTCCACCTCTCATCCGCACAGCACTCTGTTTCCGCTAACGTCAGAGACCTTCAAATTACACCTGAGTGACGTCACGATGACAACCCCCTTCCACAGACCATCCGTGACCTTCACAATCTGCCCAGTGAATAAAATGCTTTCATCACACAGTGATGGGAGAGGGTTAGGGTTCGCGCAGGACATCCCATTTCCCATGCTTCTCAGTTTGGTTTTACCAGGGCCATAAGAGTACCAGAGACCAAACAAAATAGTCACATTTGAGCCTGGGCCAGGAGAAGAAGCCAGGACAGCAGGGGACAGTGGGTTCAATGAGAAAGACACTATGCTGGTGTCCAGTAATCCAAGCTGACACCTCATTACTGGAAGAAACTTTACCGCTGGATGTAATGCACCATGCCAACAGGAATATAGACACCAGGTGGAAAAACAAGGAAGAATGACTTAAGTTTCTCTGAATTAATGGACACATAGGCTGTTCCAATTTAGTCTTCTCTTCTGGAGTGCTAAGTATCTGTATGTGTGTCTGTTTGAGTTTTGTTATAGTCTGGTTGAACTGTTTGTTTACAAGACACATCTATTTGAAACAAATCAATATCTAATTTACTCAAAGGTTCCATCTGAGGTCAGCAGAGGTCAGTGCCATTATTCAACTATCTGGTCCATAGAAGTTCCCGTAACTGCTAAAAGACACCCAGATTGTGTGATGAAACCCTCCAAAAATAGTGTACATATTCAGTTTGGTGCTGATCTTCCAGTATAAACCCAGCTTAGGTGTGCCACTCTTACTGTACTGGTGTTACTACAAACTGTGTCTGGTTTTATAAACCCCACATTAATGTGTTTCCATACTCCAGGAAGGTTAACTTTTATTTTGTGTGGGTCATGAGGGGAACAGACGGGATGGTCAGATGCATAGCAATTCTGTCTAAATCTAAAACATGCTTGGAAATCAGATGGATGCTGCGACATTCTCGATAACAGTCTTTACTCATGTAAACATGGAGCTTTGGACTATATGCACACTCTAAATGAGCACCTGTCAGTGGTTACTTATTGCTGGCTAGCTCAGTCAGAACACAGCCTCAGGTCAGCATGACTCGGGGTTAATGGGTCCATATTTGATCTCCTCCTGACAGCTCTAGCTTATGAAGAGATCATGAGTCATCCGTCAGAGGGTAAGTGGATGGCGGTCTAGGCCAGAGTGAGGTCATTCTAGGAAGGCCAGACACTGGCCTTGCCTAAGATGCCAAGATAATAGGGGCATAACACCATTGGCAGGAGTGTTTGATTCAAAGAGGACCCTGTGTCCTCTCCAAGTCTGTGTATTTATCTCCAAATGACGGATCTCTCCTCTTCCTGCTCAGCTGCTCAATTATCCTCCTTTCAGCCCAGAGAGGAGAAACATACAGAGGATGGAGTGGTGAGAGAGAGGAATAGATAGATCGAGAGCAAGAGAGAGTGACGCCGTCACAGGTCTTCTCACGTTCACGTCCCCAAAGAGCTCTTAGGAGTAGCTCAGCACCAGCCATAAAAGAGCCCCAAAAGTAAATGACAGTCCAAGAAGTGAAGTCAGTGAGGGAGTGTGTGTGTGAGTCAGAGACAGACGCAGGACGCTGTACACAAAAACAACCTAATAAAACACGAGCTGTCAATCGAAGAAATTGAAATGGAGAGGGAGCTGGTGAGTGACAGGTGGTGGGGATGAGAAATGGCATATGTTAATGTTGTGTTATGAGACCCAAGCAGCCCTAGAGAGACTCCAGAGAATGCTGAGCCATTCTGGCACTCAGGTGGCTCATCATCCACTGTGTCATAATGAAGAGAATATGCTAATGGACAGCTTATCCACTGGAGGACAGGAATTAAACTGAATAAACAGCTTGTGTGAGAGACAGAGAGGGAGAGACAGAGAGACAGAGAGAGAGATTGTGGAGGGGGAGAGTGTGTGTATGTGCGCAGGACGGACAGGTCACACCCAACAGTTTTTCAACTTTCAGTTTTTCCTCACCTTCTGTCCAAATGTAACTTCTGAACTACAATTCCGTATTTTTATACTATCTTGACCTTCCGCGGCACACTTAAATTTGCACAACCAATTAATAAGCAATAAAAGAAATCAACAAATTCGAATCTATCATGCATAAACATTGACGGAGAAAGAGATAGACTGCAAAGGAGGAGAAAGGTGGGTAACACCTGTTCAAATTGGCATTACTTGACTGTGAAACAGCCTGAGAGCAGACGAGGGAAGCTAAAAGCAGCGTGGAGGAACGGGTTCCGTTCAATAGACCAATAAATGCTTACTGCTGCATTACTTAAGAGTGCTGAAGTTGAGTGTCCTTCAGGACACAGAAAAAGTGTTTGTTCCCTTTCCTCCCTCAGCCAGACAAAGAGGATTGATTAACAGTTGGACTGAAGCCTGGGGCCTTGTATGGGAAGAGAATATACTGTAGCTGTATATACAGAAGCTGGCATATTAGCACAGGACTCAACTAGAGTCTGAAATTATGAAACATTGAAAACTGTAAGAATGGACACATCACAGTGAGTGAAATAGAGCAAGAGAGAGACATAGATAGACAACATTATGTTATCATTTGACTGAGTGGGTGATGGAGCAAAGAAGGGTGTTAGCAATAGACACAACAGCATATCTAGCAAATTTGCATTGCCATAGCAACAGCCCTCCTAATTTGAAAGGCAAGTAGGCGGGGAGATAGATATAGAGTGTGTGTGTGAGTGATGGTGTGTGTGTGTGTAACTTGTTGGCATGCTTGGTCCTGTTCTTGGCACACAACTCCAACGCTCTCTGTTCTGCCAACCATAGACCCTGCGGCTTTAAACAGTCAAGGTCAGTCAGAAGGAAAAATGAACAACTCCTAAACGTGTTCCTGCATACTACACACTGATGCATTCAATACTGCCCCACACAGATAGAGGGCACCGCCATCTCACACTACATACGTTACCAATCTGTATCCAATCATCCATCCCTTTCCACCTGAATGCTCCGAGACACTGACCTAAAAGCATGGTATTGGAGTAGTCCAAGTGGCAGAGTGTACAAGTGCACACTTAGGGGAGAGAAGGCTAGCGAGCTGAAAGATATGGCTTCTATTATCATGGGAAGATAAAGCAGCTCTGCCTCAGTGGTGCCAAGGTGACCTTGGAAGGGTGGTAAACCTATGTCATCTGTAATGAGAAGCTAATGACAACATATAATGCACTTTATTCATGTAAACAGCATACGCATAATTACACATACACACAGGCGGATCACTTACGTAATCTGCACCATGTAATTAAAAACTGACACAGAAGCATACATGGACACACACACAAACACAAAACCAGGGAGATTGAATCATAATCAAGTTACAATGCTTAAATATGTTATTTGATCAAATTCTTGTGTGATGTGGTATGAAGTGTAATGTGACCCAGAGTGTGATGTGCAGGTCTGGACTGGGACTGAAGAACGCAGACCAGACCACTACCGTGTATTATTATTATATTTGTTCTTTTTTTGCATGATGCCACGGCCGTTTGACCGGCCGTTCGGGAAATCTCCCGACTCTCCAGACGGCCAGTCCGACCCTGGTGATGTGGCCCCAGCACCAACCCCTCAGTGTCCCCTGAACAGGGAGAATCTGAGGCTATGGTTCTAGGATGGTTCTGTCTGGTGTGAGTAGCAGACAGTTCCAGGGTTACTTAAATCAATGACAGGTGTTGCTTATATGATGAATAGGAGGAAAGCAGATCAGAATCACACGTAGTAAACAAGACAAATCTCGCACACACAATCGCACGTTCTGACAAACACACTCAGAACCTGACTGACAGTAATAGACAGAAGAACAGAGCAGATGAGAGGCAGGCTGGGAGCAGAAAGGTGTGATAAATGCTCAGCACACACACACACAGTCCAACATATAGCCAATCCTCCCAAATCATGTGCAGTTGTCAAGCTTTCCCCAAGGCCTTGTGATGTGAAAATATACAAAACCATCAAAAACGAATACAGAACCGAGACACGCTGCATAACTCTGTTCTCCTTCCAGGTCACCATTATCTTTTTCCTCCAACAGAACTTCAATGTGTCTCATAAAGTTTCCCTTTCCCTGTGTGTATGTCCGTCTGTGTGACGAGGAGTACTCGTCAGGGGAAATCAGGAGGGCCATGGAGCAAGGGAGACCATGAGAGGATGAGTCACGCCAGATAAGCATTTAATCTCTTCATTAATAAAACATGCTATGGTGTAATTAGAGCTTTTACTTAAAGCTCATCTTGGAACTAGACACCACACACACACACACACACACACACAAACTGATGGAAGACAGGTTCTGTCTGAGGTAGAAACAGATTTTTATATAGAGTAGCCGAGACAGCATTCATATTGTAATGATATGACATTTTCCAATTCATCATAAAAACTGTTTAATACTTTCAAGTCATGTGATTTTAAGGTCTGTGTCCAATCCAAAGAAAAAAAGCTTATATAAAAACAGTATAAAAATACTTCTCAAAATAGCACCTTTTCTGTCAAGTAGACATGCAGATGTATACAAATAATTACTACAACAATATATAACTCTTTTCCCAAGTTAACTTATGCATATATGTACAATTCAATGTCAATATTTTGTGCTTCAAAGATTATATCTTCAACAGTGGAACAATTCTGTCCATTGGTGGACTGATTTAGATGTCATGTACAGACAGTACTCAACAACAACCGTTTGGACCTTTAAAATGGATGGATCATTGGGTAAAAAGGTGTGCCCACTGACTGAAGAAATGCAATAGCAATAAATAAGCAAACATCCAAACCATCAACCTTGGGGAAAAAACATGTATCCGTCAACAGCTCAAATATATCTTTAGCTGATGTTTATATTCTTAAACATCAAAACTACAGTTTATTGACATTCTTGGAGCTGGAGACAAGGTGGTAAATGTGTACCTATTCATCTTCCTCGTCTGCCGGAGCGAGGCACTGGAATGAAAAACGGGATAAATATGCGTGTGCTGGTTTGTCCACCATATTGGCTATGGATGTGTGTAAAGTGTGCGTGCTAATGTGTTTAATGGGCAAGTACATGTGTGTGTATGTCCAGTTGAGTGTGTTTACCTGCGTTGGCCCCGAGGCAGCGCTCCTCACACTGCTCCAGCAGCAGGAAGCGGTTGGCATTGCCGTCACAGCCGCTGTAGATGAAGGGTCTGCAGGCCTGCGCCGGGGCGTTGAAGTAGTAACGCAGGGTGAAGCGTCCACAGGGACCCTCCTCCAGAGGCAGTGAGCACGGCTCCACTGGAGCTGCACACACACACACACACACACACATATATGTTCTGTACATACGGTAAATAACTGCAAGGAAATACTTGTAAGATGAACAACAAAGAAGTGTAGACATGAGTAGGACAGGGCTGAAGAGAGCAGTGGAAGGTGGTAGCAGTGCTCAAGGTTAACTTCAGATTTATGTTTGGAATATATTAGTTGGTAATAAACATGCGCACACAACAGCAACACACAAGTCTATGAAGTAAATGTGCATCCATCTGTATTTCATAAAGATAATTCAAAATAATTGATCAGGCAGTGAGGGATTATAAAGTCAAACTTAACATGTTTCATGAATCTGCCGTGCTTCTTGAATGATGTGTTCCACCTATGTAAGCATAGCCATCATGCTTCAGTAGCTCTTATACAGCACCACATGCAGGGAGGTGGGATGTGGTATGAACCCCATCATAGCCTGAACCCTGGAGATGAGTTAGTGGGTGGACTTTACCTTCCCCCTTCAGGTCTCTCTTAGGTCTGGCTGCTTTCTGAGAGGCCACAGCTTTCTGAGAGGCCACAGCTTTCTGAGAGGCCACAGCTTTCTGGGGCACAACTTTCACAGCCTCACCAGTCGATGAAGAAACTTTGACAACCTCACCTATCGACACGCATCAAACAGACAGACAGACAGGCACACACACTCACTAATGCGTCTATCTACTCGGTTATATGAACAGGTGGATGCACCCATTTTTAGCACATCACAAAACACACACAGGACACAAACAGACACTAGACACATACATATATATATATATATTGTACACAAGAGAAATTGTGTGCAACTGTATTTAGCAGCAGACTACAGTGTGAGACCGGGGTGAGGTTAAAGGTTAAAAGACTGAGCTAGGTTAAGCGTTGCGTGTGAATGAAGGGATGTGTGGTGTGGTGTGGTGCAGGGGGTGGCATACCCTTGCTCTGATTGGTGTTGGGGGTGAAGAGGACAACCTCCTCCAGAGGGTCATCATAGTTCTCGATGGAGTAGATATGCTCGTAGTCCGGGTCGTTGGTGTTCATCACCACACGGACTTCACGACCTGCAACACAGGTAGGCGCCACATCGGTCACACCCCCTCAACCCGTTTCACCCAGATGTGGAGGAAGGGGGGTGGAGACTTTAACTTATCATAACATGACCCCACCATATGCTACCATTATATGAACTTACCATCTCCTTACCCTCCCATAGCAGTAACCTAACTAAGAATCTAAGGCTAGAATTGTAGAATTGAAAGGACTTACTAGGTGGGGAAAGTCCCTGAGTTATAAACACAATATTTGAGAATCAAACGGAAACATGATCAAATTGTGTTAGAGTTGCACAGCGTAAACACTTAAGAAGGACAGGAAGCCAGTAACAGTTAGGAGTCCTCTGTTTTCTTGACCAGAAAACCACCCTGGAGTTCAAAGGTCTCCACACACAGACAGACATGGCAGGAGAGGCAGGCAGACACACTCACCCTCCTCGCCCATCTGGGCCCGCGAGCGCTGTGGTGCCGGCCCCGCCCTGAAAGACTGGACACCTGGGCGGGGCTTAGGGTCTGGGGCGAGACCTGAGGGGACCATACGAGGGCAAGAGGGCAGGAGGAGGAAACAGGGACCAAGACAAAGACACACACGTAGGACAGAGAGGCAGTATAAGAACATGGAGAAAGGTTTAGTTTCCGAGGTAGAAGAGGAATAAAAGGGTGATCAGAGGAGAGAGGGAAGGGAGGTAAGGGACAGTGACCAGGGGGAGAAACAATAACCAAAAGACAACAACAGAACAACCAAGCTGGTCAGTAGGAGATTACAATGATGTTAGCAGAACCGCCTCCACCCGAACATTGGCACATTCAAACACATATATAGTTCCCCACAATAAAAAAACATACAGACAGAACAATGTACACATAAAATCCCCAAACTTAGTCCAACATGAAAATGAGAATCATGAAAATAAGACCCACTTTTCCATATTTGGTTCTCACTCACCTCCACAAGCTGAAACAGAGGAAGGAAGAAGAGGTAGAGAGAAAACACATTCATCAGTGTATTGTCAAACTGCAGAGGCTCTAGATGTTTAATAAAGCTTCTGAGGCACTGAAGCGTGTTGGGGTTCGTCTGGAGGACAGCTGTGTAACAGTATACAGTTAGGCCTGGCACAATAAGATGACGGCAAGACTCACCACAGTGTTGACTCATCTCTGTGCGAACGTATGCACGAATCTCATCCTCCTGTACGCACAGAGAAGTGGGTGACAGGAATACACAGCCGAGTGAGTGAGTGTGTGTGTGTGTGCACGTCTGTCAGCGTGTGTGTGTGAGCAGGTCTGAGACCAGGTTTAGGCCCCTGGGCTGACGTCTGGCACTGACCGTCAGGCCTGGCTCTCCTCTGTCTCCCTTCATTCCATCTGCACCAATCTCCCCCTGGGAAGACATACACAAACACACACACGTCTTACCAAACACAACCAAACACTCATAGAGGTCCTAGGTAGATTCTGAACAATTCATGATGCTTGTGTTCTTTGTTATGTTTGATCCCAGCTAAGCAAATGATGGAATAGGTCCACACCTTACTACACTATGCATGGCCAACCCCCTCTCCTGGACACATGTAGGATGGAGTCACTCACCTGCTCACCCATGGCTCCTGGGATCCCAGGGATACCACGAGGACCCACCAGAGCTGGCCCAGATGGCCCACGCTCTCCCTGACACACACACACACACGTGAACATACACAGCATGTAGGAGGAATGACACCACTGCACATTGAAAATCAGTTTTAGGAGTTCAGGTCAGCCTGCTGATGATACCTTCTGTCCCTGGAGGCCCTCAGGGCCTTTAGCTCCAGCCAGGCCCTGGGGTCCACTGAGCCCAGGGGCTCCGTCCACTCCCCTGGGGCCCGGGGGGCCAGGGATACCTGGGGGGCCCTGACCACCACACAGAACAAAGGACAGCTTCATATCAAGTACATTTCTCTTTTCCTGCACATCCCCAGAGAGGGTTAACAGTGACATTCAGTGGGCAAACTTGCAGCTTAATTGGGGTGACACACTGTAAAGTTGGTTATGGAATGGTATTGTATTCAGTTGGTAAGACTCACCCTTTCACCTTTCTCTCCCTGAGAGCCCTTATTTCCTCCAACTCCATCAAAGCCACGGTCCCCCTGTATAGAAGTATGTCCGTTTCACTGTTCACACTCCGTACTGTTGAATATGCCCACAACTACACACAATAAACTGGAAATATGGGCCAATACCTTGGGGCCGATGAGTCCCTCCTTCCCTGGTGATCCTGTAGCCCCTATGAGCCCCACATCCCCCTGAAACACACCCACACACAAACACACCCACACAGACGCGCACGCACACACAACCCTAATCAGCCCTGGTGACTAACCAACCTTGAAAATGGGATACAGTGCCATTGTATTCAGGTTGTAATGGTGTGATTTGGACTGATTCCAACCTGCTCCCCTTTCCTCCCAGGCAGGCCTGAGCGCCCATGGATGCCGGCGTCACCCTGGACACACAGACACAAGGAGCATTAGCACCACAGATTAGGACCACACACGAGCCAGACAGGTGACAGAGCAGTGACTGTGTGGGGCGGCCGTGATGCCGACAGCCCCCTAGGAGGAGAGCCCAAGAGAGACACTGAGAGATACCTCAGGAGTCCTTCAGCATCAGCTGTGCATCCTCGCTGTGTGGAGGTGACAAGCTGGGAAGCTGGCTGACAAGCAGGCTGACAAGCAGGCTGACAAGCACGCGTCACCTCCCCACCCTCATTAACGTCATACAATCTTCTCATTACCCAAAGACAGATGTGTCGCCATTGAATATGAAAACGGTATGATAATATTCTGTATTTATTATCTCGACAGGTATCTCCTTGTAATCATTCTGGCCTTTGTCTCCTTCCGCCTTCCAGCTTGTTTCCCGGTCTCTCTCATTCACCTTTTCTCCTTTGGGTCCGTCCGCTCCGCACGCCCCTTTTGCTCCTCGGTCGCCCTGGAAACCAATGAGTTGTCAATGACAGAAGCAGATGAAGTGCCCTGTCAATCAAAGAGGGGCAGACGGCTCCAAACCACCAATCTACCCTGACAAAGTGGGACTAAACATAGACCCACAGTCTTTTCACCTGTCACTCATTCTGCCACACACACACACACACACGCACACACACACACACACACACACACACACACACACACCAGTCTTTCCTGCCACTCTGTGAAATGGTAGTCAGTAGTTAACACTAGTGGATGTAACGCACAAACTAGTGGATTGTATTTTGACCATATCTAACCATATACAGATCCCAGCAGTACAATCCAAACACAAGTACCTAGTGATTACTGAGAGAACAAAAACTGGAGAGAGATGAAGGGAAATTAAAGGGTTTGGGGCCCCATGCCGAGTCTGAGTGGGTAGATTCTGTACCGCCTGGATTAGTCATTCTAAACCCAGATTAGCATGCTGTGACAGAACATCATAGCCGTCCACAGCAAGGTCATCTCTCAGTATGTGTGACAGAGATCCCTCCTCATCACAGAGTTAGGTTGCCTGGCTGAGGAGTTAGCAGCTACTGCAGTGTTGCACCAAGGGAAGATTGAGAGGGGGAAGTGTCACAGATGTACCCCACAAACCACCCTCTTGTGTCAGGGTGCATGGGGAGTATAGAAGAGCATTTTCGGTCTAAAGTCAGAAAAATCCTCTGCTGGGGTAGTCAGCCAGGTGTGATGAGAGAGCTGTGGCCGCGGGGCTTCCTGATGGAGGATGGAGCTGGAGCGTGAAGGACATCTCTCAAGGTTCCCAACGTCAGGAGGCGAGAGTCAGCCCACGTACTAAGACGAGCGTACAGGCGCTCCCACGCATGACCGCGCGCCACCCGCTCTACACACCTTGGATCCACGCATCCCAGTAATCCCCACGTCTCCTTTCTCGCCTCTCATTCCAGACAGTCCATCCTTCCCTGCTGAGCCCTAAACAGACAGACACACACACACACACACACACGGGAGTGTTAGAGAGGCGTAATGGAAGTGTGTTTATGTTGGATCAAGGAGACAGGAATAGAGAAGGACTGACCGACTCTCCAGGAACCCCAGGTTGGCCTGCCTCTCCCTACAGACACAAAGAGACACAGCCTCATCAAAGCTGCGGGATGCTGAGCTCAAACACTCTACCACAGGCAACTGAAAGGCATGGCTGTCACAGCACTTAGATTCACAATACATTCACACACAACATAAAACATCCTCAGTCATAAAGAAAAAGGAGAGTGTATCGAGGAATCGGGCCCCTACTTTCTGTCCTCCTGGGCCACGGGCCCCCTGGAACCCTGTGGAGCCCCTTTCTCCTGGTTCCCCTCTCAGACCCTGAGAACACACACACAGTTACATTCTAGCTCTTCAGAATGTTATCAACACATTGAGTGGTGAGCTGTGAAAGGAGTCGTCCCCTCCGCCACACTCACCTGCTCCCCAGTAGGCCCTTCCTGGCCCTTCACACCTTTCTCCCCCTGCACCCCCTTGGGCCCTCTGTCTCCCTGGAACAAGCATGACGATCCGAGTATTAATGCCTACTGTGCCAGGATGCTTTGTAGATAGTGAGAGTTGGGTCTTACTCACGGTCTCTCCTTTGTTCCCCTTCTCTCCAGGAGGTCCCCCCACTAGAAGAGTGTCTCCCTGTAGGGGAGAACGGTATTCCAGTGAAGAGCACTGCTCTCATACACAGGTCTTCACACTGGGGTCTACTGTATCTTGTCACTTTTACTCTGCAAGTCGTTTCTTCACTTCTAAAATGCATCTTCACTGTTAAAACACACTTTCGAATGGTCTCTTAGTTTATTTTTCATCTAGACATGTTTTTTTTTCTTTATTTGTTCTTCCTCTTTTATTATATCTACTTCTTGTGCTTGTTTCTATTTCACAAGTCTGCACAAACACAGTCTTGACACATTCGGCATTTCAATGCATACCTTTTCTCCTTTGTCCCCTTGTGGCCCCAATTCCCCCTGAAAACATGGAGTGTAGGGCGCACTTGTCAGGCATGACAGGGAGGTTCACAATTGTTCATGAACAGAACGCTCAGGGGACAGATGGAGCATGGGAACACATATTTGCGTCGGTAAAAAAGAAGGAGAAATATTCACCTTCTCTCCCCGTTCTCCTCTGGTCCCTGGAGAGCCCTGAGGAAGACACACACACACACACACACACATTGCATATAGCCCTGATCATCAATGCAAACCTCAGTCTAATAAACATACATGATGATTGATGTACACAGATGCGCAACATCATAACCATAACGACAATGTCATGCTGTCTCAAGTCAAAAGGATCCATCACAGCACACTTCAATATACAGCCTCTTCCTTCAGGCAAATGGCAACGAACAAGCTTCTTCTACGGGTTACCAGGCAACTAATGGAGGAGAGCTACTTCAGTGTACTTTTACAAGATCGGGAGCTGAGAAGACAAAGTGGCCTTTACACAGAAAGACACCCTCACAATCCTTTTAACCTTATTATGGCTATAACTCTGCCAAAGTGGAGGTGGACAGAGTGAGAGACCGACCTTCGGACAGGCAGAGAGAGAAAGAGAGAGAGAAAGATTTGGAGGGCTGACTAGGTGCAGGTATCTCCCCTCTCTCAGAGAAGCAGGGAGGGCTGACTAGGTGCAGGTATCTCCCCTCTCTCAGAGAAGCAGGGAGGGCTGACTAGGTGCAGGTATCTCCCCTCTCTCAGAGAAGCAGGGAGGACTGACTAGGTGCAGGTATCTCCCCTCAGTCAGAGAAGCAGGGAGGGCTGAATAGGTGCAGGTATCTCCCCTCTCTCAGAGAAGCAGGGAGGACTGCCGAGTTAGATGGAGGGGGTGCTGAGTGATAGCCTCCCCAAGTACAATTTAAAATCAAACTCTTTATATTTACTGTGGATCCTCTGTCTCCGTCTAGACCAGAGCGACCTTCCTCCCCCTGAAAACAGAACACACAAACACACGATAATATAAAAGAAGTATAGTGAACACACAACAAAGAGTGTCTGAGACAAACGGTCCCACCAAACTAGCATGCTACCCCTCCCCCTATGGAAGAGCGGGGGTGTTATAATAAAGCCCACGTAACGTCTGTGGTGGAGGCGGCCATCTTACCCTGGGCCCTGGGTCTCCTCTCTCTCCTCTCGACCCAGGTGCTCCCACTCCAGCCTCCCCCTGACAAGCAGCAATAGAGCTCATAAGATACATGCTCACTGATAGGACAGACACACACTGGAAGGACATAGATAGCTGTCATTGTTACATACATGTACATTGGGCAAATGATGGGAGAATGTCCTGTATATCTACTGTATGTCTCTCTGAAGACTAACTCACCTTGTCACCTTTGACTCCATCTGCACCTGGGATGCCCTAGACAGAGCAAAAAACAATATAGCGATTAGGAAACACACACGCACACACAAAACACACATAATGGTAATTCCACTTACTGCTTGTCCAGGGGGCCCTGGAGGACCAGGAGATCCAGACTTGCCCACCTGACCTGGGAAGCCTTGGAGTCCCTGAAATAAGAGCCATTACTGCATCACTTCACACACACACACACACATGCACACACACACACACACACATGCACACACACATTCACTGCCTCACTCCAACACACTGTACGCTAAAGCAATCAAGCCTTGTGTAGCAGTGTCAAGTCTTCTCTAACCCTCTCTCCTAATTGTCCAGGGGGTCCCGGGGCTCCAGACTCTCCTCTGACTCCGGCCACACCAGCAGTCCCAGCCAGTCCCCTCGGTCCTGGGGGCCCTGCTGGGCCTGGCAGTCCTGGGTCACCCTGGAGCACAGACACACAGGTTCACCATGGGATCACCATGGGATCACACAACACAACACACAACATCAAGAAACACACAATACAAGAAAGGAGTGAACTCAATGAATCAATCAATCAAGGTATGCTCACTTTCAGTCCGTTGGGTCCAGGCTGACCTGGAGGTCCAGCGAGTCCCACTCCCCTCTCTCCCTGCAACACACCAGGTCCAGTCAGATCTGGGGCCCAGATAGGCTCACCAGCACACCCAGAGCAGCGGATGCAAGGTGGGCTGTTGGGTCTTACCTTGTCCCCTTTGCCTCCCTGTGGTCCTCTGGGCCCCTGACAGAGACAGAGAGACAGAGAGGGTGAGGCATCATTGTTTCTGTGTTTGAAAGTATTTGTACTGGTCCAGTATGTGTGATTGCTAGACAGACTTATTATGAGGCCAGGCAGTAACTAACCTCTTCTCCAGGATCACCATTATCTCCAGGAACTCCCTATTCCAGGAAGACAAACGTTCCAGATGAAGCTTTTGATGACCTTTGTTGAAATGGTTTGTCAGATTGGAATGCAGTATAAACTACTCACTCTATCTCCTTTGATGCCTGCCGGCCCCTTGTCTCCTCTTTCACCCTAGATGGACGCAGTTTTGTCAAGAAAATGTTCCACACATCAATTCTTTGTCATGAAGTACAGTGCGTGTGAATCCCCGAGAGAGCAAATGATTTAGAAACTGTCAAGAGTCTGACTTACGCGAAGCCCAGCCAGTCCTCTCTCTCCCACTGTTCCAGGCAATGTCACACCAGGAAGTCCCTGCAATCAATCACAAGTCAGCTAGGACAGCTTCCACACCCTCAAAACTAAAATGATGCTCCGCCGTATTTTTTATAGTAACCCTGGAAATAACTCACAGTCTGTCCTTTGGGTCCAGGTGGTCCCGCCACAGACTGGAATAAAGACAAAATAAAAACCAAGATCATTACAGTACATTTACTGTACAGTACAGTTAAATACCAACTACCCAGGGTCTACAATACATCTCTAAGGGTTCTCAGGTACCATACAACATGTGGAACATACAGCTGTAGCTTTAAAAGCTCTATAGCCTGAAAGCAAAGGGTTAAGTGTGTGAGAGGGGATGTTTGCATGTGTGTCTTTGAAGTGATGTGATTACATATCCTGTAGGTTGAAGGGGTGAGTCATTCCCTTAAGGAATGTGTCATTTTGCAGCTGTGATTCATGAATAGGACTCTTCAAACACAGCCACTCACAAACACACACATACAAACAGACACATAAACACACACACATACACACACACACCACACAAACACACCTTCCCTGGAGGGCCACTGTCCCCTTGCTCTCCTTTCAGACCAGGGGGGCCCATTGCTCCAGCGATGCCCTGAGGATGAGGAGGGCAGGTATAAGACAGGATAGCCTTGAACACAAACATGCTTCACAGTACTGTGCACGCACGCACGCACACACGCACACACACACACACACTCACTCACACACACTCTGAAACACACACCAGTTTTCCTGGTAGTCCTGGTGTCCCCTCTTTTCCTGGCACACCATCTCTTCCTGGGACCCCTGGCTTGCCCCCCTCGCCCTACAGTATACAGACACAGAGGCAGCCACAATTGCTGCGTATTGGCGACTGAGGTGTGGAGAGGTGTGCTGTTTGGGGGGGTGTAGTGCTGTGTTGCGGTTGTTGGCTCTGTGAAATGAGCTGCCCTGGGCTGTGCTGTACTTACCACCTGTCCTGGTAGTCCAGGGGGCCCATGTGGACCCTGGAGAGAATCAGAGCAGCATTAAAACACAATGAAGCCATAAATAACTCAGGGATGAACCGTGGGGCGCAGCCCAACCATGTACAAGACCCTATGATATATCCCACAGGCCCCACGGGGCCTGTAGACAGCAGAGTTAATAGTGTGAGGATGGATGTGTGTCGGGTGAGGAGAGAGGGCAACAGTTTAGCCCCTGATGGCCAGCGCTGCAGACATGACGTACCACAGCTCCTGGGGGTCCTGGAGGGCCAGGCAGGCCGGGGTGTCCCTGTTGACCAGGCAGACCCTGGAGAGGAGAAGAGCTTTGATGATCATGGAGATTCATATCTTATGGATTTATCTGTGTGTTTGTGTGTGTTTGGGTGTGTGTATGTGTGTGAGTGCTGGGGCTCGTCACAGTGTCACCTGAATACCAACTCCTGCCTCTCCTTGATTACCCTGGGGAACACAACACAAACATCAATACTGACCTCAGACCCTTCATGTATCTGTCATTTTGAGCTCTGTAAGACCATGTTGTTGCTGTACAACAAGAGGACGAGCACTATTCCCACCCAGCTGCTGTCCTAGTGTGGTATGTGGGTTGTAAAGAAACAGACAGAGCAGCTACTCACCTTCACACCTGGCGGACCAGGAGGCCCGTTAGTGCCAATCGGACCCTGCAAACACAAACTGCATCACAACTACCCAGAATGATGTGTGTGTGTCAATGTGTGTGTGTGTCGTTGTGTGTGTGTCTTACTTACAGTTGGCCCTCTAATTCCAGTTTCTCCTGGGTTTCCCTGCAAAAAGGAGATAAGAACACGTTCACATATTAAAACCCACAAACACGCAGGCTAATACACAGTGAACACACACTCATGCGTCATACAACACATGTAGAAATCCATGTATTCTGTAAATACACGTGTACAGGACACAACATAAGGCCGTACATACCTGTCTACACAGTACATGACAAATACATGCTATACACATACTGCACGCAAACAAACACACACACAGAAGCACATCATACATGTATAAACATCCAAAAACACGACACATAATACGAAGACGTTGTAGATGCACACATAATAGCACTGAGAGGCCAACACAAAGCAAGAACAGCCACATGCTCAAACAGCAGACTGAAGCTAATGAATAAAGAGCTTTGGGAATTCAATTTCTTCATCAATTTAGTATTGGCTGCACTATTGTGTCTGATTGATTGATTTGCTACATTGCTGAATGGTATGTGAATTCTCTTGTTTAATCTCTCAACCAAACAGGGGTTTGCATATGAAACAGTCTGCTCCTTGGGGGATCGGTGGGCTGGGTGAATATTTCATGAGAGACCTATCACCAGGCATACTCTCATCTCAGATCCACTCACTAAGAGACAAAAAACCTCAACCCAATAATGAAGCATATAAAGTAGCGACATGAATACAAATAGTTTGTTGCTATGCTCCTGGACAGGCGGCTGCCACTGCATCGCCCACAGACATCAACCACACACAACTTGACACACGGACACACAGAGAGCACCCTTGGGCAGCTTAAACTGTCCCTTTCCCGATCCCCTCCAATCTAGTGTCCTCAAGATCAGAAGCATGGCAGCCAGCCAGCCAGCGTGAAGCACAGAGAACCTACCGGTCTGCCCAGCACTCCAGGGAACCCAGGCAGGCCCTAGAGAGAAGGACGGAAGGTAAGGAAGAGGAGGACAGAGAAGAGTTGGAAAGTGGGGTGGTTGACAGGAGAGGAGGGAAGAAAAAGGAGGGGTGGAATGGGGGATGGAGCAGAGATGAGAGAGTACAGTGAGGAGTTAGAGGCAGAGCTGCAAAAGGCTACAGTCTAGGGATCTACGTAGCTGGCCTCAGCCCAGAGGGGAAAGAGAGAGCTCCATCGGCCTAGCGCTCGCAGCCAATCCCCAGGCTTTCTTACGTGGCTCCTGCCCTGGAGAGGGCTGCCATGCTGCGTTACTATTACTCACTGGGCGGCCTTGAGGACCAACGGGCCCTGGTGGACCCTGCTCCAAGCATTGGAAGGAAATGAAATGTGTGAGAGAAAAACATTCTCCACCTCTTATCGCACCCCCTCCATACCTCCATACACACGTCCTCTTTGTCACTTCATTTGTGCCTGCAGTCTCCTTGCAAATGTCAAGAATGAGTGCTCCCAATACTGTCGAGTCTCTCATTCATCTACTGTGTGTTTGGCTGACTGATAACACGACAACTGATCTGCGTAATGTTTCTGCAGTCCTGTGATACGGGGGGGAGGAGAGCTGTCCAGGTTCTATGACTGGTGCTGTTCTGCTGAATCCCAGAGCACAGGTGAGTGGTATTTGCATGTAGACATATCTACAAAGCATCAGTCAATCATTAATCGACAGTATCAGTTAATGCATTACTAGACCTGCAGGCCTACATTCCTTTAAGGTCGTATCACTGCTACCAAAACTAATTTCACAGGTCAACTATAACAATACAGGACAATGTAAAACTGAAATACTTTGCAATATGTCAAATGTGTTGGTATTTCAGATGACAGCCTTTCACATAGCACTATAATACATCTATAAACTGTGTATCAATAATGATATACAGATGATGATAATGATAAGAAAGCGTAATTATCTCCAATACAAGAATGAGCCAGCATGTTTTGGCCTATTCCTCCACACCCATCTTCTTACCGGCTTCCCATCTGGACCAAGCTTGCCAGGTTCTCCTGCTGGGCCCTGGAAACACCCAGACACATCAGTGTTCACCGTACAGAACTTCCCTCTTCCTCCACACCGCATGTGTTCACATCAACACCTTAGAATGCTTGAGGACTGAACCATACCGGGAAGCCATCGCGTCCCTTTTCTCCAACCTCCCCTCTGTCTCCCTTTTCCCCTCGAGACCCTGCAAAACCCTGGACACACACACAGACAGACAGACACACACACAGACATAGCCAGTTTATGTCTTCTGATTGTATTTTTGCAATACTGTAAGTACAGTACAGTATGGTGAGGATATAGTAGAACGTTCTCACCGTGTCTCCTTTTTGTCCTTGTGGTCCTAAGGGGCCAGGTTCTCCCCTCTGCCCTGCCACCCCTGGAAGACCCCTGAGACCAGGCACACCCGAAAGAGGGCCGTCTGCAGATTCACCCTAAACACACACAAGTGCACATTTATCTCCATGTCATACGACACCCAACACAGTTTAGGAGTTCTAGTACAAAGGGTACTACCTTTGGACCAGGGGGACCAACCACTCCATTCAGACCATCTTTCCCCTGTAAAATACTCATGTCAAAATACTATACATCCAGAGGACAAGCCATTATGCCTTTCCTATTGTGAGGAAAGGCATAATTGCAACTATTATGGTAATTGCAGAGATCAATACTCACAGCATCTCCTTTGTCCCCCTTCTCTCCTCTCTCACCCTGAAGGACATACAGAGTTATTAATACCCCTGCACAAATCTTCCTCCTCCATCCCGTAATGACTTGTCTTTTCTTCTTCCTCCGCACAGTCCACGACTTCCTCCCACCTTATCTCCTGGTCTCCCGGCCTCCCCCAGTTCCCCGGCTCTCCCAGGGACTCCAGGTATCCCAGGCTTCCCCGGCTCCCCCGCCTGTCCCGGGGGGCCCGCAGGTCCCCTCTCCCCAATGGCTCGTCCTGTAGGCCCCTGGGGCCCGGCGGGCCCTCGCTCACCCTGCTCTCCCTTCACACCCCGGTCCCCCTGGAGCCCTCGTGCACCCTGGAACAGAAAGAGAAGAGAGTTGCTGATCCTCAAGTCCAACGTGAGGGTCACATGTACATACATGTCCATGCAGTAATGTACGGGTGAGTACATGTACAAACTGAGTGTACATAAATGAACATCCAAATGGCAGATAGCGTGTGGTTAATGTCTCTTTGAGAGGCCACTCACGTCTGCCCCCATGGGTCCTGTCAGCCCTGGACTGCCCTTGTCTCCTTTAAGGCCCTTCTCAGGCTTGACCTCCACAGGCTTGAGCAGCTCCTCCTTCCTGTCCACCAACACCTTCAGGTCTCGTACCTGCCCAGACAGAGCTCAGGTCAGGGGGAGGGACCTTCCACATACTCTGTATGCTAGCTTATATGAGGGTTTTCAGCCCGGGTCGGTCATTGGTTGTAAAGCTGGAAGAGAGAAGGTTCGACTGACCTGGATACCAAAAACGGAGAAGGCCTTCTGCACATCCTGCCAAGACAAAAACACAGAGGGGAATCTCTTCATTCTAGCTCTTTAATAGAATGGGTTTTCCTCAGAGCGCATGGCTCCTCACTGCGAGGTGGAGCGGGGGTCTCACCACTGCTGCTCCTGGTTTTCCCGGTGCTCCGTCCTCCCCTGGGTCTCCCTGAAGGCCACATCACAGCATCAGCACCACATCACAGCATCAGCACCATATCACAGTATCAGCACCACATCACAGTGTCAGCACCATATCACAGCATCAGCACCATATCACAGCATCAGCACCACATCACAGCATCAGCACCACATCACAGTGTCAGCACCATATCAGAGCATCAGCACCACATCACAGTGTCAGCACCATATCACAGTGTCAGCACCATATCACAGCGTCAGCACCATATCACAGCATCAGCACCATATCACAGTGTCAGCACCATATCAGAGCATCAGCACCATATCACAGCATCAGCACCATATCAGAGTGTCAGCACCACTGTATCAACCCACAAGTCCCATCTATTCCCCTCACCCTTACTTAAGACCAATCAGTTTCATAAACATACCGTTTCTCCCTTCATACCCGTCGCTCCTTTGTCCCCCTGAAAGACAGGTGGAGGTGAGGGAAAGGGACAAGATAAGAGGAGACCTGATGCAGACTCTGATTTATACAGACTGAATGATAGACTTACTCTGGTTCCGGCTACTCCTGGTATCCCTGGAACACCCTAACACCGACAGAGATTCATTAGAAACTAAAGGATAAGGTTTAGTAAATGTACTGGGGCCGTAATATGTCAGATTGTGTGACTCTTCTAAATACATGCAAGAATATTTACATAGCACGATAAACAATAAGGTGTATTTGTTTTGAGGGTCGATATCTGATACCACTCACTGGTGTTCCTGCAGGCCCTTGAGGACCGGGGATTGGAGTAACATCAGCCCCCTTCACATATACCACCTGAGAGAGAGAGACTTTTCACTTTTGTGCTACTGTGCAGTATGTCACACTTCACAATGACAAACAACCTCCGACAGCAGCACACACAGACACACACACATGCTCCAGCATGTACGTACCTGTCCTGGGGGTCCCATGGTTCCAGGGGCCCCTGGAGCCCCACTTGGTCCTGCTGGCCCCACAGGTCCAGCTAGACCTCGTTCTCCCTTCAGTGCATCACGGCCCTAGAGGAAACACACACACACACACACACAGGAAAATTCACTTTTCACACCAACACTGATACACACACCTGCCCCCCCTACATTGAAGTTTCCTAAAAAAGCCCTCACTAATAAGGGCAAGCAAATCAAAGCAGGTCAGTCCAGGCCTACCTCTCACCTGAGGTCCTGGAGATAATGAATTTGAATTGATACAGGAAGGCACAGAGCTGACATTTGGAGGACCCCTTTGGAGCCCCTTCAGAAGTGTCTCACCACCCTCAAATGCTAAGCATGGTCATTAGAGGGCTGCAGGATCTCATGGCTTGGCCTGAAGCAACTATTGATTTACCGGTGAGCAGAGAGTGTGATGCGATATCAGTGTCAGTGTAAAACCCAGTTCATAAACACACACTCAGGTGGAAGGTAATGAGAAGCAAAGCACTGCAGAGGGCTAATGAGTCCTACTAAGCATCCAAGAAGAGAAGGATCGATAGACGGAGGGAAGGAGGAAGACAGACAGCAGGGGATATGGAGACAAAGTTCATGATGTTCAGAGAGCGAGAGCGAGCGAGAAAGAGAGCAAGAGAGAGAGAGCGAGAGAGAGAGCGAGAGAGAGCAAGAGAGAGAGAGCGAGAGCGAGAGAGAGAGCGAGAGAGAGAGTATGAGGTCACTGACGTCTCTTCCAGCTGCCCCTGCTTCTCCTTTGTCCCCCTGTTGGAAACAGAAATCGTCATGAGTCACAATATCAACTGAAGGTCTGTCATTAACCCCTGATCAATCAACAATAATGAAAAATTACAACTAATGATTACTTTATTACTTTTATACTGTTTTGAATGTTCTGAATATAATAAACAGTGTTTGATATATACCCTGTTATATTAGCTCATGAGAAATATGCCTATCTATGAATTATGTTGCTTGTATCACATAAACTGTCATTATGCTGTTAGCTACAGCCGGCTTATGCCAGCATAGCCATAAGTTAGTTTTTGGTCAAATGTGACTAGGAAATGTCTGTGACACTAGAGTGTAGGTCCGAGGTCACAATGTTACCAAAGGGTCCAGTACCAGTACCAAAAATGTGTCCAAACTTTTGACTGGTACTGTATAATGCCATGCAACTTTGAACAAGGAAAAAAGGAGGAACGTCAAGGCCATTTCTAGGAGCCCTATCTATAGACTAAACAAATGCTATCCAGCACCATGAATGCGTTGTGTCTGCTTGCGAAACTAGGTTGATTGTCACCATGCCGCCCCCCTTACATATATGTATAAATACTGATGATTTTGTCTTGAACTTGTTCTAACAACTTGAATGGTGTAACCATAACCTACCTTTCTTCCATCTTCCCCGGGAATGCCATCTTCACCCTGTAACACACACACACACACACAAGTCAATTTAGATACGGGCAACCATTGAGACGTTACAATACTTTTTGATTATCAATGAGCTCCAATTGGCTGTAGCACCAACATTCTTGCTTAGATAATTTATTACTGGTGCTTTAAAACTACAGACTATAATTTTGCTACCCGCTGAGGGGAAATAAAAAGCTTACATGTAATCACAGCACTCCAAGCAGAAGTAGTGACAAACAAGCCTAATGGTAATGACATACATAGAGAGAACCCAAGAAATAATCACCAGTAATGAGACTTACACAATAAACCCACACTGAGCAAATAGCCTCCAATCACAGTGTCGTAGTCAGATACTTGCAGTATTACTAAGTGGTCTGAGTGGTGGTTTGCAGTGGTCTGAGCTGAGTGCTTGTGTATTTGCAGAATGTCACAGAGCGTTAAGTACAGATGAGTGGAGAGCAGTACTGATTAGTGTTGGCCTTATTAGATCTTTAGTCACCATTTTCCCAGGAGCACCAGGCTTGCCGTCTTCTCCTGATTTGCCCTGAAGCAGAAAAAGTGTTAAAACTGTCAAATGTGTTTCTGTGTGTGTGCGTGCCATGAGTGTGTGTGTGAATTGTTGAGTAACTCACAGGTGTTCCTGCGTTCCCCGGAGGGCCGGTGGCACCCGGGGGCCCCTGGTCTCCTCTCAGTCCAGGCAGACCCTGTAGACACACACACAGATTCATAACTCTTGCACTAAAACCTCCATAGTTCCCTCGAAATATATACAAATATATACAATTATAAAACGTGTCTGGACACAGTTCCAGAAAGTTCAAGACAACAGACCATCTGTACAGTAGGAAGTGTACAGGTCATATTAGGTGTTTACTCACATCTCTTCCTGGCTCCCCTTGTTTGCCAGCGTCTCCCTACAGAGGAAACGGTTGAATGAAAACCATGTTTGTGTCTGTGTCACGGTGGAGTGTGCTACTGAGATTGGCACTGACCCGCAGGCCTGCAGTCCCAGGTGGTCCTGGTTTACCATCCAGCCCCGCTCGGCCGTCCAGCCCAGACGATCCCCTCTCTCCCTGAAGACACAGGCACATGTGAAAAGCAGCAGAACAGAAGCTAGCAGCCGACATAAAAGGTTTCTCCACTTCATACAGGCCCAACAACAGCACACAGCATACTGCATGTGTATTAAAGTAAACTGGATATTGGGTTTGCCCCAAATTCACAGAAAGCCAGGTGTATTGTGTTGCTTTTAGAAGGCCCCACTGAGCTTCATCACACTGGGAATCTGCAGACTGGAAAACAGGATCCAATGGAATGAAGGACAGTGGAACCAACCAGCCACCATCTCGTGTATAAATCATTTGGCATCATTCAGGAAATTAGATACAAGTAATACAATACAATACAATAAAAGTAAAGCTCTAGATTATGATGTAACCAGGTTGTAAATCCAACCTTCTCTCCTGGACTGCCTCTTTCTCCTGCATCGCCCTGTGGGATGCAGAGCGACAGAAATCACTCATACTGTGTGAGAGATGGAGGATTTACAGTAATGACATGTGTATTTATCTATGTAGCTGTATATATGTAAACAAAATAACATTAAGAGATAGAAGAGAGAGAGAGAGAGAGAGAGAGAGAGAGAGAGAGAGAGAGAGAGAGAGAGAGAGAGAGAAGAGAGCAACAGACAGAAAGCCAGACAATCAGACAGACTGCTGACTCACTCTGGCCCCTGGCGGTCCCCGCTGTCCCTCCAGCCCCTGTTTGTGACACAGAGGGTGAGACAGGGGGGTCACTCAATAATCCGACACAACAGCATACTCGTCACATCATCACGGGTCACTGTGGAACAGAATCAGTGACCCGGACCTGGGTCAGAGATGTGTGGCTGGAGCAAAGGCAGAGGAAGCACCGTGACTTACCCGCAGCCCTGCAACCCCTGGGACGCCGGGCTCACCCTTTAAACCTTTGCCCCCATGCTCTCCTGGGTCTCCACTATCACCCTGGGAAGAGGAAGTGACATCAGAGAGGTCAGGGAAACAGAGAACAAGAAAAAGATGACATGTATTGAGTGTTCCTGGATGAGCTCCAGTATGGAGCGGCTGTTGCGTACACACTGCACAGCATAGCACACAGTAAGTGTAATATATTGGTACATTCATGTGTGGAGGGGGCAAGAACATTTTCAGTCCATACCTTTTCTCCTCTCTCTCCTTTCAGCTGAAGCTGCATATCTGCCTGTAAATAGACAAGGGGCGACAGTAACAGTGTGAGAGGACAAAGAGAGAAAGAAGTGAGAGATGAAAGGCTGTCAAAGAGTAGAGAGAGGTCCCGGATGTGTTTGGATTTACCACTTTCCCTGGAGGTCCTGGGGGGCCTTGAGCTCCCTGAGAAGACAAGCACAGAGATGAGTGGAGGTGAAGGGCACGGCTCAGACCAGGATAATACTGCAGAGAGACATCTCACCAGCTCTCCTTTGGCTCCTCTCAATCCGGCAGGTCCAGGGCTCCCCTGAGAAAGACACACCATCACATGTCCATCACTGGTGCTGCATCGTAGCTGGCATTTCAATTACACACGTGACGGCTGATCTGTGTGTTTTCATAGAAGGGCAATAGCGGTGTGTGTTATCTGAAAAGGTGCTTCACATTTCGGCCGTGTTCTCCTGGGTCTCCCATGTCCCCCTTCTCTCCCGCCCTCCCAGCTGGGCCGGGCAGTCCCTGAGGAAGATCAACAGAGAACAGGGTTTTAATTGACAGACCAAACCTCAAACTGCAATACTGCAGTTAGTCCTTACAACCACAGTGTACGACCTTTACTCACCCTTAGTCCTCTCTCCCCAACCTTTCCTGGCAACCCTGACTCCCCCTAGAGGAGAACATTCGTCAGTACATCTGAGGAGAGCCTGGGAGGAACAGGAGTCTGCACATGTTCAAAAACCACAGCCTCTCTACAAACTCCTCGGGGAGATAAGCTGGGTCTGACACATGACTGAATCAAAGAGGCTAAATTAAATATCACGCTGTAAAATTAATTCAATTCAGACTTCTCTCTATCAGGTTTGATGTGAGCGATGGCAGGGAAAACAAAACGTGTCAAACTTTTAATTAGCCAGATGGATGTTGATAAGCGGGGAGGTGGAGAAAGAATGGAGAGGAAGGGATGATAGCAAACACACAGAGAGACAGAGTGAGTGAGAGGAAGAGACAAAAGATAGGTAGAAGACACAAAGAGAAAAACAACATACCAAAAGATGGATGGAATGGAGGAACAAAGAGAAAGAGAGAGAGACAGATAAGGAAAGTGAATTTCTTACAGGAGTTCCGTCGTCGCCCTTGTCTCCTTTGTCCCCCTGTAAAAAGAGCCGTGAATCATTCATGCACTTCACAAAGAGAAAGGAAGACCAAAGTGACTCAGTAAACAGACATTTTAGACGAGAGCTACTTCAGCCGAACATAGGCAAACGAGGTGCATAATAGCAGTTCAGAACAGTATTAGACCAAACAGGAAGTGTGGAGAACAGGATGCAGATTAGCAACATCAACTAGAACAACACTTGGGAAGGCACTTGGGGAAGGCTAGCAGCGACTCGTGGTCATGATCACTACCTCTGAAGTGACACGGGAGCCAGGTCAGAGTAGAGGCAGAGAAATCAGTATGGGAAAATGATCATACAAAAGTATACAACAATTAGCTCCGAGTATTGATAGAGGAGTGAGTTGTAATGGTGAGGCAGTCATTCCATTGGGTAACCCATGCATATTAAAGCCATTCTGATGGTTCTTATCTGGATGAAGAGAGATAATATTTAGACATAAAAAACTATGGCCAATCAATTGAATCATCCTTATAAATCAGTGGTAGTAAACAAAGCCCAGTCCAGAGAGAGCGCAGGTGAGTTTTTGGGAAAGTAAGAGCTGCAGGTGTTAAAGACCAGAGGTCAAGGGTTTGGTACAATGGGTATCTCTGACCTCCTTTCCGGAAAGACCTATCTTCCCTGGGGATCCAGGTCGCCCATTCCCTCCTGCCTCTCCTGGTTCTCCTGGATCACCCTAAAACACACAGAGGAACTCAAACCCAACTTCATAAAAACAGAATGATAAGTTTGACTCTAAGGACAAGTCATTGTGTGTCTCACCTTGGCACCCACTCTCCCACTGAGCCCTGGAAGTCCCTGCAGAGAGAAGCATGTGTTTATGTATATCCATTACACCAGTAAGCGTGGGAGTATGTGTGTGTGTCAAAGGGATGACCTACTCTGTCAGCCAGTACAAAGAGATGCTCTACGTATGAATTATAGATGAGTTATATATAGTCTTTACAAAGTATGAACACATCAAAGTTTTCAAAGATTCTTTTTCTGTGAAAAGATGTTACTCGGATACAGAGCTCCATGGCATCATCGTTTCTGTGTGACTCACTCGATCCCCCGGCTCTCCTTTAGGACCAGGCGACCCAGGTGCCCCGGCCCCTGGTGGGCCCTGGAGGAACACAGGGCAAAGAGGGAGTGAGGAGGAGAGGAGGAGGAGAGAGAGAGAACAACAAATAGAGACAGAGGAACACATCCAGGTGTGTGAGTGTGTGTGTGTGTGTGTGTGTGGGGGGGGGTCTCCTCTTGTACCTCTCAACCAACTCACTTTTTCCCCTTTCTGTGCCGGTTCTCCTTTCTGTCCCCTGGGCCCCTCCGTCCCAGCAGGGCCTGGCTCACCCTGAGAGGAGAGGACAGGAGAGGACAGGAGAGGACAGGGGCTTTCATCCACTGCATTCGAGATGGACAGTATGATAAAGGAAGGAAAGCCAGCCTACCTGATCTCCTTTCTTCCCCGGTAAGCCTGGGCCCTGCATGTGCGGAATGACAAGAGAGCACACGTCTCGTCACCACATCACAGTCCCAGTCGACCTCACGCGTCTCTACCCTATGACTGGCTTCATTAGTACACATGAATCCATCTAAATGCCATGGGTATATCCATAATAGCTTGCATATGACCTAATCTCAGTAGATGTGGGAAGATCTAGAGGGTAAGATAGTCACAATGATTAAATCAAAGGAAACCAATACGTCGACTCACACTTCTGCCTGGCTCCCCACGGGCACCCTCGTTTCCCTGGAAACACAGAGGTCAAGTTGTTCAGCCATCAACAGATGTTTTCAGTATGGGCCAGCTTATTGAGCACATGCTCTTCAATTAATAACACAGTTGGCCAGAGAAGTAGGAGTGTCACCTTCTCGCCAGAGAGTCCACTAGTGCCTGGCACGCCCTGCAGAGAGAAGCACACGTGTCCTTACACGTTTGACCGAGCTTGTGACCGCTCAGAAAAAAAACATGTTTATATTGAGTAATGCAGGTGAGGGAGGGTTGCGGTGCACAGACGCCAGTCATGTTCAAACTCCTCACCCTCAGCCCCGGAGCCCCTGGAGATCCTGGCTTTCCTGTCTCTCCCTGAGAGGCACAGCGCCACACGGTGGTGACAGCACGACATTGTATTGAGATGCAGAAGCCATTTGTGCAGGGCCACTTCTGGCGAAGGGGACTTGATACTACATCTAATGCTGTGACTTACCTTCTCTGCTGCTGGCCCAGCTGCACCCCTCTCCCCCTACAGACAGCACAGAACACTCACAGTAAGGTTATTGTGAAGTACTGCACATGAAGTGTACATTGACAGTTCAATGCCATGGGTGAATGAGGCTGTGTAGAAGTTTAGTTTTGTCAACAACACAGACGGTGATGGTTGGCCTTCGAACCAAAAGCAGCGCAGACAGTTTGGAAACATCAAATCAATCTTTTTAACAAGTGCACCGAGCAGAACCCCGAAATGTGAAGCCTCGTCTGAAGGGGTCAATCTGAAGGGGTCAGTCTGAAGGGGTCAATCTGAAGGGGTCAGTCTGAAGGGGTCAATCTGAAGGGGTCAATCTGAAGGGGTCAGTCTGAAGGGGTCAGTCTGAAGGGGTCAGTCAGTGACTCACCCTGTCGCCCTGTGATCCAGGCTCCCCCTGCTGCCCACGGTCCCCCTGAAGCCACACAGAAAGGACTTAGACTCATAGACACAACATACAAACAACAAACAATAAACACACATTGACTGACACGCAGATCAAACAAAACAACTACAAACCAAAGTTATCAAGGGCAACTATAGCAGCCATCCCAAATACCAACAGTCAAGGCATGACATTCAAGGTGCATGTCAAAACGGTATGCCAGCAACTGTACTTAAAAACAAAAAGGACACTGCACATCCACTATGTATTCATGTATTCCACAACCTCCTCTATGAATTTTCCAAGACTCCCCATTGCCACCCCATCCTTTTAAATTGAGTTATCACCGTGGGAATAAATGAGCTTTTGCTCGGTTGGTTCTGATTTGGGGGTATCTATAAACCCGACGAGTAGGGAGGGATTCCACTGAAAGTGGATGACATGTCTCCCTGCAACCAGTGTGTGCCTCTCAGTCAGCCTAGTCACGTTCAGGTAGTTCAAGTCAGTCTGCTGCTCCCCCAGGATCGACTCACAGCTCTTCACTCTCCACACACTCCCTTCAACACCTGATACACCCTGCCAATAACAATCATGTGGTGCTGATATGAAGCTCGTCTTGGCCTCACCTTGCTGCCAACTTCCCCTGGAGGCCCGCGAGGACCCTGAATGGCACAGTACAGATCAACAACACAACACCGACAACTGAGCAAAGGGAAACTGTCAAAGATGAGTATGAGCATTTGAACTCCTTCTTGAGTAAGTGAGCGAGTGAGTGGGCGTGCATGCTTATGTACTGTGTGTATGTGTGTATGTGTGGCTATGGGTCCTACCCTGTCACCGGGCTCTCCTGCCCTCCCTGCAGGACCAGGCAAGCCCTCTGCACTCTCTCCCTGAAACAGACATCCCAGTGAAACCAAACTGAAAAAGAACTCATGAAGAGACAATCGACACGTCCGACACCAACCTTGTCTCCCTTGAGTCCCGGGGATCCGGCCAGTCCTCTGGGTCCCTGGGGCCCTGGGGGTCCTGCAGGACCCTAAGAACAACCACATAGACAAGTATATAACACACCTATCACACCGCTCACGCTCTCACACACGGATGCAGACACACACACACACACACACACACATCAATCAGAAGGACCAAGCTTACCGATGAGCCTTTGTCGCCTTTCACAGCTAGCCCACTGCCTACACCCGGGGGTCCCTGTCAGAGAGACCACAGATCCAGACATACAGACAGAGACACATTGACACAGACGGAGATAAGAGGCCAGTATCATTCTCCTCTCCTGCTGGTCTATAGGACAGATCTGCAAGGTGAGAACAAGCTGCTGACAGAATGACTCACCCTCTCTCCTGTGCTGCCCTTGTCTCCCTGTGGATGTACATGTTATAGAGAGCGAGAGACAGAGAGAGAGAGAGGGAGAGAGAGAGAAATAGTGAGAAGAGAAAGTGAGAGATAAGTAATTGAAACAACATTAATATGCAATCCTCCAAAAAGTATTACATGAGATAAATCTGCACTGAAAAACAAACACCAACACACACACACCGACACACCAACACACACACACCGACACACACCAACACACACACACCGACACACACACCGACACACACCGACACACACACACCGACACACACACCGACACACACGACACACACACACACCGACACACACACCGACACACACCGACACACACACACACACAGCCCCGCCCCAGACACCTAAGCTGCCCCTTGCTGCACCATGTCTGAACTTCAAGGCTTTCGAACATCAAGAGATATAGTACTGGTTGTCTAGGAAACGGAGCGAAGGGCAGGAGTGGGTAGAAAATGAAAGGATGAAGAGGACTGAAGTTTGCACAATAACGATACACATTTGGAGGCTAAAGAAAGAGACAGGGAAAGGGTGTGCTGGCTCAGATCTTCGTGTTCAAATCTTTTATAATTCAAATGACAGAAGTTGAAAGTGACATGAAAGAGATTGGTGCTTGGGTGTGCTCTAACCCCCAGACAGTTCAGAACCTGGGATACATTTTGAATGAACAACTCAGAGGTGCATTAGAAGTTTCCAACTTGTCCCTTCAACACATCCTATAGTACACAGAGTATATTTCCACTGTCCATAATCAGCTGGTAAGGTTCCCCCCCCCCCCCCACATAGCAACTAGGTCTTAGCAACGGCTCCAGCCCAAAATGTGCGTCTGATAACGTGACGGAGGAACTGACCTTGATGGACTGGCCAGGGGTGCCTGGTATCCCTGGGATACCATCCTTTGCTGCAATTCCTGGTGGGCCGAGGGAACCCTTGGCCCCGTCGTTGCCTGGGCGTCCTGGTGTACCCTGGGAGTTTGAGTTTAGGATCCATCCTTAGTTTCAGTATGACACACGTTTGAGCATGTGTGTGTGTGTGTGTGTGTTTGTGCGTGTGTGTGAGTGCAGGCAGAGGTGAGGGGACGTCTCTCACCGGTATTCCTGGGATTCCAGGCTCTCCTTTCCTGCCAGGCAGACCCCCTCCTGACACAGCAGAGCCTGGCTCACCCTGAAACAGCAGCCAACCAGCATGATGACACACACACACAAATACAGTACACACACACACACACACACACACTCCTAAGGGTGCACTGAACTCACCCGTTCTCCTCGTTCACCCTTTGTCCCTAACAGGCCAGTAGGACCTGGGTCTCCCTGAAACAGACATGTTCATATTACAGTAACACACATTTGAGATGTCAGCTGTCAGCTTTCATCCTGCCAGGCAGCCAGTGGAAGGCCAAGCTGAGCAGCATGTTGCCACCTGTGTAGATCTGCTCTCGGCCATGCCTGAAATCTGCAGACCACTCCCTGCCTGCTTCTGTCCACACACTACCAGATAACAGCACCTGTACCCACGTTACTGAGCACAAACAGCTAACTGCTGGTACTTCAGCAGTGTTCGCTCAACATGTTTGTGCTGTTCGGTCAACAGCACAAAACCGTGTCCAGAGCATTTCAAAGTGGGTATAACAAAGCCCAGTGCACAGTAGTGCACAGTAATCACACCCTCCATCCACACTGCTAGCAGACACTTACACGCTCTCCTCTGATACCAGGGACCCCCTGTGTGCCCTGGAGAACAAAGCAGAAAACACTGGGATGAACAGTGTCATTGACTTGGACTCCCATGGTGGTCCCTCTATGGCCCCTCTGTGCTCACCGCCACTCCTCCTGGTCCAGGGAGTCCTGGTCGGCCCGGCAACCCTGGACCTCCATCCAGCCCAGGGAAACCCTAGAGAGTGAACACTCACGTTGTCACGTCAACAAACCATGAGCTAGTAGCCATCACTGGAGCGATTTGTGGTGTGGCAACGGCATGCTTTCATGGTATCTCTGACACATTAGACTGAGAGGATGGGAGTAGTGTGTGCTCTCTGTATGTACTGTAGTGTAGTGTAGTGTGCTCTCTGTATGTACTGTAGTGTAGTGTGCTCTCTGTATGTACTGTAGTGTAGTGTAGTGTGCTCTCTGTATGTACTGTAGTGTAGTGTAGTGTGCTCTCTGTATGTACTGTAGTGTAGTGTGCTCTCTGTATGTATTGTAGTGTAATGTGCTCTCTGTATGTACTGTAGTGTAGTGTAGTGTAGTGTGCTCTCTGTATGTACTGTACTGTAATGTAGTGTGCTCTCTGTATGTACTGTAGTGTAGTGTAGTGTAGTGTGCTCTCTGTATGTACTGTACTGTAGTGTAATGTGCTCTCTGTATGTACTGTACTGTAGTGTAGTGTGCTCTATGTATGTACTGTACTGTGTAGTGTAGTGTGCTCTCTGTATGTACTGTACTGTAGTGTGCTCTATGTATGTACTGTACTGTGTAGTGTAGTGTGCTCTCTGTATGTACTGTAGTGTAGTGTGCTCTCTGTATGTACTGTAGTGTAGTGTGCTCTCTGTATGTACTGTACTGTAGTGTGCTCTATGTATGTACTGTACTGTGTAGTGTAGTGTGCTCTCTGTATGTACTGTAGTGTAGTGTGCTCTCTGTATGTACTGTAGTGTAGTGTGCTCTCTGTATGTACTGTACTGTGTAGTGTAGTGTGCTCTCTGTATGTACTGTACTGTAGTGTGCTCTATGTATGTACTGTACTGTAGTGTAGTGTGCTCTCTGTATGTACTGTAGTGTAGTGTGCTCTCTGTATGTACTGTACTGTGTAGTGTAGTGTGCTCTCTGTATGTACTGTACTGTGTAGTGTGCTCTCTGTATGTACTGTAGTGTAGTGTGCTCTCTGTATGTACTGTACTGTAGTGTGCTCTATGTATGTACTGTACTGTGTAGTGTAGTGTGCTCTCTGTATGTACTGTAGTGTAGTGTGCTCTCTGTATGTACTGTAGTGTAGTGTGCTCTCTGTATGTACTGTACTGTGTAGTGTAGTGTGCTCTCTGTATGTACTGTACTGTAGTGTGCTCTATGTATGTACTGTACTGTAGTGTAGTGTGCTCTCTGTATGTACTGTACTGTAGTGTGCTCTCTGTATTGTACTGTACTGTAGTGTGCTCTATGTATGTACTGTACTGTGTAGTGTAGTGTGCTCTCTGTATGTACTGTAGTGTAGTGTGCTCTCTGTATGTACTGTAGTGTAGTGTGCTCTCTGTATGTACTGTAGTGTAGTGTGCTCTCTGTATGTACTGTACTGTGTAGTGTAGTGTGCTCTCTGTTTGTACTGTACTGTAGTGTAGTGTGCTCTCTGTATGTACTGTAGTGTAGTGTGCTCTCTGTATGTACTGTAGTGTAGTGTGCTCTCTGTATGTACTGTACTGTGTAGTGTAGTGTGCTCTCTGTATGTACTGTACTGTGTAGTGTGCTCTCTGTATGTACTGTAGTGTAGTGTGCTCTCTGTATGTACTGTAGTGTAGTGTGTGTATGGAACTGTGTGCGAGCAGAAAGCATGGTGTGAGCACCAGGTGCAGTGCACTCACCCTCTCCCCCTTCTCCCCTCTCACGCCCACCAGGGGGCCCTCAGTGCGGCCTGGCTGACCTGGGGCCCCCTCTGGCCCTCGAGGGCCTTCCCTACCGGGCAAACCATCACGGCCCTGAAACAGGCACACACGCACAGACCAACACAATAAACACAACCATTGTCATTGTCTTTTGTTGAATGATTATTGATATTGATTGAAGTATATGTCCCGCTCAGTGAGTCAGTAGTGAGGGACTAACAGGCTCTCCTTTGCGTCCGTCAGTCCCGTCTCTGCCTCTCAGTCCCTGTGGGAGGGGACCAATCACTGATCAGCGCAACTCAAACCAACCAATGAGCACAGACAAAATAGCATCCAAACATCCAGTCCAGCAGTGTGCTGTGGTGGTGACGTACCCTTTCTCCCTGCTCGCCCTTCTCCCCCTGAACAGAGGACATGAGGATCACTGTTAGTCAAACACATCACATCTGCATCCAGTTACCAGCACTGTGTGTCCATACAGTGAGTCACAGGCCCACCCTCTTAGAGAGTGGGAATGGTCCGATAAGATAGAACCTTTGAGGCTGGCTGACGTGCCTTGGCCAGTGCACATGGCCGGTGCATAAATATGAAGTTGCATGGAGAAATAAGCAACTTACCCGAGGGCACTGCACAGTACACTGCTCTGTTCCTGTTCGCTACGGCACGACAACAGAAGCAGATTGAGAAATCAAACACAGCCAAACAAAACATGAACCCTCATCACATGCCCCCCCCCCCCCCCCAAACTCTCACACACGCACACACACACCTACACACGCACACACACACACACACCTCTGGTATTCTGGCGATGCCACACAGCAGGTCTGCCAGATCAGCGTGGCGCGTGAGCAGCTGTGCTGCATCCCGGGTGTACAGCATGTTCTGTGGGCTGCCATCTGTCACCACCTGCCGCAGCTCCTCAGTGTCTGCCCGCTCCGTGCCCACCGCCAACACCGTCACACCTGACAGAGAGATGGCACACGTCAACACACAGCCAGCCCTGAAGCACACAGCTTCTCCTGTCTCACGCCACATGACAGAAAGAGGTGTGCTCAATTGAGAATATGGAAAACGAAGGATAGAAGAGAAAAATCGGGAGTATTTCTATGAGTCATCATTTTGTTCTAAACACACACCTGCAATCACACCAAAAACGATAGACCAATTAGAATCCAAATAGAGCGACAACGACTCTGAGGTTTTAGAGCCTGGAGTTCTGTACCGTGTGTGTGTTTAACCTACCGGTGGATTTGATATCTGCGGCACCGATTGTGATGTTGTCTGATGACCTGCCGTCAGCGACGATGACCACGGCTCCAGGAACTCGGGGCCGCCGGCCGGCCGAGGAGGAGAGGAGGAACTGTCTGGTGAAGGACAACGCTTCCCCTGTGCGCCAGGACAGACATTTACCACCCTTTCACAGTGCATCATACTGTATATTTAGGAGCCATCTGAGAAAGAAATATCTTGGATGATAATGTTGAGATACACCACACATACAAACACACACCTATTTTGTTGCCTGGTATGTCATCAAATGGGGTGGACAGGATCTCCTGTAGTAGAGTCCTACTGTTGCTATGACGATTGAGCAGAAACCAGACTTTGGGTCGGGCACTGTAAACCACAATCCCCACCTGGACAAAGCAGAGGTTCCATTATAGGATGGCATATACTGCGTTGTGGCCAATTAGACAGAATCAATACAATAGAAAAATATGTACTTAAAAAATCATTTGCAGTGTAGAAAAGACATTTCATAAACCATATCATATCACACCATATCTAGCAGTGTGATGTCAGTGTGTGTTGTGTGTGTGTGTGTGTGTTCCCTGCCTGTGTACCTGGGAGTCTTGGGCTCCAATGGCGGTGAGGGAACCTGCAGCACTGGTCAGGAGGGACCGCAGGGGCTCAGCCAGGCTGGCCCGGTCTCTGGAGGCTGGAACCACGAACACCAAGTCCAGACGACCACCCACACACACTACAGACAGACAGACAGACAGAGAGTAGAGAGTAGAGAGAGAGAGAGTAGAGACAGAGTAGAGAGAGAGAGAGAGAGAGAGAGAGAGAGAGAGAGAGAGAGAGACAGAGTAGAGAGAGAGAGAGAGAGAGAGACAGAGTAGAGAGAGAGAGAGTAGAGACAGAGTAGAGAGAGAGAGAGAGAGAGAGAGAGAGAGAGACAGAGTAGAGAGAGAGAGAGAGAGAGAGAGACAGAGTAGAGAGAGAGAGAGAGAGAGAGAGAGAGAGAGAGAGAGAGAGAGAGAGAGAGAGAGAGAGAGAGAGAGACAGAGACAGAGTAGAGAGAGAGAGAGAGAGAGAGAGAGACAGAGTAGAGAGAGAGAGAGAGAGAGAGAGAGAGAGAGAGAGAGAGAGAGAGACAGGGAGAGACAGGGAGAGACAGAGTAGAGAGAGAGAGAGAGAGAGAGTCATGTTTTAGTGTATCCTGTGTGTACACTACTACGTGTAATGTGTCTGATTGAGGCAGAAAGCATGGAGAAGCGAGAAGCATTATGCGAGCAGAAGAGAGTGAGGAGGAGGGAGAGGGAGAGTTGTGTACCAGTTCGCTCCTCCACATAGACCTCTGGTCCCAGCTCCCTGTCGAAGCTAGGCTTCAGGGTGAGGCGGTACCGCAGGCCCAGACGCAACCCTGTGACCCGGTACGAGCTGGACGAACTGGGGAGGGTGATGGACTGACCCGGCCCAGAGTCTACGCCACACACACACACGCGCAAGAACAGGAACGCAAACATTTACAACATGTTTAAAATGGCAAACAAACATATACGGATATACATAACTAAGGCTTAAATGACCTCTCTCCTCCCTCCAGTGCAGGACATATCCTGTAGCACCAGCCACAGGGATCCAGCCCAGCAGCATGGATGTCTGGGTGATCTCCGCCACTTGGAAGCCTGTGACAGACGCCAGGACTGGAGTCCCCGCTGCACAAGACAACACAACGCACTCAGACAACCCACACTGAACAGACCGTAGGAGGAAGCAGAGCACATCTGTAATTGTGTGTGGTCAGTGTGTGTGGTCAGTGTGTGTGTGTGTGTCCGTACGCGTGGTGATCCTGACGGAGACCGGGGAGCTCTCCCTGTTCTGGACCAGGGCCTTGACCATGACCTCGTACTGAGCGCCCCGGTCCAGCTGCTGCAGGTCCACAGACGTCACATTTCCCCCCACCTCCTGGCTCCTCTCCTCCCCCCCTAAAGAACCACGGGGGTTTACAGAGGGTTGTCAAAAGGCTCACCACGTAACACTGCCATCATTTGAACTATCAAAACACAGATCATCATGATTATATTGTCCACGGGCAAAACATTTAATATTTATTTGCTTTTTTTTTCACCAGTTTATTGTACGTTTTGTCTGTACTAGTCAACCTAAGCACTGAAGCAGGTGTTATAGTGGTTTTAATGAAAGATCAAAGTTTATTTTCCAATATTATGTTGTAAATATGACAATAAGTTGAATATATAAGTAGAATATTACTATTTATTATTCCTTTTTGAAATTCATTCATTTCTTATTCAAACCCTCACCATCTGTTCGTTTCCACGCAACACGATAGGCCGTTGCTCCTTGCACGCCAACCCACGTGACCCTGATGACCTCACTTCCAAAGTCCTGGACTCGGAGTGACGTCACGGTGTTCACGACAAGCTGATCTGATTCTACAGAGAGCAGCAGAAGTCAGTAATTGGGTTTCATCAGTAAGTAGTAGCTCTTCATTTAATCAAGGTGATGAACTACCTGTTCGGAATCTTTGAGAGGTGGGGGTTCCTTCCCGAGAACCAAACAGTGGAGAGATAAACACTTGGTAAGGGTAGTCTGCCTGGAGCCCATCCAGAGAGAAGGAAGTGACATCAGCTGTAACACTGCGGGATGACTCCAGGCCTGGAGACAGAATGAAGACAGCTACTATGACAACCACTACTACTACTAAAAGTTCAAGATGAATGGAGAAAAGAGAGAAGCACACCCACCATCTTCACGGCGCCAAGTAATCTTGTAGCCTGTCGCCCTGGAGACTGGTAACCAGGTGACACGTACGGTCCGAGAGTTGACATTGAAGACCTCAACTCGACTGATGACGCCTGATCCAGAGACAGGATTGGTCCTTGCAGTGAGGGTGACCGCCTCTCCCACCCGACTGCCAATCACAGCGGCCACACCGATGGCCAGTGCTTCGTCTGGCTGCAGGCCCTCGATGGTGTAGGAGGTTGTGTCTGCTGACAGGACGCGGGACTGCTCCGCACCTAAGGAGGAGGAGAGGCAGGATTCAAATTCATGCTGTACACACCTTGACAACAACTGCTCCATACTTACAGTACAAGACCGATTGTCTGAAAGAAACATTTGAATGTGGATAAACAGGGTCAAAGGGAGATACATTGGACAAACGTTATACAGGGAACACTTACTACTGCCTTGTCTCCAAGTGACCCTGTAGCCTGATGACCCAGTTACACCTGACCAGGATATTCTCAGTCTCCGACTGTTGGCATTGGTCACCCGCAAGTTGGTCACTTTGGCCAAAGCTTGGACTGAAATCAATTCATCAATCAGTCAGAAGAAGACTTGACTCATGTTAAGACCTCATTGATCAGTCGTTCATAGATTCATAGAGGCTTGTGGCAAGAATATGTCTGATCGTGGTATGGAGATAGTAGCGGCCCTGTAGCTGTTCAGTACAGCAGCTGCTCCTTCTCTTCTGTATGTCCAGGTGAGTCTCTCCTCCTCCCTAGATCCACTATCCCTCCCTCCTACTCCTCCTGGATGTGTCTGAAGCTGTCAGCACATCAACACTGGGCTGATAAGTCAGCTTGCTCACACACCGCCTCCACACAAACTGCGTCATTTGAAGCTGTCCTTTTCCACTAATGTACGGGCTGATGCACAAACCCACACTGTGCACACGTTGATCTGACCTGCTTGGTTAATGGAGAGCTGGCAGTCCAGCAACCAGCTATATTACATTGGAGAAATGTTGAAAGGTAAGATATGCAGCATAAGATTCGATCCTGGTCGCCCCGGTAATACACAGCCCATAATACGGCCCTCCTCACCTCCTTGGATGGAGATGGTGACGGCCTCTCCCTCTCTGTCCCCCACCACTGCCGTCATGGTGACGCCGTAGGACACGCCCTCTGCCAGGTCTCGCAGGTCAAGGGTCGTCTGGTTCCCAGGGATGCTCCGAGTCTCTTCAGTCCCTGCTGTGAGGAGAGGAGGAAACCAGCCACCTCAGCACCAGCCACCTGCAGCTGTCACCGAACTCTGGCATGTTCAGATGGTGCGACCTGATTGGTGGGCCTTGCTGTACCTTCAGGGTTGATGATGAGGATCCGGTACTGTGTGGCTCCTGTCACTCCGGTCCAGCCCAGTCTGACGGTGCTGCCCAGAGTCTCCACCACCCTCAGCTCTGACACCTTCCCCACAGTCTGCTCTACTGAGGGCAGTCCACCACAAACACAATACAGTCCACAGCAGAAAAAAGCAAAACCCATATATGGGCCCATGTAAACATGTTGAAATGGGCATCTTTTCAGACCGCAGCTTTATTCCGGCGTGTAAAGCTGACCTTTGTTGTTAAAAACGGGCGTGGCCTCCTCGCGGCCCTCGTACTGGGTGAAGAGGGTGATGGTGTACTCGGTGCTGGGCTGCAGCTGGGTCAGCTCATAGCTGGTCGTGCTCCTGGAGAAGGAGCGGCTTTGGACACGGCCCTCTGCGACACACGTGAAGCTCCGTCACACGTCATCACACACGTGAAGCTCCATCACACGTCAACAACACACGTGAAGCTCCATCACACGTCATCACACACATGAAGCTCCTTCACACATCATCACACACGTGAAGCTCCGTCACACATCATCACACACGTGAAGCTCCGTCACACGTCAACAACACACGTGAAGCTCCTTCACACATCATCACACACGTGAAGCTCCGTCACACGTCAACAACACACGTGAAGCTCCTTCACACATCATCATCACACACGTGAACACCCCAAGAAAAATTACAGGTATGTTTGTCTTGTGGTAGGAGTAGGTGAAGCATCTGGACATCTCAGTCATCATCATAGAGCCTTCTAATGACGTGGAATCAGCAGGCACGGTGCCAGATTAGACACATACTGTACAACACTTTGTTTACGACTGTGTGTGTGTGTGTGTGAGTGTGTGTCTGACCTCTGGCATCCCTCCACTCCAGGCGGTACCCCCTGGCAGAGGGGATGAGGTTCCAGGTGAGGCGGATGGTGGAGGGGCCGGTGGGGGCTGCTCTTAAGACCTGTTGCTCCTGACGCTCTGAGACACACACCAAACAGTCCTGTCCACTCAGAATGCTTAACATCAAATCATATGATCGACTATGTCACCTGACACTTCTGTTTTTGCTGTACAAACTACTGTACAGACAGGGGTATCTAATGACTCTAAATAATCAACCTCTGTTCTTTCATGTCCATCTTTTCCTACAAGCGTAGACAAGGCCTCAAGGCAAATCAGTCCAAACATAAACCAAAGGTTTCATTGAACTCAAGACATCCTAACTGAATTAGTCATCAAACGTGTGTATACTTGTGCATTTGTTTGGAAAGCAAAGAGTGCCAACAATAACCCTCTCCCTGTCTCCATCTCAACACCAGCTGTTTGGGCACAGCAATAAGAAGGAAACTTCCTTAAAGGAAACTTCCTTCAAGGAAGTTTGCACAGACTTTATTCATCCACAAATGGAGGGAACTACAGAAGACAGAACACAATCAGAGACTGGATCTTTTCAAAGTGGTTCAATTTTCTAAAGTGCATTTGATATTTCAGAAAGATGTCTGGTCAAGATTGTTATGATGAGCTACAGTGACTAAGAATGTGTCAGTGTGTGTGTGTCTGAGCATGTGCATCTGTGTGTGTGTGAGTGACGCTGTTGAAGTGAGAATCTTGACCCACACCTATCTTGAAGCGGGCAGTGGCCGCGTCGCCCTCTGTGTCTGAGTCATACAGAGCGATGACGGTGACGATGTACTCGGTGTCTGCCTGCAGGCGGAGGAGCGTGTGGGCCTCCCTGTCGGCAGGAAGCTCCACAGACTGCACGTCCCGCCCTGGGACCCACGCAGAGAGGACACCACAAGAGAGGAGGAGAGACGGGGGAAAAGAGAGTGGAGAGAGAGAGGAAGGAAGATAGAAAACGGGGAGACATCAAACGGGAAGTTAAACAGAAAAAGGTGTCTCATCATTGGATGTGACGTGTCTCTTCAGAGAACACGTTGGAGCAGGAGCGAGTCAGCGTGCCAGTCCTCACCAGTTAGTGGTCCCCAGACCAGGCGGTAGGCCCTGACTCCCCGGACTCCTTGCCACTGCACACGGACACTCTGCTGGGACACCGTCTCTATCGACAACTGCTGCACCGCCTCAAGACGCACTGCACAAGCAACACACGCACACAAAATATCGAGCCGTTGTAAAATGACAGAGCCTACAACCCGTGACAGGAGTCAGACCACAACCCTCCCCTCAGTCACTGCAGTTGGAATCACCACCAGCAGGCGGCAGTCTTGTGGTGTCATCGTTTGGTGCAGGGCTGGTCGAGGGTCAGGTGCTGCAGTAGGGGAGCAGGATAGGCAGTACTCACATGTGCGTGCGGTGAGGGTGGCCGGGGAGGCAGAGTTCCGAGGGAAGAGCGGGTGTAGGGTGAGGACGTATTCCGTGTTGGGCAGGAGCCTCTCCAGGGTGACAGAGGTGGAGTCAGCTGACAGACTCTGCTCCAATAGCTGAGCTGCTGGCTGACCTGCAGTCCCAAACCAGCCCATCACAGTCATCAGTCATGGTGTCTCACGACTGACCTGAGCAAAACTCAGCAATGCCAGACGTTTCTATGTTTGTGTTTTGACTGAAAAACATCTGTGATGTGTTTGTGGTACATGGGTTCAATGTTCTGTTTTCTGTGCGTGTGTTCCTAAGTGTCCTCAATCCCTGTCCTGTGCCAAGCCATCCTCCAGCATAACAGGAATGTGTGGCCTGAAGTAATGGGCAGCAGGCTCGCTGTGAGTCTGCCTCTCTGTCTCTACGTGATAGGCATGCAGCTGCTGGAAATGGGAGGCAGAGAAACAGGTACAAACATCTCCCTAGACTTGACAAAATACACACATGACCCATTTCAAAGAAATACACACTTGTGAAAGACTCCCAGTGTGTGTGTGCTGCGTGTTAGACCAACCCTGAGAGGAGAGATGCCCCACTGCCACATCAGCTTTGTCAGACCAGGTGGGGCTCATACCAATCCCCGGGGTGTGTTTTTCCTTACAGAAATACACACACTCACACGTATCCTTCATCTTTTATCTACGTAAAGTCCCAGTGTTTAGAGCAGCGTTCCAGTATCAGACACACCCTGTCTGTGATCATGCATCTCGAGCTGCAGCCAAATACCATTAAAGAAGACTTTTTGTCGTCTACATGATGAATATTGCTGTTGGAGGTAATGACTGGGTAATAAACTCATCTCTGACAATCAACGCCTGAAGGGCTGCAGAAGCCTCTTCTTCACCATGAATATAAAGTATTAATCTTGCCACCAGAGGGTGAACTATCTTTCCTTTACTGTTGTCCTATCAGACAAAGTGACTTGTGTGAGTGTTCATTGGATGACAGGAAATCTGATGCCATTGATTTTAGAGACAATGTGGCTGACTGAATAATCTCTGCTGTAGTGGTTGTGTGTGTGTGTGTGTCTGACCTCGAGGTCCGTAGGTGAGCCTGTATCCCTGTATGGAAGAGGAGGGGGCATCCCAGGCCAGAGACAGAGAGAGGAAGCCTGCCCGCAGGAGACGGAAGTTGGACACCCCTGGTAGGGATCCTGAGAGAGGAGGGTGAGAGGGAGGAGAGAGGGAGGAGGGGAGAGGGAGGAGGGGAGAGGAGGAGGAGACAGGAGGAGGGGAGAGGAGGAGGGGAGAGGAGGAGGGGAGAGGAGGAGGAGAGAGGAGGGGAGAGGAGGAGGGGAAAGGAGGAGGGGAGAGGAGGGGAGAGGAGGGGAGAGGAGGAGGGGAGAGGAGGAGGGGAGAGGAGGAGGAGAGAGGAGGGGAGAGGAGGAGGGGAGAGGAGGGGAGAGGAGGAGGGGAGAGGAGGAGGAGAGAGGAGGGGAGAGGAGGAGGAGAGAGGAGGGGAGAGGAGGAGGCGAGAGGAGGAGGAGAGAGGAGGAGGGGAGAAGAGGAGGGGAGAGGAAGAGGAGAGAGGAGGAGGGGAGAGCAGGAGGAGAGAGGAGGAGGAGAGAGGAGGAGGGGAGAGGAGGAGGAGGAGGGGACGGGAGGAGGGGACGGGAGGAGGGTCAGAGAAGCAATGATGAGGAAGGCGGTTTCCTGTAATGATGGTTATTACGGGTCTCTTTCCTGGTATCCCCTCCCACCCACCTTCCCACAAGTCTTTTTGCCTGTTCTATCTTCTGTGGTGTGTGCAGAGTCTGTGTGAGTGTTTACGTGTGTGTGTGACTCACTGGTGCGCTGCTTAGCAGACACAGGCTCGCCCACACTGTTGGGGTACTGGGCGATAATGGTCACCAGGTAGTCTGTTCCAGACTTCAGTTCCCGTGCCACAAAGCTCCTCTGGCCTGCAGACACAGTCTCCTGAACAGCCACACAAAAACATCATCCCTTCAATACCCTTTAAACACAAATCTGAAAATGTGGAAGCAGATTTCTAGTACCATACTGTAAGTTCTAAATAATTCAAGGGGACCCATGCTAAGGATCACGGGTGTAGTTCTAGTTCAGGTCTAGTTGTAGACATGACTCAGACTTCCATCATCAAGCAGAAATCAAGAGCAGCTGGTAAACAAGGTTTATAAAACACCTAATGTGTTTGGGATTCCATTGGGATTGGTGACTGATCGGTTGGCACAACTCTCTTTGTATCAAGACTCCTGGAACTCAGAGGGAATTTCAGTCTTGTCTGAGCCAAGGTTTGATTTGGAGGAGCAGCTAAATTATAATGAAGATCCACCCTGTAGACATGTTGGTGCAGTCCTCTGCCAACAGTATGCTGTGTCAGAAATACAAATAAATAAAAGCCTCAATCCATCTCCCTCTCTCTTCTGTAAGTCAGATTCTCTCTATAGATCTTGTTTCCATCTGGGTATCCTCAGCCAGTGGCTGGTGCCAATTCAACAAACAACATGAAAGAATAGCAGTGCTCCAACCTGACGGAGCTCGGCTGTGATTGGCTGACCCAGACCGGATAGAGGTGTGTACTGCACCAAGTAGCCAGTCACAGGCCCGCCTGCAGGACTCCACGTGAACCTCAGTGAATCAGTGGTCTGGCCGGAGAACTGGAGGTTGGATGGACCAGAGAAGGCCTCTGCCAAGAAAACAGAGGTATCGAGACAAAGATAGAGATGGTGACAGAGAGAATGCTCGACTCAGAGACAGACAGAGAGAGGAGGTCAGAGTGAGACTGGTGACGGAGATGACAGAGACATGGGGTCCTGATGTCATAAAGACGGTCGCACCGTATGTTCTGTAGGCTGTGTGTGTTGTGAGTGTGTGTGTGTGAGTGGTGTGTGTGTGTGAGGGTTACCATCACTAGCGTAGACACCCCCTGCACTGGAACACACGCGTGGTCCCACCAAAGAAAACAGAGTACTCAGGAGCCTGAACTCTCCCACATAGAAGGTGTAGTCAGGAATTGGCGGGGAGGCGATGAGAGCCAACTCATCCTTATCTGCACTCTTTATACCTGAGAGTAAGAGAAAAATACTGTACTTACACAATACACACACAGCAACACAAACACAGACAGAACACACGGGGTAACAAGCAAACACGAGCGCGCGCCCACACAAAGACAGACACACATACTGTAATAACATCCTCTCAAACAAACACCTACCCACTGCAATGACATCTACTCCCAGACTCCGTAGCTTCTGGGCTGGCTCTTGCACACTGTCCTGAGACTTGCCGTCTGTGATCAGTATAGTGATCTGAGGGAAAGGGACAGAGAGAGGGGTAGAGGCAGGAGGAGAGACAGAAGGAGAGACAGAAGGACAGACGGGGGGAGAGGCAGGGAGAGAAACATACAGAGGGAGAGACAGAGGAGGACATGGAGAGGGAAACGGTAGGAGAGACAGGGAGAGAGAAGGGGGAGAGACAGAGGGGGAGATAGAGGACACAGACGGTAAAGACACCAAGAGAACACATGAGCACTGGAACCTGTCATCTTTGGAATGGGCGGAACAGCCATGACTCTCCAGGCCCCTTGTTGACCTTCTCTAACCTTGGGAACATCCCTGATAGACGAGGGGTTGAAGAAATTGTCAGCAACAAATTTGAGTCCAGCCCCAGTGTGGGTGCTGCCTCCTTTGTAGTTGAGGTTCTCCACTGCATTGACCAGCTCGGTGCCGTTCAGGTAGGTGGAAAAGGTAAACTCCACCCTGTCAGAGAAGACACAAACCAGCACACACAGCTTCACAACCGGAGCTATAGCAAAACAACAGTTTCAGCATGATAGTGAAATACAGTACAACATCTGACACCAGAGTGAAAGCCCCAAGACAAGCAGTTGAAAAAATGGTACATGCCATCTGTATTTGTGCCAAGTCAGCAGACAGACATAGTCATTGACATTGTTCTAACATGCTGTGAAATGTTCATCAATGGTTCATGTTTAACAACAGTGGTGTACACTAGTGAGCACATCTGAGTGCCGTGTCTGACCTGGCGACATCGCTGTACTGCACTCCCCCAAAGCGGACTCCTGACTGGCTGACCAGGCTGGCGAAGGGCTTGACGATGCTGGCCATGAAGCCCCTCACCTGGACAAAGTTGCTTCGACCGATACTGGACGAACCGTCCACCAAGAACACCAGGTCTGCTGCGACCACATTATTACACCTGCCTGCTCAAACACACACAGACACACACACACACAGACACGTGCACACACACACACATAGAGAACACACCAAGCAGGAGAGTGAGCTGTTGAGGGTTTAGAGCTGAGTATCAGCAGAGCAGGGAGCTCCTCCACATAAAGCTGCTGTGCTCATGGTTCCCTACCTTGAGTTTCAGCCTGGGGCACCAACGACAGGCAGACCACCAGGATGGAAATCCAGCTCCACATCTTCATAACCTGGACACACACACACACACTGGTCACACTTTTCAAAACCAAAGTGTGTACATGGGTGTGTCTGTGAGGATGGGAAGGTCTCCAGGTACAGTGGAGCTGGTCTATCTCCTGTAGACTCACACACATTCCCTACAGCACAGATCCATGACCCGGAACACCGCACTTGATCACAGCCAACACCAGCTCACAGGGCAACTGTGTAAATCAACACGCAAAAACTGGTGTTCGTCCGAATGGAGAACTGATCTCAAAGTTAGTGATACAACTACACAAAAACAAACAATGAATAGACGGATCCTCATTATAAAGGATTCAGGTCAAATGATCAAAGTGAATAGTTGATCTCATTAGGGTTCCATCAGAAGCTCATTGCTACCATGTCAATCTTGATACATATGGCAATGCCATGAACGAAAACAGTCAAAGTGATCCTCAACAAATGAGCTACTGCAAATAGATACCAGATGCTAACCTGACAGGTTTACAGACCACAAAGGGTGGAAATCAGCTCCGATTTAAGAGGCAGAAAAAGTTTATGTCACAACAAATTATACATAAAAAAAATGGCCATACTCTAAATGAATCAGACGCTGCATGTTATTCAGATACAGGCATAGTCTTCGACAGTGGCTCTCAGCATGTTTAGGTCTGTATTGTAAATCAACAAAGGAACCTTTCAGCCCCAGCTGTGAGTAGTTAGCATGATGTGCTGTAGAGGCCAGCTTCCAGAAGTGTCCAGGCTGTCTCACTGCTTGTGGCAGTGCACTCCTTCTCCTTCAGAAGTGTCCAGGCTGTCTCACTGCTTGTGGCAGTGCACTCCTTCTCCTACAGGCTAGGGTCATACTCAACACTCTTCCACAAGAAACACTCCAAAATATTGATATAGAGAAGCTGTTGGAAGGAGTCTTGCATTTGTGTGTAGCACATCCTGTATACACACAATCAGTCTGCACATACAGTATGCTATCAAGACCAATGAGTGAACATATACATTCAGACATGTATTTATTTTAAAGGGGAGAGATGTTGCCAAATGCCTACCTATCAAAGTCATGACATTTACATTACATTTAGCAGATGCTCTTATCCAGAGAGACTTACAGTAATAGTCCCCCCGAGGTAAGTAGGGTGAAGTGCCTTACCCAAGGACACGTAATTCTGCCTTGGCGGGAATCAAACCAGCAACCTTCTGATTAATACCCCGACTCCCTAACCGCTCAGCCATCTGACCCACCGCCTGTGAACATACTCACAAACACATACACTCTCACTTTTTGAACCCTAGGTTGATCCTTTAATAGACTCCAGGTACAGACATATTGCCATTATATGTCTTGGTTCTCACCAAAACGATAATTGTCACCACTTAATTAACCAACAGGAAATGTATGAAGAAAAAGAAGCTGAAAAAGAAGCTTCAAACCATGTATGCATGTATTCAAACCATGTATGCATGTATTCAAACCATGTATGCATGTATTCAAACCATGTACAGCAGGGTTGAAGTAAACAACCCCATCAGAGCTGCTTTCAGGACATAAACTCATAAATGCAATGCATTTACAAAATGTTTGTTCCCATTTTATGATTCATGAACCACAGACTGGACATGACTGAACCTTCCTCCAAAACACACAGCCTTCCTCATTACATAGACCAATAACACTAACTCTAATGTGTACCAAATGGAAGCCCACATGGAACCCCGTGCTGCCTGAAAGCAGAAGACAATGAGAGAAAATGAGCCTTAATTGCTCGATAGCAGAGAACTGAATCTCACTCTCAGTTTTCATGTTAAGTCCCTTGGTTCTATGTACACATATTATTGTTGTCTTACTTCAATCACTAGATCCAGGCTGTGAGAATGGAGACTGACCACAGCCTGTTTAAAGACTCTTTACGACCTGGCAGTTACCACTTAGCATTAACGACTACACATAATTTCGGGACGCACTGTAAATACTGCAACTGAGTGACTGTGCTATTAGTCTTTAATAGTACCATCTGTAGCCTAAAGTATAACACGTAGAGGTAAAAAATCCCGCACAATGCATTGAGGCGGTGGATTGTCCTTACCCTTCTTTTTCTGTCTGTCACTGATTTCCTCTAACTCCTTTCTTCCATCCTCTCACATCCACCTTCACCTCAAATACAGTGAAGCAGTACTTGTCACATGATAACCACTCATGACTTTCAATCATATTAAGACAAAGCAAAAGCTTTGGAGTCTTCCAAAAGAGTGATTTTATGAGTTTTCTCTTTTTAGCACCTTATTATCTAGGGACACCAATAACAAGTCTATACTGAGTACATTCCGGGGGGGTCAAAGGGTTTTTTCAAAGGGTACAATAATTGTCTTAGTGGTGGAGACACACCCACTGGGATCTAAATGGAAGTAGAACGTCCAGTTTACAAGGTTGGAGACAGAGACCGAAAGAGAGACCGACAGAGAGAACAATGTGAAAAAGACAGGAAGTCAGAGAACGAGAGAAAGAGACAGAGAAAGAAACCAAATAACAGAAAGAAAAGGAAGAGAGGGAGAGAGACAGAGGGGGTGAGTGTGTGTGTGTGAGAGAAGACAACAGGGAGCAAAGTAGAGAAGTTACAAAAGTACAGTAGCACCATAATGAACTTCTTCAGTGAACATTGAGTTCTGTCAGCACTAGCCTAGGAAAGATGCCTTTCTCTACAGGGGTGACTGCTGCTGGTGCCCTGTGACAGAGCAGCTTTTGGGGTAAAAACCAGAGGCTCCCTCAGCATGACCTTGAAGTTGCTGTGAGAGGTCATCACGATTTATCGAACCTTACACTAACACACATGGGCAGAAAAGACGGGTTCTCTGTACGTCCAGTGTTCCTGTTGAAGACAGCATTTTACCCTCTCTGGGTTGCAGAAGTAAAGAAGCAGCTCCAGTCCCTGGCTGCTCAGAGTCATTGACACTGTGACCTCCATCCCCCAGGGCCAGTGCAGCACATCTCATCCCAGTCTGAAGGGCTCTATGGCCTTGCTGGGTCATGGCCACTCTCTCATCAACCAAACTAAACAACAGACGGGACGCCGTGTTGATTGATTGTCTGTCTGAATGTCTTGTGACCTTTCTGAGTGCAAATCAGAGCATTATGGGATGTGGAAGGAGGACAGTGACTTTATGATCTTGAAGATGAGAAGGACTGCTATGAAGTTTTTTTTTTTTTACTATTTGGACAAAATGAGTGTTTCTCTCTAATATACAGCTTGCACCAAATAAACAAACATCATATCCCAGCTGCAGAGCATGAGCCGTTTTCCACAGACACAGGTGGAAACCAACAGACAAGCAGCCAGTCTCACAACAGTCAGAACTTCCACTGACCCATTGACTTCCAAAAGATCCACTAAAGTTCTCCAAAGCTTCAGTGAGAGCAGTGGATTAGCAGAGAAAACCCCCACATCAAACACACTGTAACCAACAGCAGCAGTCCACGCATGTTACATGTGGTAGTGGTCCAGACTCCATGTCAATCCAGAAACTAAAGCATCCGCCCACAGATGGAAATTACGGCCTGAAGTACAAGTAGAACTACAAGAAAAAAGGATGAGGATGAAAAGTAGAGAGAAGGTGATTGTGAGCTGTGAAGGAAATACCGAGATGAAGGAAATGATTCGGCGAAGATGAAGATAGCCAGACCCCTTCACGGTGGAAGGCAGGGAAGAGGGGTGCCATCACCCATATCTGATGTTAAATCTCCCAGTCATCACCTAGCCTGACTTCTGCACGACCTCGATTGTCAGGCTCGTAAATCAGGCTATACGTAAACTGTTCAATTCCACTTTGTGATTGTCCTACAAGTTGAAATTGTACTGGTGGTACATTCTGATGGGAACAACCCAGAGATCCAACTGTGGCTCACACTGACATTAGGGGGGTCAGATGGCTGAGCGGTAAGGTAATCGGACTAGTAATCAGAAAGTTGCCGGTTCGATTCCCGGCCGTGCAAAATGACATTGTGTCCTAGGGCAAGGCACTTCACCCTACTTGCCTCGGGGGAATGTCCCTGTACTTACTGTAAATCGCTCTGGATAAGAGACTAAATGAAAATGCAGCCTAGGTCAACTGAGGACAGAAGGCTTCCTAAATGAGTCAAAAGTGTTACACTGCATGTTAAGTTCTTCTGAGGTCATTAATAAATTAATTAATGTTCAAACATACATTGACAAGTCAGATCACATACTTGAAACATGTAATGCAAAAAGCTACATTATGAATAGTTATCTTTATACCCAACAGGTGCATCTGAAACAATGTTGGTATGCTGACTGTGTCTCTTACCCTTGAGATTATAAAGTCTAATTAACTAGGTGTTTTAGAATTCTAGTTATCTGCCTTTCTTACATTTCTGAAAACATTGACATGTTGACCTTTAATCTGGTCAAGCTCACATTTAGTGTTTCACTGCAAACATAACTCTGTTTTTCTTAATAATTACAAAAACTAGTTATGTCCTAAAAGTATCAAGAGTGTTATGTACTGTCTTGCCTTCATCCATTGCTTTAGGCAGTCTCAGTAAGGTGCTAGGAATGATTGACATTAATATGGAATGTTGGAGGTACAGTACATCTTTCAGTCCAAATGACAACTCCTAACTATTTTGCTAGCTTTGTGAACACAGGCTAATGCCCATCCACTATGGTGTGTTGACCTACGGACTCCGACAAGCACGGACAGGTGGCTCGATTTTCTTAACGTTGACCCACACAGGCGCAAGTATTCTGATTAGCATATTTATAGGCCTACTTAAAAATGTCAAATGTAAATAATTGCAAATGGTCCCTATATTAATTTATATTAAACTTCTGAGAGGATTGCACGAGTCCCCCTGCATGTTTTCTTAATGCACAAGCATTCCAGCAATTCCTCTTCAATTAAACCAATAAATCAGTAATTCCCTCAGACTCTCATCAGTCGTGACACGGGGCGAGGCCCCCTGAAGCCGGACGCGTACCCACACCACTCAAGTCCTCCGGTAAGCTACCTGGCTACCTGGCTACCCTTTAAACTCTCCGATGGACAGACAAGCTGCTGCCTCACTCACCTTTTCACTTGTTGCATACCGTTAATCCAACCGTCGCCCTCCGTTCAGCCTTTCCAGCCAAGAAAAAGTGGGGTTGGCAGTAGAAGTGGGTAGCCACAATAAATCTTTCCTCTTTCCCACCGCTCTTTAAGCCAGTTTCCTCAGTACTGAGGCCGTGGTAGGGCGACACACTACGTGTTGTATTAGGCTAGTCTTTTAGCAAAGCATGTTGAAGGATCCTGGCCCATGATAAAGTAGGGTATTTGTCTTTCAGTCATGCAATCTCACTGGCTTACTGGGCTGAGTCAAAGCAGCAACAGCAAAATAGTTCAGACTTGTTCTCAGATGCCTGAAGGGGAGTCTTTAGTTTTACCCTCTTCTTTTTTTCACTCTCACTTTTCTGTCTCTCCCTCCCAGTTCCTGCCAGCACACACGAACAAGGTTCGCACGACCTACCCACCCTCATCAACCAATTACAGTATGTGGCGGGCGACTGTGCGTTCATGAATTGACAGTACCTCCTTAGCTTGTCATGTCGTTTAGCCTTCTATGAAAATGATTACTTATAAGTAATACGTTGATGCTAGTGCTCTCAGAAGGTTGGACAATAATCTGTCCTCTTCGTGACTTTCAACATCCAACAAAACCTTTAATAAAATATATATTTGGTATATTTGTTGTGGTTTGAGGTTAACCATTAAATGAAACATTGGACATTTCACAGCTAACCTCTTAGCAAAACAACGTCCATTATTTTCATTATCGATTTCGTTGTATGTTTTCGATATGGAATGCATTAGCCTTCAGAATTGTTTTGTTTCTTTGCCCAGAAAGTGGGTTCTCTGTTACCTGCAAAGAGTAGATTTGAGGTGGGGTTGAGAGGGGTTTTACTAAGTACCAAGCTTTGCATTGACAGACATATGCATGTTTAAGCACATCAGTTAGGGAGAGTGGAATTACTGACATGCTAGGGGCAGTGTACATTCTGACCTTAATTGATGTTATATTATATTGCTGGAGTGTGAAGCTTCTATATAGTTATTGTTGCTATACATATCTTCAAGTTAATTCTGTTTCTCTGTATGTGTCTTATGCTATGAGTAGGTGTGTGTGTATGTGTGCAAGTGTGTGTGTGTGTTGTTTGCATGTCTGTCTGCTAGGGAAGAAGGGGAAACTGCAGGACAGATGTGCTGCTCAAGCTCTTTTGAAGCAAGCAACAATTCTGAAACTGTAACCATGCTGCACTAATAAAAATACATTCCAGCGCAAGACTCTATGTTCTATTGACACGGCTGTTTTAGGTTTTAGTTGGGAGAAACAGGGGCACAACACACTGTCGAACACCCTCTGTCCGCTTTTCATTTGGTCTGCTACACTAACTCTTCTTTCTCATGTTCACTTGCTTGTCTACTATAGCCATCTGGAGTGCAACCACAGTGCTTGCAGTACCCACCAAAAGTTAGACAATGTACTTCTAGAATTGGCATTGCTACAAAAGGGAAATATTTCTTTGCCACAGACACCAAGGAGCCTAGTGTGATACACATTACGAATAATAGAGTGGATATTGTGTGAAAGTGATGTTATAGAACAGAGAGGTTGTCATAGTATGTTATAGAAGTAGTCTGGAAGGTAGGTTGTTAATGTATAGACATCAGGATGTCCATTGTGATTTACTGTATATCGTGTAGCTTTCTGCTTTGTTCCTCCATGGATGTACAGTACTTGTTCTGCGTATGGGGGCGAAACACTGAGCGTTTTGCCTTCAGTTGCATCGCAGATGTTCTGAGTGAGGTGTGTCTTGCTATAAATTATGTCCGGCCAAAGCAGGAATTAATCTGGAGCCATGATGTCATCACTCCTTTCTCTCTGACACTTCCATATGGATCTAGAGGATGTGCTGTTGGCTGTTTTATGCCATTGCTCTTTTCAGGGGTTATAAAGGAGGTTGGTGGGAAACCAACCACTGTTCTGGAAATAACACTTAAAAACATGTTACTATCTATCTCATCTGTGTCACTGAGCTGGTGTCAGCATCTGTCACAGTCAAACAGACCAACAAAGACCATGGTTGACCTCTGTATCATTTGCTTTCTCCAGATGGAAGCAGGAATGCCAAAGGACTGAGGGTCGAGAGGCAATATCTTTTTCTCTCTCTTTGTACTGTCACTTACCCCTGCTTTCCCCTGTCATTGAAGTCTGTATTTCCTCTGCCCTTACCTGTCTTCCTGAGAATATAGAGGTGATACATGGAGGTAAGGATGTGAATTTAAGCATAAACAATACTAAGCCTCTGAAAACAATGACATTTCCTGTTCACCTTTACAAAAAGACCAGTATGTGATCTGGCTCTCATGTGTGTTGTGTCTCAGCGTGTTCATGTCTGAGTGTGTGCTGGTGTCCAGGGGCCTCCATCCCCTTGTCGACAGGGTTAGGGTCAGGGTTGACAGTGCTTCAGATGGTCCTCCCAACTCCTCCTTGATCCCTGTGCGTGATTAGGGCCTGACCCTAGGAGTCACTGTCTGTTAGAAGTGACCTCCACCACTATGGGAGGTTCTAGGTTTTCATGTTGCTGGAATTTCAAGGTAATGACCTTGTCACCTCAGGTGAAGAGGTAACAGGTAAAGAGGGTTTGAGACGGATTATATCACCCAGATTGCCTGCGGTCTCTTCTTCAAATATCACCTGTCAGGGTGACAAATGGCAGCGAGACCCATCCTGCCTCCCATACCTCCCTAACCCTAACCCTGAGTGGCTGCGTGGGAGAGCACATGTCTCCCATACCCCCCCCTGATTGGCAGAGCGGGAGCGGGAGTGGGAGAGCACATGCCTCCCATACCCCCCCCTGATTGGCATAGTGGGAGCGGGAGTGGGAGAGCACATGCCTCCCATACCCCCCCCTGATTGGCAGAGCGGGAGTGGGAGAGCACATGCAGACAGGGGAAGAGAGAGAGAGAAAGGTCTGATCAAAGGTAAAAAAAGAAGGTATCCCAAAAGATGCTGTTTGTACATAACGAATATCTGTGATCAATGTCCAGGATGTTGTTCTCAAGAAACAAGGCTGCTGCACTGCACCCAGATGCTTCACATTGGATTATGTTCTTCATGGGGGAAGAGGCTGATGCATTAGTGTTCAGGAACCACACTACACATATGGACAGCAGAGGCAAAATGTCCACACAAAGAACAGAGACAGCAGTACAAGTATTGTATAGTATGTTTTGTTGGCCCATCTTCTAAAAGAGCATTTACATTTACTTATGGTCCAAATACTGATACCCTTTTAGACATCACTTTAGAATGGTGATCAAACATAAACATCACAATGAAGCTATTTGGGGATTCGTCTGACTGTAGTGTGGTACTGTATGTGTTTCCTCTCCCCTGCTTTTGATGTGCATCTTGAACAGCTGTTTAATTCAAACCCGGTTCCTTGTGGCCTGCCCAGCCTCTGGAATGATACTGTATATGGGTGGCACACATGTTCTTACCTGGGGTGATGCAAAGGGATGACCTTTTGGGCCTAGAAAGTGATCAAAAAAGCATCATTTTGGGCAGCTTTTGGTGCAAACCCAATTCTTTCCATGATGATGCACCAACATATGTACTGGGAACAGTGAGTGTCTGCTTGCAGTGTTTGATAACATGTCTGTGCAGACTACACTAGACAATAGCAGGCTCTGGCCTTTGATGAGTCATCCCTTCAGCTCACATCTTTCATGTTTCTAATTTCCTCTGGAATAGTTGTGGAGGGAAGCAGAGTTTGTAAAATGGCCAACACTTAAAATAACACATTGAATTCTTGTGTTGCTCTTTTGATAATTTTTTTCTCCAAGAGAGCTGCTGAATTCGTAATAATTTATAGCATATATCTAAGTTATTAATTGAGAATAGACTCTCACAAATGCAGCCTAGTAGAGGGTTTGCTTTGTTTCTTTGATTTACCTACAAAATTTTGTCTTTATTTGCATTTTGACTGTCATCCAACTTACCTCAGGTCGAATCAATCTCAGTATAAAGTTTGTAAATGGAGGTGTGTCAGTCACAGACTAACCTGCTAATTAAGTTTTTACTTTTTACCTGTTCAGAACCTGTTATTATGCTGTGCTAGAGGAGACAAGGGGTGTGGTAGAGGAGTATCCAATATACGTCAAAATTCCCTCTACATATATTGTGTTGTGAGAAAATGTACATTGTTTGGTGTTAAGGCAAGCATCTGCCCTATCCTTGTGTGGACATGATGGAAGCTCTAAACCAAGGTATATGCCGGGAACAGGTAGATTAATGATGATGTTTGTCAAAGGGATGACTTTCATAATACGGTGTTGATTACAGCTGCATGTTCAAATGTTCCCTTTTCACCTAATATAAAAATAGAGAGACAAATGCAGAACCAAAGATAGATGCAAGTGTATAGCCAGAGGGCTACAGTGAGTGGCAGTGTAATTGACTCTTTTCTGCTTTGACAGAAGTCTAATGAAGCTCTAGATACTCTATCACAGTCAGATGAGATGGAAAATCTGTCTTTCTGAGGAGAGCAGAAAAAGAAAACTCTCTGAGTCCCTCTAGTGGCCACGCTTGCGCAGTGCCTAAGGAAGCGTCTAGTTCCTTTTCCCAAACAGGGTTTGTCCTGAAAATATTTATATCATTTTGAGACTCAAAGACCATACTATAGACCTAGCAAAATATTCCTAAAGTAGAATACATTTTGTGTACCTAGTTTTTAAATATTTTCAACTCGCACAATAGATTCTATTTGCGAGGTCTGAGAAATATTTAAAAATGTACAATTTCTCATTCAAAAAATTGCATTTGAAAACAATCACATTTCACACAGTGAACATTTGGAGACATTTGCCAAAACCACATCCTAGAGACAACCCATTTAAAGATGTTTTACACCAGCATGTCTCCCAGACCTCCCAGCTTGTGCAGATGAGATGATATTGAAGTAGAGGTCATGCTCCTTCTCTTGGTCTTAAATCCAGCCCACTGTCATCGGCTGATATGAGTCAGCTGGAGGGCCTTCTGCAGAGCCCACCAACTGGAGAGAGATGTGTTGCTGATAATCCCATCTATTCCACTCTCAACAAAGCTTTCTTGATTGAATTCAGAAGGTGTATAGGGGATGGTAAGAGCTGGCCTGAAGACAGCTTTGAATTCTGTGCTCGTGTCAGGCTGTGTGCTAACCAAGGGAGGTGGATCCGCAGTCCCACTGAGAGTCATTGTTGTTCCACATTCATGAAGCCCATCCTCACCTCATTCTGTCCTTTATTTCCCCCCTTCAAACACACACACGCGTACACACACACACACAAATCAAAGATTGTTTGTGTGCATAATTGGAACCGCCCCATGGGGCCTGGTAGAGATAGCAGGCTAGGTCCTTAATTTGGATCATCACCCTCTAGCCTCTTCAGATTGTAGAGTGGAGGTCTGGATGAGGACCATACTTCTGTCAAACAGAGGCCGCTCCACTTCCTGTAGAAAGTCCCTGAGTAGAAACATCTGTGAATGGTTTGAGATCAGACAGATCACTTGGTTACCTGTAGATGGCAGTGCAGACTCAGACCATTTCATACCATTTGAGTCTAGCATTTGGAAATGTGTTTATGGTTTTATTCTTCCATTTAACAGAGCAGACACTTAATGACATCTTTAGACTTTAAATGTGTATATATGATTTTTGAACATGTCTTCAGGTTTTACAACACAGTTAAATGACTGTTAAACCAAATACAAACTGATGTAAACAGGAAGCAAAGGTCTCCTATAAAATTCTGGTTCATATTACAATGTTTTTACCAGGACCTGTTTAAGAGCAGGAGTCACAGGTAGCCTGAGTTCATTTGGTAATCCTTACGCTGTACCGGCTGTCAATCCTTGATGACAAGCCTTTGTCCTCCTCGTCAGAAGCCAAGCAAAAGCCCTTTGACCTTTTACTATGATCTGCTCAGAATCTTGTGCAACTGCTCAGGTAGAGGTCAGTAGATTTGATGTCATTGCCAAAGCACAGCCCTGGCTTACTTTGGCCTCCACTTTCATCCTGGAAGAACATCAGCTATTCAGGCCTGCCAAAGTCTATGCGGAGTAAGGTCAGCTGTATAGAAAAGGATAAGGGAACTACATAATAGCTTTCTTGCAATGGAAAAGTACAGTAGCTGGTGGTTATATGTTGCTCTTCAATAGAAGCAGTTGTTGCATTGACCCTCACAAATATCACGAGTACAGCCCTTCATACAGTCCTTCCCACTCCACCCTCCTGCTGTTGTCTGATTGTTTTCTTCTCCGTGTTCAGACCTGCCTCAGCCTTGGCACATCTGACTGTAAAGCAACATAGATGCAAGGCTTGCATAAATTATTTACAACATGCACACTCACATGCACGCTCATACGCTAGATGTATCCCACACAATGTGTATGGATTTTAATCATGTTCTCATTGAATCATCACCCTGAAATTGGAAAATGAGGTCACTGATCTCAAGCACAACACATCCACAGGCACCAAGGCCACCACAGCAGCCCTCCTCGAGAGGAGAAAGGATGTCGTGTTTTGAGAGTCGAATAAATATAATTATCCATCCATTATCCATTTCAGTCTCAAAGCATAATGCAAACCTTTCAGCATGTGTAGCTTTTTCTGCTTAAAAGAGTAGAAGAGATTTCAGTAAGAGAAATGTAGTGAGTATAGT